>NC_047070.1:19256739-19589319 GCF_902459465.1 Asterias rubens | reverse complement strand
AAAAGAGGACGACTCCGTGACGGGCATGTCGCGGGGCGTTATGGGTAGGACGGTGGAGGGCGCTATTGTGTGTAAAAGTCTTAGCATTTCTGCCTCGCGGCATAGGGAATATGCAAATTAGTAATTCGACTCTACCGGTAAGTAGAGTGAAGTAGACTGATAAAATCACAAGGGGTAAGTCCAGCAGTTTTATCGAATTTAGGCCTAGAATTAAAAAAAATCACAAGGGGTAAGTCCAGCAGTTTTATCGAATTGGGCCTAAAATTGATAAAATCACAAGGGGTAAGTCCAGCAGTTTTATCGAATTGGGCCTAAAATTGATAAAATCACAAGGGGTAAGTCCAGCAGTTTTATCGAATTGGGCCTAAAATTGATAAAATCACAAGGGGTAAGTCCAGCAGTTTTATCGAATTGGGCCTAAAATTGATAAAATCACAAGGGGTACATGTATGTCCAGCAGTGATATCAAATTTGGGCCTAAAGGTACGTGTCGTTACAACAGGGTAACTTAAAGTTAGATCAAAGTTTTCCTTATAAATGGCAAGCTTTACTATCACTGTCAAATATGTATAATTATGTTGGCTTACCTGCTATAGGGTTGATCGACTGCTCGAGGCGATGATTGGTTCGACACTCTCTGTCTGGATTACTCACTCACTCAGTCCACCCAAGTTGTCTCGTTGCCCCATGTTTGAGCATGGTCTTGCCAAGTTGTCTCGTTGCCCCATGTTTGAGCATGGTCTTGCCAAGTTGTCTCGTTGCCCCATGTTTGAGCATGGTCTTGGGGCGATGATTGGTTCGACACTCTCTGTCTGGATTACTCACTCACTCAGTCCACCCAAGTTGTCTCGTTGCCCCATGTTTGAGCATGGTCTTGCCAAGTTGTCTCGTTGCCCCATGTTTGAGCATGGTCTTGGTGGTCTTCCGGGATGGCACAGGTCTGCCTGCCTTGGGATGGCTCCCACACGATGACTTTATTGGCTGGCAGCTCTGGGTGTCGTAAGCAGTGACCGGCAAGGAGCAACCGATGCTCCTTAATTTTCTCACTCAGTGGAGGGATATTTCTGGATTAGTTGATCTGAATAAAATGAAAGAAGGGGAAAAAAGTTGGTAGGGCATAGACACACTAACATGGAAGATTTCAGCTTAAAAAAAAAGTTTACTTTAGAAGCGGGCAAGCTCTGGTGTTTTTGTTCAGCAGAGTGTGGGTTTGAGTCCCTGAGCAAGACACTTGACTATAATTGCTTCTCTCCATCCACCCAGGGGTCAATTGGTATCTGTGAGGGCAGAGACGGTTCTTTTGACTGATTTAGCTAGTGTGCTACATATTTGGCAGCATAGCCTGTATACTCCCAGGGAGCGGAGATGGTTTAAAAAATAAACTAAACTGGCCCAGGGGTACTAATGTTGGAGGCACTTAAAGTGACACTTTGAGACGCCATTCGGGTGTATATCGCTACATAAGAAACGATTATTATTATTGTTACTTTTGAAAAACAGTTCAACTTTAAATGCTATTTTTGCTGTGGGTTGGATCCACCTTTTTGTAAACATTGACATTGTCATAAATATGATTTATACATTTTTATTGTCAGTATCAACTTGGTGTCATACCTGTACACAGGAAGTTGGTAGAGTTGTCAAGGCAGCTTGCTTGACGGTCTCCAGAGCTTCAACAACGACAGCTTGGAGACATTTCCTTTGCTCAGTTTGACGAGACTTGGCTCATTTGATCTGTAGATGAAAATAAAGGGAACGAGAATGAAACTCAATGCCTATTTTGGTAACTATTTATGCAGTGAAGAAAAACAGTGTCTCTTGTAGCGACCAGACCTTGGACACATAACTTAAATTCAGAGGCATAAAACTTGTGTGGGATTTGACCCCACGAACCTTGCAATTCTAGAGATGTGTCTTACCAACTTGAACACCGAGATTGCCCGGTAGCTAGAGGCAGTGAGTCCTATGTTTTGGCAACGGGTACCGCAACGATATAATAGACGTACAAGAAGTATCTAAATTCTTAAGGACACAAGTGTCACGGCCGGGACTAAAACCCACAATCTGCTGTTTTTGGGATACAATTCTCTCACAGAAGAGGGATTGTCCAGAATACTGAGTACTTATTTTCACATAGTAAGTTGCAGGACTTGAAATAACCCATGGCATCCACAGCAATTGCGCTGGTGCCCTCTGCAAGGTTCCAATACAATTTTACATTTGCCACATAGAAGTGGCCATTACCCGTGGGGTGCCCCTTCAAGTGCGAAGTTCAGCTTAAGGGACATGTGACACGAGGCAATTTATGGGCAACCAGTTCCAGGCAATCTCTAAAAAGAAAACCCACTCACATTTCAACGTTAACCTATTAAGTGGAAGCGGCGTGGCTGAGCGAATTAAGAGCACCGAGTTCAAACTCTGGTGTTTCTGATCAGCAGAGTGTGGGTTCGACTCCCCAGCCGCGACACTTGTGAGCTTAAGCAAGACACTTAACCACTGCTTCGACCCTCGGATGGGACATAAAGCCATTGGTCCCATGTGTTTTGTAACGCATGTAAAAGAACCCAATACACTTATCGAAAAGAGAAGGGGGTTTGCCCCAGTGTTCCTGGCTGTGGCTGCTGTATGGGCCCTACTAGCACCTTGTAAACCCATAAGGTGCTACATAATTGGGTCTCAGAATTCATCACTTCAATAAAAAGCTATCTTTCTGAAAGTTTGTATATACTCAGCGCCTTGAGTACTTTGTTTGGTAGATATGTGCGCTATATAAGACTTATTATTATTATTATTATTATCACTATTACCCTTGTGGATCAACAAATGACTTGTGTGCTATTAAAGCGGTCCTGTATCAAACACTGCAATTGGTTGTCTGTAAAAGTTTCCTCGTATGACAAGGCCCTCAAGCTGCCTTACTAAAAAACATTGCCCTGGTGGTTCTATTTCAATAATTGTTTCCGTACCTTTAATTAGCTGTGAGCTGTCATAGATTGCTGGCCACTCTGCGATGCTTCACATTGATTGATTGACAAACCTCTGCGATGGAAAGCCATCATGATTGAAGATCTGACGCTCTGTCTGCGTTAATTGATCTGTCAAGTTGATAACAAAACATGTCAAGAATGAGTACAAATTTAAACATTTAGTGAGTAGGGTGTCGTGGCTGAGAGGATAAGAGTACCGAACTAAAGCTCTGGTGCTTCTGTTCAGCAGAGTGTGGGTTTGAATCCCGTTCGTGACACTTGTGTCCCTGAGCAAGACACTTAACTATAATTGCTTCTCTCTACCCAGTGGTAAATGGGTACCAATGAGGGCAGAGATGGTTCTTGTGATTGATATAGCTGATATTAGCCTGCTTGAGCGCATATTGATGTTGCACAGGCTGTATTCTCCACAAAGAGCCAAGTTTGTTTAACCCATATCCGCCGGGCTACGTCAAAATCTGTAGCAGAAAAACGCTACAAACGCTGACTTTCAGATTTTCCCATAGAAAATTGTTTACCCGTTTTGTTTATCAAAATTTAACCCCTTTGGCAGTCTACAGACTACAAATGTATCCCACAATCCTTTGCTTCAACACACACTAGTCACACACACGTTACGCCGAGTTTCATATTTTTTGATCAATGTTTTGACAGTCTAAATTTTCAGAGGAAGAGGTGAAAAATGCCATGCGTTCTCAGCACACAGGTTTGAACTGTTTTAATGGGAATTTTGTGCCGTTTAGACAGAGAAAATTGTCAGATGAAAACGCTTTGTTGTTGACTGTGTGCTTAGGATGGTACATGTTGACAAAATCTGTTTCATTTTGAAGCTTAGGGAACACTCTTTCAGGCAATGTTACTTTTGTAAAATTTGGTTTATGGTCAGTATTTTTTTTATTTTTCAAGAAACAACTTCTTGTTTTTCAGTCATTCAAGTATCTAAATTTCATAATTTTTCCTGTAACTGTAAAACGTTATGACAGCTGTCAAAAAAGACAAGTTTGACATCATAATGAAAAAAATTTCGTCTTCTTTCCAACGATATAATACAAAATGTTTTTGTCAATGATTCAATTATTGATAAATGTTTCCCGATGTAGGAATAAACAATAAGTGTGTGTGCAGGCGCTTAGGCAAGTACAGTCTTTTTGTAAATAAATGCTTATCAGATATGGGTTAAGGAATGAACTAAAGGTAATAATATTGGAAGTGCGTTTAGACACCCTCAACTATTCATATTCGCCACAGCTGGAGAGCAGCATTAAGCTACCAAAACTAAAAACATTACCCATGGTTAAATTTAATCATTTTGTTTGTACCTTTAGATGTGAGCTGCCATAGATTGCTGGCCACTCTGCGTTGCTTCATCATTGATTGATTGACACTCCTCTGCTGAGAGCGATGGACAGCCAGCCATCATGATTGAAGATCTGACGCTCTGTCTGCGTTAGTTGATCTGTAGGTTGATGACAAAACATGTTAGAACGAGTACAAGTAAACATTTAGTGAGTAGGGTGTCGTGATGAGCGGTTAATAGCACGGAACTCAAGCTCTTGGGTTTCTGTTCAGCAGAGTGTGTGTTTAAATCCCAGTTGTGACACTTATGTCCCTGAGCAAGACACTTAGCCATAATTGCTTCTCTCCACCCAGGGGTAAATGGGTGCCTGCCAGGGCGGAGATGGTTCTTGTGATTGGTTGCGCTACACATTTGTCAGCACTAAGGGGAGCTGAGATGGTTTGAGAAATATGTTAACTGGCTCATGTTGGAAGCCTTTTGAGACGGCCTTCGGGTGTTTATCGCTTTAAAAACCTCTTATTATAATTATTTTTATTAGGCCAAACAAAATAGTATGTGTGATTTCTATTACACTGGCCAAAAATTTGGGTCGGTAGGGACGAAAACACATTTTATTTTGTTGAATTATTGAATTGTTTCAAAACTTAGGGTAGGAACAAATGTTAAAAATATTTTTTCCCCTTGCATGTAAATTTCCTGTAAATTCAACAATGTCCAAGTTCGACTTGAAAATCTCTTAAAATGACACGGAAAATAAGCCCCAAAAAGCAACCGTTCCGAGGTCGGTAAATTGCACGTAACACAAAAGCAGATTTCACGCCTGTAGTCGTTGTTACTTTGCGTGCGACAATAAAATACAAGAAATATTGAACGCTAGATGTCGTTTTGGAACTATGCAATAGCATGAGAAAAAACGCCCTCTATTGGTAAAATCTATGCGAACCGGCAATAAACGCATTGAGACAAGACTCGACGTGTCTCGTGTGAATTTTAGCGTGTGTCCAGGCGGCGCAAAATCGAGGGCGTAGCGCAGCCCGTCAGCGTACATCGCTCAATCAACATCTATTGTGCAATCTCAAGATTGAGCAGCGCAATTAACAGATTGCTAGCATTACGAACTCGCTCGTGTAAATGCATGCAGCGACCTCAGCTCCCAACACACGCTACACGTCGTCCGTCCCCTGTACCGTTGCAATACTAGTACTTGATCAACCATGGATCAACGACGTCTTTTCTCGTAAAAAAATGTTTTTTTTTCAATGCTTTATTTTAAATGTGAAAACATTTTAGGAAAAAGGAAACATTAAATATAAAGACGTTAAGATCATGCCGTATTTTGTCATATGGGGAGTGGGATCGGGGTTGTTTTATTTTATTTTGTCTGAAAATGTATAAAATTCCATAGGGTCGGCGTGTTTTTCTAGGGTCGGTCGGATAACTGGAAACACACATATTATTTTGTTTGGCCTAAGCTGAGTAGTAAAAAAAGAAACATGTTTAGCGTCCAGGTTACAAAAAAAAAGGTAGGAGGTGCTTTTTATTTCAAGATGGCAACCATTCTTTTTAAAGGAACACATTTCCTTGGATAGGACGAGTTGGACTATCAAAAGCATTTGTAACCGTTCGTTATAAAATGCATAACAATTGGAAAGATGTTTTAAAAGTAGAATACAACGATCCACACAAGTATTTATATGAAAAAAAATCATAAAGAAAAAAGATGCAAAAAAATAAATAAAAATAGGGAAGCGGCCTCTAAAAAGAGTCTTCCTTCAGAGCCTGAACATTTTCTTTGAAGGAAAAGGGGTCACCGCCCTCCCCCCCTCCCTCAGACCAAAAAACTATTTAAAAAAAAAATAACAGCACTTTTTAAACAAAACATAAAGAAAAAGAAAATTCTGGCCTCCCCCCTTGAAAAAAGGCAGGCATAAGCTGATTTTAGTCTCAAAAAAAAAAAAGTTGAGATTTGTTGTTTTGTTTTCATTTTTAGACGATCTTACCCTCTTATTTCTGCCTTTATTTTTGTCAACCATGTTGATGGGTTTGTAATGTGAGGATCGGTTGTATAAAAAAAATTCTTTTGCAATTAAATTTTTCGATCGATGTCAGCAACGCACATTATTGGGAGGGTCCAACAACTTAGTGTCAACTCGCTTGGTGCCGCCAACTCGCCGTCAACTCCTCCAAAATAAATTTAAAATCCACAAAAGATGCATAAAACTATACAGTATAAGCTAAAAGAGAATTTTAAAAGTTTCAGGCTACATTTTGATTGTAAGAATTTTGTTTTTTGTTGGTGACAAAAATATCTCTAAGCTATCAATATTTCCATTCGTTACTAAATTCGGAGTTAAAAACACCTTTTTTACAGTTAAAAATACAATTTTTTTCAACAGTTTGAAAGTGATTTAAATCCATATGACACTTGTGCACATATTTAACGATTGAATTATATTCAAATGTTCTGTTAAAGTGCATTTAAAAATTGTTGTCGTGAGTTGTCGTGAGTTGTTGGTATTTAGTGCGATTGCTCGACCAACATGCCCTCAGCTTATGAGTCAACTCGGTCCAAGTCAACTCGGTCCCAGTCAACTCGGTCCCAAGTCAACTCGCTCCCTAGTCAACTCGGTCCCAAGGCAACTCGGTTCGTATGGTTGACGGGAAGTAATTGTATGTTTTCTTTGAATCGGAAAAAATATGTCCTTTGACTTTGTGCATGAAACGGGATAAGTGTGCACCAATGTTCGGGGTATAACATTCGATTCCTTCAAAACCCATTTGTTTCTGTATTCGACATTGATAATTACCGCTTGAAAATTACCGATTGTGTTGGCCAATAAATTTCAAATAACAAAAATGTCTTCAAATGTCTCTTTTCTTTCAACCAGACTAACCAGAGTATTGTTTTCTGTATGGCTCTCAACTATTCAATAACTGACAAATATTAATAATTGAATCCTCTTTAATTTCTTTTCCAGTAACTTACATTTAAAATTAAATAATATAAAAACAGTACGAATGACATAATTATTAAAAAATAAAAAAAGGAAATTAATGTTTGGTTAAATTATGAATAAATCTTTCAAAACCAACTTATCCTCTGCTTACCAGTTTTCACGCTATTATAACTTTTTCTTTGAATTGGGAAAAAATAATGATGCCATATATCAACCGATGCCCTAATTATCTTCGTTTGTTAATATTAAGTATGCAAACATGTATTAAAACTTGATGGACATTGAAATGTTCACACCGTACACCGATCTTCGATGACTTCAACTGGCCCCATTTGTTTTGAGTTTTTCCTGTTTTCACGGCAAACGAGAAAGTATGGTTTCCCGGTGAAGCCATACATGGAAGAAACATCTGCAGTGACTACAAGTGTTCTTTGAGACTCTGTGTATGACTGTATAGCCAGCAGTTGCCTTCATTTTATTCAAAATATTTTTTTATAATAAATTTTTAAAATTACCATGGAAACTTGCAAAAAATAAAAAAATATAAAAAATATAAAAAGTGTGAATAATTACTGGCTTCCAAATCTGATTTTTATTTATTTTTTATATATTTTTTTTCTTAATATTTATAATAAAGCGTATAAATAAACAGTGATAATTGAATCAACAAGCTGATGTTTAAATTTTAATATTAATAATAGTATTGATACGAGGGTTACAAAATAAAAATCTCCAAAAATATTAGAAAATGATATAAGGCACATGGCTTCTTTAAGCCTCGGTATTTTTTTTCAAGAATGCTCAGCAAAACATTCAGTCACATGATTTTGATCATCATGAATTGTGAATTGAAATAGCGTTTGATGAAACTTTTACGGTGGGCAAATATTTTTATATGGCCTCAACATTATGACATATTTGTGTACCTTGTAGAAATGCCTAAAGTACCAAACTTTTTGCATTTACAAGTGCAAATGACCAGTGGAGCCTAACGTGTTACTAAGTTTTGGTTCCTCCATGGGTCAAGGGAGGAGACTCTTTGCTTGGCAAATAAAACCACACAATTTTTATCTAGGCTAGGGACTGTTTACATCGCGCACAAAGAGGTAAAAGATTTGCCACGATTTTAGGGACAACTCGAAAACAGGACCTCCTCCCGCCTACGATATAAGAATAAAAAATAATGTCAAAAATCTACTAATTAAAAAACTAAAACTATTATTGAGGAAATTAATGTTTGGTCGAAAATAAAAAACGAATATAATATTGTTCAAATAATTTCGGGTTGCGGTCCCCCGCGCCCACGGGCCCGTGCGTGCAAAGCTTCCCTGTCTTGGGAGCGAGTTGACTTGGGAGCGAGTTGACTTGGGAGCGAGTTGACTTGGGAGCGAGTTGACTTGGGAGCGAGTTGACTTGGGAGCGAGTTGACTTGGGAGCGAGTTGACCGAGTGACCGGTACCATACCACGCCCCTTCCGGACCTCGTGGTCTTTAAAAATCGGCGCCCCTGGTCGAAAACCCGACAGTAAAAGTACAGATTTTTCATCAAAAAATACACATTTTCAAATAAATTACTCTACCAAGATAATGAGAAACTCACCGTACTAATTTCAAAATTCTTTTTGACCGGAACTGTTTAGATCAATCGGAGAAATTTACCCAAAAGTGAAGTAAAAAATGGATTTCTTGTCGGATGTCTTGAATTTTTTCTCGAAAAAAAGGATGCAAGAGCGCCGACTGGTGCCCAAACCGCAATTCTTGCATTGTTTGTCGCGTTGTCAGCTACACTGGTACCCTGTCTTAGAGCGTGACGTCTGAATAACCGGGCGCCCTCTCTTGATCTCGAAGGCAGCGGAGAATCATATTTAAAGATGGCGGCCCCCTTGAACGATTAACGTGTTGTTGTTTTTTGCAATTTTCAAATCATCACATCTGGACAAAGTTATCATTTGGTAAGCCTTGTCATGTGTTATATTAATTCCACAAATGTAAGGAATAAAATGAAGAACGCTGGAGTAGTATAGGATGTGTAAAAGTGGAAAAGTGACACCCCCCTTCTTGGCGCCCTTGCAGAGCAATCGTAAATAATAAGTTTGTTTACGTTTTATTAACAATACATGCAACCATTTTTGCAGACTATCTTGTCCTAATTATGTTTGGTTTAAGCCACACCCTCCTAAAAACCTATACGTGTCACAGGTGTTGATGATGATGCCTATTCCTTAAAAAAAAATCATGAAATATGCCTACTGACTTGATTAGTTAATTAAGCAGTCGGTGAATTAGCGCCATGGACTATTATATTAATGTTAGTATTCCATTTGGATAACTTTCCGTATGGCGCCACCACTTTTTCACTCATTTTTACAAAAAGGGATATCTCATTGAGGTAAATTAGATACTATATTATTTCATATCGAGTGAAAAAGTGGTGGCGCCATACGGAATCTTTTCCTTTCATTTGGAAGCTGACTCGAAAGGACTGTACAAGTCTAGACCCAGTAACTGGGGCGCTGTATTCCTTTTTCGAAATTTTTACATTTTCTGTTCGAAAAAGGAATACAGCGCCCCAGCCCCAGTTACTGCATGGGTCTAGTACTACTACAAGTCTACACATCAGGGCTCAATTTCATAAAGACGTTTAGCAATTTTCTCTGCCAAACAAATTTATAGCAACTAAATTGATTGGGGCACTACCACAACAAAGTAAACCTACTGCATTTTTGCTAGGTAACCTATTTCTGTAAGCAGTACTTTTCTGTGCTTAGCAAGATGTTTTGCTTACACGCTTTATGAAATTGAGCCCTATATCTTTAAATGTTTATGTGATACAGATATCACTGATCAGTCTTTTTCAGTAATTTGTGTTGCGATATCGGCAGCTAATAAAGACTCTTAGAATATAACCAATAAAGACCAACAGGGGATTTGAAACATGATTGGAATTTTACAATAGATAATAATAACACAGCATTTGTAAAGCGCACTTCATCTGTGTGACATTAGATGAACTTTTAAATATTCGTTTATGGAATTCTTACACCTGAGTTTATTTGAAAGATGGTCCCTTTACAATCTTTTCCAGAAAGAGCTAATTGTGGAAACTTTATTAATTTGTTTAGGATGGCAAAGGTAGATCTCAAAAAATAATTAAAAATTCACCGTTTTTCAAACATTCCAAGTAAAACGAAAGAGTTTAGGAAACACAATTTATTTGATGTGTTACAACAGTGCTTCCAACACATCACAAATTCACTGTGAATAATGAACAAGAATTGAGTCACTTCTCTTTTCATGTTCTTATTATTTACATTTTATTATTTCAACAAAAGATAATAGTCTCCAAATGGTTATTGTCATCCATGATCAGGTTTATTTCAGAAACTTAACTGATGTTTGAATGGCTTCCCTTGAACACCCAGCAGGGTGGATATGTGCGCATTACAAGTCTTATTATTATTATTATTTATTATTATTAAATTATCAAAGAGGGCAACCTGAGTTGATTAATTAGATTTGACAATTCATACCTTTTGTTTAAGTTTCCACCATATGTCCTTTTTTAGTGGTTAAATAATTAATTGGAGCTCACACTGCTCATGTACTATCCACATGTTAAGATAATAAAAGGAATTGTACACAAATTGTTGAAGAGAATAGTATTATTATAGTTTCAATCCCTGAAGGTGCGAGGCTTTTATCTTAGCAAAATTTTATTAATAAAAAGATTTCCGTCTTTGAATGTCACAGAGATAAAATGCACTTTACAAATGCTGTGTAATTATCATTATAATTACTATTTTAAATTGTTTTCTTTGTTCTATGGTCCTTCCTTATCTGTGAAAATAAACGGCCATACTTTGTGATAACACATGCGCATAAAAGTAAATTCTAGAAAGAACAAATTATTGACTTGGTATTAAATTCACAATTTAAAAAGTTCACTTGATGACACCGATTACTGCAATAAACCAACAGTCCAAACAATCGTTTAATCTGCTGAATTTGTTTGGGGACATATATTCTTAGTGGAGTGATAAAATACATGAAATGTTCCTAAATCAATGTGATCCCTCTGGGTGAAAATTCAGTCAAAATGTTGTAACTTTTTTGGAAATGATATTGATGCACACTTAATCACAATATCACAATATTTATATGGAGTTCATTAAGTATCTTTCAACGAAAAAATTGTGCCTTTTGGTGTCTTTTGGTTTTGTAACAAAATATGTACCCATGATTGTGGCTAAGCACATTTAGAAATCCTCTGAGGTTCCAGATAATTTTTAACACCTTCTGTGTTGCTGGTAGGAGCCGCACTCTTGTCTAGTATCGGGTGCAACGCCCTCTGTGTTCAGATATGTCCAGTCGCTCTGCTGAGAGTAACACGGTGCTTGGCGTTGGAACTGATGACGTTTTTGATGCAATGGACTCTGGGATGACGAGTTAAACTCTTGAAACTGAACATGCTGAGCCCCTAAATTATTACCCGTGGTCACTGGGCCTTAATTCATTCCCTAAACCATCTGTGGTGTATACAGCCTTTGCAACAACTATGCGCTACTCAGCTATATCAATCACAAGAACCATCTCTGCCCCCACAGGTACCCATTTACCCCTAGGTGGAGAGAAGCAACTAAAGTTAAGTGTCTTGCTCAGGGACACAAATGTCACGACCGGGATTGTAACCCACACTCTGCTGATCAGAAGCACACGAGCTAGAGTTTCCTGGTCTTATCAGTGGGCCACAACACCCTGTCTTGGGTGTGCAATTGTGTATAGTGTGGTTTAATTCAAGTAGTATTCACACCGTTGTCACTAATTTCCATGGTAATGACCAAAGCACTTACCTGGGTTCATCTTGAAGACCAGCAGCCAGTTCAGTATTGATATCTCTTATATGCTGTAACTCGCTCTGTTGCTGCCGTCTGTAAAAAGGAATGTTTTCTAGGTCACTATGCTTCAAGTTTCAATTGATGTGCGAAAACGTTTTCTCAGTATTCATTCATAGAATGTGTGAATCTTGCAGGTATTTAAATATTTGAACTAGCTGCCACAAGCAGCTTATAATAAATTGCCATAAAATAGCGCACACAAATGGCCGCAAGATTTGATCACTTTCAATTCACGTCAAAAAAGTATAGTCTTGTCCAAAAATAACTCTTGTTCGTTCCGTTGTGCAAACTTACATTTTGTTATTGAGGGCAGCAGACAGCTTCTTTGTACTCTTTTGTAGACTTCCCTGTCACTGGGACAACTGGGAATTCACTTGATCAGACTGGAAGTTAAAAAAGTGAGAAATATTAGAAAAATACCAATAAAATCTACCTCTATTTCGGGTCCTACTTTTAACCAAGAAAATTTGTATTGCCATTAACTTTACGTGTGATTACCAAATGTATCCGGTCCCTTTTAAGGCAGAGGACACTATTGGTAATTACTCAAAATAACATAAAATGTTAGCATAAAAACTTAATTGGTAAAAAGTAACGGAGAGCTGTTGATAGTATAAAACATTGTGAGAAACGGCTCCCTCTGAAGAAACGTAGTTTTCGGCAAAGAAGAATTTTTTCCACGAATTTGATTTCCAGACCTCAGAATTAGATTTTGAGTTCTCAAAATCAAGCAACTTTGTGTGACAAGGGTGTATCCATCTTCATTATTTTCTCGAAACTTTGATGACCAATTTAGCTCAAATTTTCACAGGTTTGTTATTTTATGCTTATGTTGAGATACACCAAGTGAGAAGAGACTGGTCTTTGACAATTACCAATAGTGTCCAGGTCTTTAAGAAACTGTAGTAGACGAATCTTACTTATACTTTCACCATGCAAAGTTTCCAATCCTACTTACCCTAGTCTTCCTCTCAGACTCCAGTTCTTCCTTGAGTCTCTCCAGGTCTTGGCAGGTCATCTCTTTGGCAAGTTTCTCCCTCTCTAGTTGGGAGCTCAGGTCCTTGTAGCTGGTCTGAAGCTGTTTGGTGGTGGAGGACAGGGATTGGTTGGTGTGAGACAAGGTCTTCAGATGAAGCTGGGATTTCTCCAGACAGGCCTTGGTCTAATGTAGAGAGGAGAACGTTAAAACGATGCTTACAGTATATGTGCCAAGAAACAACAATCAATCATAAAGATGTGTAAGGTATCAATGCAACAATCATTGCTCATACACATGTATCTCATATAGCACATTTACGATAACTGAATCAATGCGCTTTACATTCGCTCAAACGGTCATAAGGCCAATATTCCTTTACTACTTCTCAGCTCCCTGGGGAGTGTACAACCCGAGCTACCATGCGCTCCGAAGGCTTTCTATACACAATATCAACCTCTACCCTCGCAGGTACCCATTTAAACCCCTGGGTGAAGAGAAGTAATTATAGTGAAGTTTCTTGCTCAAGGGTACAAGTGTCACAAGCAGGATTTGAACCCACAAACCACCAAAACTTGAACCTGATGCTCTAAACAACTCGGCCATTGCATTGTTGTCCTGATTAGAAGTTTAAACTCGGCACTCGGTAAACATTTGAACACATCTATTGCTGACATAAATTGAATTCAATGCTCTTAACCACTCGGCCACAACACAACTGGGATTCAAACCCACACTCCGATGACTTAATCACCAGAACTTGAACTTGATGTTCTTAACCACTCGGCCACAACACTCTACAATTGGCATGTACCTCATTCAAGTGTTCCGTCAGTTGCTCTCTCTGTTGTCTCCAGTCTCTGAGCAGATTGCTGGAGTTGCTGTTGTAGTTCAGCTTGACTCTGATGCTCTGCCTCCAGTACCTGGTGGAGATGACGTATCTCATCTGCTTGGGTGTGGTTCTCTTCTTGTAGGTCGTTCAGGGAGATGGCCATGTGGTGGATATCGTTGGATTGAGAGATGAGCTTGGAATCAAGCTGAGAGCGGTAACTGTCGAGGGGGGGGGGTCGGAAGGAAGGGTGAAAAAGAAGGAATGTAACGTTCCGTCGTCGTTCCTCGTGTCTGTCTTGTCCTTGTTACAATACAAAATCACTATGGCAACACAAACAATTTTTATTGCTTTGTGAAGTTGGCCTAGGTACCTTTTCTCATCTTTAAGCTCTGACATAAATTCCCCGCGAAGCTTCACTATCTCTACGTCTTTCATCTTGGATTCTTCCTTCATGGTCTCCAGCATCGTCCCGGCATATCCGAGGCTCTCTTGCAGGTCCAAGTTCTGTCTCTCTGCTCCAGCGAGTTGGGTCTGAAGCTGGTGGATCTTCTCTTTGAATGTGAAGGAGATGGTGTCTAGTTCTTGCTGCACCTGCTCTTTATCAAGTCCTCGATCGGCAAGCTGGGCTTTGATGTGATCTAAATCTAATGAGAGGAATAATGAACAGTTTAAACTTAAAATAAACAGCATGATTGTCCAATGTTGAGGCATAGAGGTCACAATGAATGGACAATGTTGGCACAAAGAAGGCTCAGTGATCGTACGATGACAGCACAAAGATGGCACATGGATCGTATGATGACGGCACAAAAAAGGCACGATGACGGCACAAAGATGGCACGATTCGAACAATGAGTATGACAGCACAAACATTGCCAGTGCTTATACAATGACAGCACAAAGAAGGCGAGAAGATTGTGGTTGATGGCACAAAGATGGCACAATGTCGGCACAATGTTGACACCGTGGCTCGGTAATTAACGATGACAGCACAAAGATTGCTAGATGATTGTACGATGACAGCATAAAGATGGAATGAGGATCATCCAATGATGGCACAAAGAGGGCATGATGATCGAACGATGACGGCACAAAGAAGGCATGATGACGGCACAAACATGGCACGATTCAAACGATGACAGTACAAATATTGACAAGTGATCCTGCAATGACAGCACAAAAATGGCGAGAAAACCATACGATGATAGCACAAAGATGGTACGATGATCATACAGTGATGGCACAAAGATTACCAGATGATCATACAATGACGGCACAAAGTTGGCAAGAAGATCCTACGATGACGGCACGAAGAGGACACAATGACAACACAAAGATAGTGGATGATCATACGATTATGAAACAAAGAAGGCACAATGATCGTACAATGACGGCACATACAAGGCACGATGATTGTAAGGTGACAGCACAAAGATTGCAAGATGATAATACAATGACAGCAAAAACTTATAGCACAAAGATGTCACGATATGACTAGGCCTACATGTATGTCATGGCACATACATGGCTAAAATATGGCATGATGAGAGCACAATGACAAAAAGCCAAGCTTGAAGCACAAAGATGGCACAATGTCAACATATTGAGTAGTCAAGGGAGCAATGCCAAGCCTGGCACTGCTTTAAATAAATTATTAAGACACCTTGTCCACATTCTTTCTAAAACCCCTGTACTACCATGGCTCTGTGTAGATTTTGTTTACCAGACCCCATGCCATTGCTTTAAAACTTGAAGGAAACAAAGTTGTGCGCTTTATGCATGTCGCCATGTTTGCATACATGCAAGACTTGCACAGTTTATTCGCTGAATGCATCTTCAACTCATTGTACAAACCTTTTTGCTTCTTGTCCAGCTTTTGTTTGTACTCCCTAACAACCTTTTGCTGTTCTTGATCGTGGGTCATAAGACCTTGATACTCCTTGGTGAGGGTGGTCAGTTGAGACAGAAGATGCGCTTCTAGCTGAACAACAGCAAGACGTTGCTCCTGCAAAGTCAATACAAAATACATCAGGAATAAAAAGTGTCTGTAAATAAATGGTTTTTTTTTTCAAAATTATTGTGACCCTCTCTGTGAAAATGAGTCAGATGTTGACAATTTAAGGAATTGAGTTATATGCATGGCTGGAAAGAACACACCAGCAGCAGTTACTTGGTATAATATGTCCAAGCTTTGGGGTGTATCGTGTTGCTGAGTTACTCCCGTGTGAAATTAGCCAATATATCATTTTTTTTTTTAAACCAATTACAAGTAAAGTGATGTTTTAAACTACGATTTCATGCAAAAGGATACAAATTAGACTAAAGAATGATCACAAAATTGTTGTATTCTTAGCTTTATTGCCTAAAAATAAGTGTTCTGAAAGTTAACCATGCAAATATAAATCTTTAAAAATAAAATTAAAAAAAGGAAGATATTTTCCACGTTGAACTGTCCATCATATAACTCAATTCTTTAAAATGTCAGCATCTGACTCATTTTCACAGAGTGGGTCACAATTGTTAGCACGAGAACTTACTTGGTACATGCAATGGATCGCTGTTGATAGTATAAAATAATATGAGAAAGAGGTAACTTCTCACTCAAATAGTAGAATACTTCATCTGACGCCTTTGACTGAGCATCCGAAAGCACACAAAGTAATTGTAACAAGGGTGTTTTTTCTTTCATTATTCTCTTGCAAATTTGATGACCAATTGAGCCCAAATTTCCACAGGTTCACTATTTTATGCAATGTTGAGATATACCAAGTGAGAATACTGCTCTTTGACAATTACCAAACGTGTCAAGTGCCTTTAACCCCCCAAAATATAAAATAAAAATAAAATAAATGATCTTCCCTACCTTCATCTGTGCCGACATTTGCTCCTTCTCCTTGGATAGGTCCATCATCCTCTCCACTGACTCCCTCCTGAGTCTCCTGGCAGATTCACACTCCTGGCAGGGATCCCAACCCTAAGAGCGCCCCCGGGGGACATGTAGGCCACGGAGCGGTTACACTGGAAGCTGCTTGGGGGTCGGCTGTCTTCACAAGAGGATGAGGAGGATTTGCTGTCAGGACTCGATGTTATGAGATCAGCTAAGGAGGGTCCAGGGCTTTGAAGTTGATCTGTATTGGCCATTGCTGCTATCATAAAAACGTACTCGTCAGATATAATAATATTTAATAAGAATAATTTGGGAGGCTAGTCATCTTACTCACAGCTGAGAAACTTACAGGCACATTACAGAATTGGTTTTTGCTAACAAAGCAGTTTCTGGCAGTGTGAGCACCTCATATAATCCACAATATATACATAAACTGACAAACCTGTAAAAGTTTGAGATCGATCGGCGATCTGGGTCACCAGAAAATAGTGAAAAATCAATGACTCATTTTGCATGACAATGATTTTAAAAAAAGAAAAAAATGTTCACTGATCGATAAACTCCAAATGGTAAATTTAGTTTTATTTATTTCTCATTAAATGTAAAATTTGAAGAGGGCATTTATGAATGAGAATAAAAGAGAAGTGACTCGGTCTTTGAAGGGCCATTTATAACCCTTACAGGGTTGTGACCTTTTTTTGCCATTCTTTTATTCAAAAATGAATGTACTTCTCCAACTTCAATTTTCAAACACATCTGTGGCGTGTCATGGCCTAGCGGTTTAGAGCACTGGATTCAAACTCTGACGTTTCTGATCAGCAGAGTGTGGGTTCGAAAGTCCTGACACTTGTGTCCTTAAGCAAGACACTTAACCATGATGCTTTGTCCTTCGGATGGGACGTTAAGTCGTTGGTCCCAGGGGTTGTAAAAGAAGGGGTTCGCCCCAGTGTTCCTGGTTTGATTGGCAGCAAATTGCGCCAGAGCACCTTGTAAACCATTACATGGTGCTAAGGATAAGGTCTCATGATTCAAACGTAGTCCCACATACCTTGCAAAAATACTGTTTGTTACAGTGCTAGGAGCATCACTGAGTGACTGATATGCCCTTAAATTGTTATTAAAATGCTGAAATGCAACAGTATGAGATTCACACCTTCATGTTTAGCGATGGCATCGTCTATTTGTTTGACTCTTTGCTGGAGCTCAATCTTCAAGTGCTCCAAGTTATCATTTCCCCTGCTGAAACATAAGCCAACAAAATAAGCACATCAGTACTGGTTGCTTTGCTAACGCTTTTATTGAAAGGACCTCTAATTAACTTTCAAGATCAAAATATAAGCAGGTAAAACTTACTTGATGGCTTCAGTATAAAAAGGTTTGTGGTGACACCATTATAAACTCTCTATTGTGAGTATACATGTAGTGGTTTATCTGCCGGTTTCTGCTCACTTTTTGATCAGTGCGCTCTAAGGAGTCGGCCAGAGCACATTGAAATGACAAGCAAAAGCTGGCTCTTTTCCGAGCCACCACTCTTAATGATTTGCATATAATACACCAAATTTTGTTTTGGTTCATAGTGAACGAATGCTCATGTTTTCTCACAAAGAAAAAACTCTGGTGCTAATTATGTTGCCTTTCCTTTGGCAAGTCAGGGTTTAAATGTGACAATGACATTTTAAGTAAGTAAAACTACTACTTTCTGTGAATTATGACCCTTAGTGGCTTAAACAGCTATTGTCTATGCATCTTTCAGTATAGTTATACCTATGTGGAGGTAGATCCAACTGTAGATTCTGGGCCTCTAGCTTGTCTTCAATCACAACCTAAACCGAGCAAAATAATGGGACAGTCAATTGGAAATCATAATGTTACTTTTACAAAAGTTTTCAATTAAAAAAAAAAAAATTATGGAATGAAAACCCATAATTTTAGAGTAGGGTACATAAATCATAATTGGTTCTCTATTTAATTATTAGTTGAATGAAATACATACACACACGAGTGTGCTTTTTGGGGGAACATGTTTCATTGTAGATTAATCCAAAATTCAGCGGAAATGATCCACAAATGTTGTAGTGTAGCAGATCTCGATAACCCATGGCACCCACACCAACTGCCATGGTGCCCCGTGCTGTGGTGCCCTTGGTACAAATATACATTTTCCTCATCATAGGCCCCCCCACCAGAGGAAAACTGCAGAGCCCCTGCAAGAACGAAGTTAACGGTTTATAAGCAGGTGGATAAGCAGCTCTAAGAAATTGGACCCTCATGGAAACAACAATATGTACTTCCATGGACTACTAAAAAAATAAAAAATTAAAAAATACCTTACCTTCTGATGCTGCTGTGGTTTCTTTAGTAGATCCTGCGCATCGTCTGCTCCAGTCAGTATAAACAACTAATAGCAGCCTCTAGAGGGCTGGCATCCATCCTGACCTCTGAACCTTGGTGATGACCTCCATTGGCCTTCTACTGCAGCATCTTTCTAAGATGAAAGCCATGCAATTCCTTCTTCCTCTGAAGTTGGGAAACCAATAAATCATTTAAACATTTTGTTTTATACTTAGAATGAGTTTTAAAGTATCACAATACAACTTTGTTGAATGCCGCTGAACGTCACATTGCCTTTGAATTGGGCACTTTGGGCTAAAAAGGCATTTGTAGTAACATGAATAATATGGTTGCGCACGTTCCCCATCACTTGCAGTGGCTGCGCCCATCGCCTCGTTTTGAGTTAGCATCGTGACGTACCGGCCTTCAGACAACAAATCTCAGCTCTATTATTTTGTCTCTTCCATTTTCTCCAAGGGTCATTGTTCACTTAATTATCAGTCAATAATAGTCTCACCATGTAAACACTGGTTTATAATTAAACGAGTTTACCCCATGCAAGAAAACCTAAATGATCAACCCCTTTTAAATAAATAGTTTTATCCATTGCAAGCCCCGCCTATTTAGTACCAAATATGGTCACAAAAGTTTGCCAAGAAAATTCTAGAAGGTCCAGCTTTGTTATGCAAATGTAAAAGCTGGTCGCTGATTGGCTGGGGGCTGGAAGGAGGACGCCGGCAGGGGGTCGTAGTTGAAAATCTGCATGATTTGCACATTTCAAAGAAAAAATGGACGACTTTGAAAAGTTTCTATGTCTTTTATCTCCAAGAAATTCAGCTTTTCACCGGATTTCCGAGTTCAAACTACTACAAATAAGCGAAGGTGAGTTGACATTTTTTTTGTGTTGAGAATAAAAGTGTTGCAAAGAATTTTCATTCGCAGAATTTGAAGAAATGTTTGATTTTACAACACAACCCGTAGGCCGAAAAAAAAAAAAAAAAAGCACATGTAGTGACTCAATTATTCGGTGCGCAGACGACATTTCTGAAATTTGCAGATTAGAATTACCGAATTGGCCTACGCTGTCCGAAACTTCTCCAAATTGAAAAGTATTAATATGCACAACTAAAATTCTTTTAAAAGCATGCCCAAGTGCTACGGGCCCTCAGAAAAGAAGTACTGTGTTCCGTTTGTGTGAGTTTGCCGCACAAACCTTGTTTTTAAACATTTTTTGAGGCCGAGTTTTTGTAAAGTTTTGCACAACCCCGTTTCCAAGTGAAGTTAGTTTGTTCTGAAACTGGGCCTGAGTTTGTTCTTATAAAGAGTCGTGTAGGCGTGTAGCACAAGTCGCAACAATAATATACACTTTATGGACAAGTGGCTGGTATTCCTGTTCCTGCTATAAGCAAGATTTGTCTGTGCTTTCCCAGGTCGAAATTCCAGTTGAACCTAGTTAAACTGGGTTTAACTGGAACTAGTTGAAACCAGTTGATAAACTAGTTAAACACAGTTAAAACCAGTTGGTTTAATATGGAAAATGGACAGAGACCAACTGGTTTATAATTTCAACCTAGTTGAACACAGTTAACCTAGTCCAAACCAGTTGGTTAATATGGAAAATGGACGAGTTTGATCACTATCCAGTTGAACCAGTTGACCCCAGTTAACTAGGTTCAACTGGAATTTTGACCTTGGTTCCCCTTAGCAAGATTTTGTACTTACCACAGGCTTTATGAAATTGAGCTCTGGCATGCCTGGTGTCACTGAATATTTTAAACAAATTGTGCTGAAAATTGTTAAAATAATTTGACATGTATACTGTCATGACGATTTAGCTCTTACAAACATATTTTAAAACACATTCCCAGAAGAAGCTAAAGTATTTCAATGGAGCTGTTGCCTTTGCCATGTTGGCCTACTTCCAGAAACTATAGGGGTCTGATATTTTGGGCCTCCTTAATGTTATATACGTTTTTTAAATCAGCATTGATAGGTGAAAGTTTTACGACCGTTAACCAGCACTAACTGAAGTTTCTTTTTGTACTACACTACCAAAACTTTCCCCACATACTCAATATACATTCATAATGCTTGCATTTCCTTTTTTTTTTTTTTTTTTTTAAATCGTCAAAAAATGCTCAACGCTTTATAATTTGGTCACTAGACGCTGTACACCCGACCACCAGCCTACTACATGTGGATCGACGAACTGCCAAGCCGCGGCCGAGTCAGACTAAACCATTCTGTGAAAGGGGTGTTATGGTGCATTGCGGCACATTGTATTGTAAACAAACAGCGCCCACGCACTGCCGCACTGAAAAAAAAAGAAGAAAAAAACAATAAACAACCGCCCCCCTCTCCCCCCAACCCAAACACAACCCCCCCTCCCCCCCAAAAAAAAAACCAAAAAAAAACAAAAACAAAAACGAACCACCCAAGCAAACAAATAAACAGCCTTAAGTTATAAGATAAAAAAAACAGCAAACGTGGTCAATGCCTCTATTGTTGGGCCTTAGGTCTATTGGCTCACAATCATTTTTAGAACCAAGTTAATCATTGTAAAACCAAGTAAAACATTGTTTTAAGGACTATGTTTGTGTCCAGGACTTCATTGTTGTTTTTATACTTCCATCCACTGATGTTCAACTGATACCTCATATAAAAAAACTTGAATATTTATTGAACTTTTACTCAACGTGCTTTAGACTGGCAGCCCAGAGCACTTTGGTTAAAGGAACGAGGTACCAATATTTGAGTACAGGAACATTTAGTGGATAACCTGACATAGTCAGATATGGGCTGGATCAAACATTCTAGGTACCACATGAAACCAAGTGGAAATGGTCATTACCATGATACTAAGTAAAAAATATCAACCGCCAGACAAATTTTCTGCTGCATTAGGCCTGCCAGACACCCCCTCCCCCAATATTTAGTGTACAAACCTATGGGTTGAAATTAACCAGTTGTCAAATTAGCTCAGATTTACATGAAACTTTGTCTAACTGTTCCACTATGGCTAAAATGAACACAAACCAAAAATTAAATCCATACTCCGTACTGTTTCCGAGATACAGCCTCTTAAAATATGCTAAAATCTCCCCCTTTTGGAGCTCCGCCCCCGGCTGACACCGCGCGTCGTGGTGGTATTCTTTCAAACTTTAAGAGCCTGTAATTTAATAACGACCCCAGCTGTTTGGCTGAAAGGTGTATGCTATTTAAGATGTGGCCCTTGATTCATAATTTGGCTGCACTGGGCCTGCCAGACACCCCCACCCCCGGGGTTAAACATCTGAGGAACGACCTAAAACCAAGTTGAATTACCAATAGGCCTAATGCACTATTCTTAACACAAGACAATATCAGCCGCCAGACAAAAAATGTTTTGCTTCATTGGGCGCGGCCTGACAGACACCTACCCTCCCAGGGTTAAACATCAAAGGAACCACCTGAAACCAAGTTGAAATGACCAATAACAATATTCGTAATACCAGTTCCAACCGCCAGACGAAAGTTGTCCGAAATTGTCGTCCGAAATCGTCGTCCGAAATTGTATGCCGGAAATCACCTGAGCAGGACCCGACTAGTGTATAGCTGAAAAAAATTCAGGATCGGCGGTACACTTTTTGAGATATGGTGTTAACTAGGTTTCTAATTAAATATTCATAAGCTTAATTAAGGCTTACTAATTAAAAATTTGATAATTAAGCTTATGTTAGCTCCAATTTGGTATAAAAACTAAATCTTCCATTTCATTAATTTAATTTTTAAGATTTAAACAAAAAAGTGTACAAATGCAATGGGGATTTAGGGAGAAACAAAGAATAATAATAATAAAAATAATAAAAATCTCGACGAAAACAAAACCTGTTTCAACGGTAGGTCGGAACAGCTAATAATAATAATAATAATAAAAATAATAAAAATCTCGACGAAAACAATACCTGTTCCGACAGTAGGTCGGAACAGCTAATTAAAAGACTTTTCACTTCTTGTAAATATGGAATAGGTTAAATTGAGGTAGACCTATAGAGTAAAAATGTGAACGCGCTTTAGAAAACAAAATTTTCAAAGACGCACCCTTGTGTGAAATAACTTTTCTAAGGCCTCTAGAACTACCCATTTTATACACCATCATTTTGTTAATTAAAAAAAAAGTAAAACAATTCCATCAGTTTCTGTTTAAAAAAAACCAAATTAATTATGTTATTTTCTATTTAAACAAACAAATTTTGTTAATTAAAAAAAAAGGAAAACAATTCCTGCCATCAGTTTCTATTTAAAAAAAAAACAAATTTTGTTAATTAAAAAAAAGGAAAACAGTTCCATCAGTTTCTATTTAAAAAAAACCAAATATATGTTATTTTCTATTTAAAAAAACAAATTTATGTTACATGTAGCATAAAATTACCTCCATTACACAAAAACAAGTATTGTATAGGGTCTAGATTTTATTAAAAAAATTTTTTTAGGGGTCTGTCAAATACGCCAACATGTTGCCAATACTGATTTTCTCATAGGTAAACATAATATTGAGTTGATTGTCTCATTCCTTAACATGACTGGGCAACAGAGGGCGCCATCACTTTTGTGCAATTTGACTGTTGCGCAAAGGTGTGCGTGTGCATTAAATCACATAATAGAGATTGCGCTCCGCGATTCCTGTGAGACCAGCGTGTGATGACAAACTTCGGATGTAGGGCGTACCTGCACAAAATTTTAATAATTATTGAAAAACCGATCAAGGAAATCGAGTTAGTAATGCCTTCAGACCTTAATATTCATAACCAAGTGAACAACTTGCAAACATGCTATTATTTAGCCACAAAGGGCGATTCAAAAACGAGTTGTTTACAGGCTCTTTCAAGGCCATTGGTAAAGCGTGGGGATCGCAAAAACGTGTATCATGAAATTCATCGATATAGGTACCTGTATGGAATTGTT
Organism: Asterias rubens; assembly: GCF_902459465.1. Classification (NCBI taxonomy): domain Eukaryota; kingdom Metazoa; phylum Echinodermata; class Asteroidea; order Forcipulatida; family Asteriidae; genus Asterias; species Asterias rubens. The sequence continues at coordinate 19,565,214 of NC_047070.1, read as the reverse complement.
GCCAAATTGCGCAATTTTTGGAAGAGACAATCTTGAATACATGTAGAATCCTATACCAAGTGAACAAATTGTGCAGACTATACCCTCTCGTCAGAGTTTAACTATAACAACGCTGTGATGATGATTGTGCCCATATTCTTGCTGATAGGTGGCGCTCTAATGAGAAAATTCAATATGACAATTTAACTCCCCCCCCCTGCCCCCCCCCCCCCACATGATCATCAATCTGTGTTGTACTCATCATGCATAATGTAGCGGCGGTGCGGATCGACCGGTTGGGGGCGCCAGCACGACTCCCCTTTGGAGCACTGCTGTTGGCCTAAGCCGGTCGCTTGGCAAGTCTGCTCGCCAGAGAGGGCGCTCTCTGGCTTAGGCCTTCTCTCTCGTGTAATTTCAGTGAATTGTTGAGTGTTAATGACAGAATAGCCACTTAATTGTACCTTCTTGTGTCATTACACTGTGTGCATTGCAACCCCCGGTCGACGCTACAATAACTTATTTGTAATGAATGAAGTTCTGCATTAAGCTTGGGCGATATTGCTTTTATTATCCCATGATGTATCTTCAAAAAATATCACAATAAATCTGCATGCCTAAAATCGCTGGCAGGGCTCGAATTTGGCAGTGGACTGCAAACATGGGTCCAATAGTTTAGCATTGGGTCAGTAAAGTCATAACCAAACAAGTCAAGTAGTCTGGTGTTTTTCAATTTAATAATAAAAAATACCATACTTTTTGGAAAGCTCTTTCTCATTTTTATTCTGGTGTTGTAAAAACAATTCTGATCGGTAATTTGCTATAGTCGCAAGCCCTGCAGTCTTTTGAAATCTTACTTTTACCCCACATTCGAGCCTATGCTGGGAAGCATGTGTCAACAAGGTGAAGATGCCTGGAAACTTGTCACGATTATAAAAGAATTTTAAATTGTTACCCTTTTTAAATCCCTCAGTTGACACCGTTAAAATGATGTGTTGGTAAAAATTCACTGCATGTTGTGATTCCCTCTTAACGTTGTCACGAACAGACACACTGAGATTTCCCAATTTTTACATTGTATATTAAAGTACAGGTGTATAGGGGCCAAAGAACAACTACTCTGCATTTTTAGTTTTCAATTTGTTTGACCTAGATAAATTTTCAATAAACAGACCCTTGTCGATTACGAATTTGTTTGTACTCCCCGCGCAGTTTTCACAAAGTTCGACAGTGTTCGACAGTTAATTACTCAACTCTTAAGTCCACATATATACTGCCCTCATTCAGTTTTTTAGAACGATTGTTTATAAATTTTGTTCGATTTTTAGAACGATTGTTTTTAAATCAATGTGTGGTGAAGAGGTTTTCAACTAGTGGTTTAATCCCAACGAGGCCTGGTTCTTGATAATTTTACCGAGACGAAGTCGAAGTAAATTATCAAGAACCAGGCCTCGGCGGGTTTAAACCACTAGTTGAAAACCAATTCAACACACTTTGATTCCCATTCATAAATACCTTTTCTGTCAAAAAAAATCAACACTTGTTGGTCAAAAAGTAAAATAAATGCAAAAATTATAATTATGTTCAATAATTTCTTTCAACATAACACCCCTCCAGCTATGAAATGGTAAGACTCTCGGGTAAACAACTCCTTATAAGGAGATTGTGCGCGTCGCGCGTATCGCGTGATGTGGTACTACTGTCCGGGCCGTTGCTCTCGACCAATAGGAATGAAGAAACTGTCTTATAAGCACACAGGTGCAAGCTCGCATCAGGGTTCTCCACATGTGGTTTTGTCCGGGCGCTGTGCCCAGACAAAATTCTCAAAATACCAAATGCGCCCGGACATAAAATGCAGCGCCTGGACAAAATCGTCGTGCGCCCGGACAAAACATTTTGCACCCGGACAAAACATTTCGAAAAACACTTCACGACGAACACAAACCACCGTTCAATGCACTGTATCACCTACGTACCTTTTTGTGTATCACAAAGCCCGGTTCATACTTCCATCGAAAGCGAATGCGAAGCGAATTCTGCTAACGCAACATTCGGTACGCACTCCATTTCCCTTTGTGATATGCCACGCAGAGAGATCGTGCATGAATTTTGCGCAATTTGAAAACAATGCAGGAATGGTTTGCGCAATTTGACGATAGTGCAGGATTGGTTGAGCGCCTGGACAAAATTTAACTCTGTGGAGAACCCTGCGCATGTCACGCCCATTAAAAAAAAATATATACTTTTTAACAATAAGGTGTGTTTGTTTCCTTTGCCTACAGCTCCAGTCTCCAAAACATCTACATTTCAACAAGTCTGCGACCCAATCATCGAACAGTTTGGCCATAAGAACTACCTTCTCTGTAAACAGGTAAATTGAAACCCTTACAGGCTCAATTCCTCCTTCAGCTATCCAAAGTAAAGGATTCAGAAGAACTGGGACCAGTAGGCCTTAAAGACCATTATGCTCATTACAGTGTCTCAGGTTATTATAGCGCACCAAACAGTGGGAAAATAAAAAGGGGGTCACCACAGTGCCCCCTTCTCTCTTAGTCTGAAAAAGCCCAGTTCTGATAGGTTTAAGTAAAACATTTTTGAGGAAAGTATCAATTTGACCAAAATCAAGCCAACATAATTCACCACTGAATTAAAACTGAAAGATTGGTTTGTTATTATAACTGATAATAAAATTCTACCAACACCAATCCTGAAGAAAACTGTTTCAGGAATTTTCCTCCTAAATCTCCTCCAATCACTGTTGCTTATTTTGATTGCAACATCAAAATATTCTTGATCTACACCTACATGGTTTTTCCTGGCTTTGTTGTTCGGTTACTGTAAGATTACTGTAAGATTTTGTTCTACAAATTCTAAAGTGAAAGCTTATTATTTGAAAGTATTGAATGATTTGTAATGGAAACATTAATTTTGCAAAGTCTACTGTTTGTTTTTGTTACAGCAAGGCTTGCCATCTCCAAAGATGTCTACACTCAACAAGAACATGGGCTGTGATTAAAGGGACACGTTGCTTTGGATCGGTTTGTGAAAAGCGTTTTCTATGAAATTAATATGGTTGAAAGATGTTTTCAAAGAGAAATATAATGAGCCACACAAATATGCCTAGAAATTGCACGTTTTTCCTTTTATTTTGCGATCTAACACAGTCGGCCATTTTGTGGAGTCAAAATGGTGTGCCATGTTCGTTCACGAGGTATAAGGAAAGCCCGGTAATTGCGAGGCATATTTGTGTGCACTATGATACATTCTACTTTTAAAATATCTTAAAATATTTCATAACACAAGGTTTCAAACCCTTTTCAACTCGCCCGGTAGGGTATCCCTTTAAGGAATTGCTCTCTCTAGTAAAAAGTAAGTTTCTAAAAAGCAAATTAGTATTATCAGTTAGGCTTGATGTAAACATTACACAAAATCTAGGAATAAAAAAACAATGTATGTGTTGTTTTTTAATTGTTTGGTTGAACAAAGAAAAATGACTAGAGTGGGATTTGAACCAACAGCCTCCATGTCTTTTGGTCTTATTTTCCACATGTTTTTTTAGTTTTTCACCCTGGGCCATTGAGAATGTCAATCTTGAAGTGGAAAAATAAGTTGAGACGAAAACAAACCTGATAGACCCCAACACTTATAAATACCAAATTGTAAACAATGTGGAAAACTGAGTGGGTACAATTTCGATATCCTCATGATTGATGACAGCTGTAGTGTTTCAGAAAGTGGAAAGTGAGCAAAAAATCTATATGTTTTATAGTTATGCATACCTGTTTTCTCATACAAAATGATTTTGTGGGGCCACTAGATGTTTTTTACAAAAAGTGTGATTTGTTTTCCTGCCTGCAGCTCCAGTCTCAAAAAACATCTACATGTCAACAAGTAACTCTCTGAGATCCACTTATCATACAGCCTGGCATCAAAAACAACCTGTAACTATCTGTAAACAGGTAAGTTGGAACCCTACAATCCCAATTCCTTCAGTATCCAAAGTGAAGGATTCAGAAGGACTTGGGCCAGTAGGCTCAATAGACCGATCCATTAGGCTCCGCTCAGGACGAACGTGTGAGCAAGAACACGTGAGCCTCTCCAATGCGTTTCTTCGGCCTCGTTGGATATGGGACGCAGAAGCGCTATATTATCCGTATTCCATTCGCGCTTGTGTGAAAACTTATAATATCCGGTTACTTGGTTGTAATTACAGAACTATCCGGTTTATAAATTGAAATTGCGAGATGATAATGAAAGAAAAACACCCTTGTCACACGAAGTTGTGTGCGTTTAGATGGTTGATTTTGAGACCTCAAGTTCTAAACTTGAGGTCTTGAAATCAAATTCTTGGAAAATTACTTCTTTCTCGAAAACTACTCCACTTCAGAGGGAGCCGTTTCTCATAATGTTTTATACTACCAACCTCTCCCCATTACTCGTTACCAAGTAAGGTTTGGTGCTAATAATTATTTTGAGTAACTACCAATAGTGTCCATTGCCTTTAACAGTAAATCACATTGATAAATCACATTGATGAGGCACCGGGTTTTACTAAATTACTCCTTTAATACATATTTTAATTCAAATTAAAATTGAAGAAGGTCCGGTTTGGATCGAAAGCTAAGGCCACCTTCCCTATTCATTTTAATTCAAATTTGAAGATATTAATAACAGTTTTCCTTACATTTTTTAATCAAGACATATTAATATTGGTAAGGATCCAGCAGTTCTTGTACAATCTTTTGAAAGGGTGAAAGCAGACATCGTTTTAAACTAATAAAGGTTCTGCGCTCTCAATATTAATCAAGGTTGTATTGTTTCCAGAAAAATTGAGAGTAAGCACAAAATGCCTTTGTTTTATTTTTATTTTTTTCTAGATTGTAAAAAAACCTTTTAGTGGTGATACAATGAAATAACTGTCAGATTTTTATTAGTTTTTCTTTTAACAAAATATGTTTTTGTTTCATTTTCCTGCCTGCAGCTCCAGTCTCCAAAGGTTCAACATGTCAACATGAATGTCTGAGACCCACTTATCATCATACATCTTGGCATTAAGAACTACCTTCTCTGTAAACAGGTTAATTGAAACCCTACAATCCCAATACTTTCTCCAGTGTCCAAACTGAAGGATTAAGGACTTGGGCCAGTAGGGTCTCATTCCAATCTTATAAAGTACAACCAATTTGTGGAGTGACATATAAGAAGAGGATATGGAAACGTTGATGCCACATGCTGGCAAAAATTCCTATTGCTCTTTTCCCAAAAAGAAAATGATCCCCACTACCAAAATGTATTGTGTCTAGCTTTTTCTTGCTGCATCTTACCACCACCACATTTGTTTACTTTAAGCAATACTTATCTCCGGTAATAATTGTTAACAAAAATAATTCTTATCATGATCAGCTGCCAGCATGGCAAGCATTTGCTTGACCTTGGGACAATTGATTAAAATAAAACAAATGATTTTGGGGTCTTTTACTACAAACTTTCCACGAGTTTTTCCAAAGAAAGTGGCAGTGCTAGTCACCTGGGATGGATTTCACGAAGAGTAAAGACTAGTCTTATCTCAAGTAAGGACAAGTTGTAAAATGTACAATTGTGGCAAGTTTCATAAAAATAACTGTAGAACTTTGGAAAATACAAAGGGGCCACTATGTGCCACATTTCTCTGTAAGTCTGAAACTTGTTCGAGGGAAAATATCAATTTGATCCAAATCAAGACATTCAACACTGAAAATAAACTGGATCCGCATAAGTTTCTTGGAGTAGTTTTTCTTAACTGTTGGTGTTCTCCAAGTATTTTTGATAAAAATTCTAAAGTTAAAGCAATTCAAGTGAAAGCAATTCAATTGAAAGTAATTAATTATTTTACATTTACTGTTTGTTTTGTTACAGGAAGGCTTTCGACGTTCCACATGGCAAGATACACTTCACTGTTATTTGAGCAGTCCTAGTGTTACCTTTTTTTTCTTGTGCTTAAGAATTCAGTTTTGTTAAATTTTAAACACCTCTCTGCTTCCTTTCCTGTGTTTTATATTTTCGCTTGCAATTTGCATGAGTTTGTTGATGTGTTCCTGTTTGTGTGCATGCTTAAAAATATTTGTTTGTGAATGCGAATTCCTGCCGCTCAAAGCGTATTTCCGTCGCCCCAAAATCGAATGCAGTGGTTGGTATACCCATGGAGCTATAGCTCCATGGGTATACCTAAGCTGCAGAATCGCGGCCCATCGGGGCATTCTGCTAAGGTCACCACGATGCATGAGTTCATCGGTGTCTGCTTCAGCCTAAACCTAGACCTCTACTCCTGTTGTCAATGTGGAGCCTTCATTGGACAGCAACGATCTGTCACTTCTGGAATTGGTGAGTTTCTGCTTTCAATTTTGATTAAGGAACTACACTCTCTTGTAAAAGGTAAATTCCTTAAAAGCAAATTAGTCAAGACCTGATGTATATTTCACACAAAATCGAAATGGCAAGCAAATTGCAAATTATCATTATGCATTGTTTTTTAAGCCAGATTTGATACCTCTGCAGGGTATTTTGCTAATTTAAATTTTTGGCATCCATACAATTTTGTATCTGTAAACTTATTCTTTCAGAGCCAGAGATTCAGCTGTTCCCCGAAATCAAGTGCAGAGGGAATCAGCTCCACTGACCTTGTTGAAGGCTACAAAGTACAAGGAGAGCAACAAATACAAAAACATCGGCATCTAGTCATCAGAACACACTATAGCTATTCATTGTCAAGTTATGTGAACAACACTGTAATTTGTCTTAAATTTGTTCATTTATTCTAAATATGTTATTTAAATAGGCCTGACATGTTTTAATGGTGTTTTTCAATTAAATTTTAAACTACTTAAAACATTTCTGTAAATAAGTACACCATTGCAAGCAAGCACACATTATGCATTTTTATGCGCTACTTGGCGATCTTAGGGTGGTGTTGCACCGAATTGTTTGGAATCCGGAAGTACAAAGCATGGGAAATTCCAGACTTATTGCGAAAAGGGACTTGGACACATGCACGTGGCATGTGGGGTCTTAGCCCGGCCGGTTGTTTCACATCTGGTGGTTGATCTTAAAGGTGCATCATTTGGTGTTATCACAAACTATGGTTGACCAAACGGGTTAGTTCCTAGTCTAGGCCATGGGGCTAGGGACCGCGTTCGGGAGTAGGGGGTGCCCCCCTCAGACGGGGGCATGGACCTGGGCGCTGATTTAATATAGTATGAGGGCCCTTATGATCTCCCGGGCGTGTCGGGGCTGGTATCCTGGGACCTGCACGTGGTGGCCCTGCTTTTAACTAGCCTTACCAGGATGATATAGGCAAAAATTATAAACCAAATAAATTAAACGCTTGCGATGGTGCATTTATACAATATCTTACTCTTTTGCTCATTAAATTTTGGTTGCATGCCTGTTGCAACTAGTCAACAGAAAAAAAACATGTTTGAGTTCACTCTTTGGCTCTCACGATGAATAAAATAAAAGAGAGGAAAAGGGCGTTTGAGAGAACTTGAGACAAAAATAAAATGTGCATTGTCATGAATACATCTGAAGTCTTGTTTTGTGTAAACAAATTGCTCAATAAGTTTATATAATCATGTTGAGTCTGTCTTTTTATTTAATCGTGTTCTTTTGACTGATTTGGGACCATTTTTTTTTTTTTTGGGGGGGGTCATTTTTTATAAATGGGCCTTTTTGAGCCAGTAAATGGGCGTTTTTGAGCCAGGATTTTTGGTTAAAAAAACTGCAAGGGGTTAAACTTGTTCTTTTGACTGATTTGGGACCATTTTATTGTTCGGGCAATTTTTAGAAATGGGCCTTTTTGGGTCACGATTTTTGGTTTAAAAATCTGCAAGGGGTTAAACTTGTTCTTTGATTGATTTTGGACCAGTTTATTTTTCGGCCAATTTTTAAAAATGGGCCTTTTTGAGCCAGGATTTTTGGTTTAAAAAACTGCAAGGGGTTAAACTTGTTCTTTTGACTGATTTGGGGCCATTTAATTTTTCGGCCAATTTTTAAAAATGGGCCGTTTTGAGCCAGGATTTTTGGTTAAAAAACTGCAAGGGGTTAAACTTGTTCTTTTGACTGATTTGGGGCCATTTAATTTTTCGGCCAATTTTTAAAAATGGGCCTTTTTGAGCCAGGATTTTTTGTTAAAAAAATTGCAAGGGGTTAAACTTGTTCTTTCGACTGATTTTGGGCCATTTTATTTTTCGGCCAATTTTTAAAAATGGGCCGTTTTGAGCCAGGATTTTTTGTTAAAAAAATTGCAAGGGGTTAAACTTGTTCTTTCGACTGATTTTGGGGCCATTTATTTTTCGGCCAATTTTTAAAAATGGGCCGTTTTGAGCCAGGATTTTTTGTTAAAAAAACTGCAAGGGGTTAAACTTGTTCTTTTGACTGATTTGGGGACATTTAATTTTTCGGCCAATTTTTAAAAATGGGCCGTTTTGAGCCAGGATTTTTTGTTAAAAAAACTGCAAGGGGTTAAACTTGTTCTTTTGACTGACTTGGGGCCATTTAATTTTTCGGCCAATTTTTAAAAATTTGCCTTTTTGAGTCGGGATTTTTGGTTAAAAAAACTGCAAGGGGTTAAACTTGTTCTTTCGACTGATTTGGGGGCCATTTTATTTTTCGGCCAATTTATAAAAATGTGCCTTTTTGAGTCGGGATTTTTGGTTAAAAAAACTGCAAGGGGTTAAACTTGTTCTTTCGACTGATTTGGGGCCATTTTATTTTTCGGCCAATTTATAAAAATGTGCCTTTTTGAGCCAGGATTTTTTGTTAAAAAAATTGCAAGGGGTTAAACTTGTTCTTTTGACTGATCTGGGGCCATTTTATTTTTCGCCCAATTTTTAAAAATAGGCCTTTTTGAGCCATGATTCTTTGTTAAAAAAACTGCAAGGGGTTAAACTTGTTCTTTTGACTATATTGGGGCCATTTAATTTTTCGGCCACTTTTTTAAAATGGGCCTTTTTGAGCCAGGATTTTTTGTTAAAAAAATTGCAAGGGGTTAAACTTGTTCTTTTGAATGACTTTGAATACGGCCAAAGTGCCATGATTTCAAGCCGGGGAGGGCGCTCTACAAGGTATTTTGGAGGCTAAGTTTTTCCGCACTCAAGGGGGCGCTATAGCAAAAACTTTTAGGAACTTATGGATGCCGAGTACTCACAACCACTAGAGGGCGCTATAACAAAAACTGTTAGGCAATCAAAATGATGGAAAAAATGCATGTTTTTTGTTATAGCGCCCTCTTTTGACTAAACTTTACATGTTTTGCTGTAAAAACTGCCCTAATGATCCCCTCTCCGATCCTGCACCCAAATCCATCCACTCAAAAAGGCTCATTAAAGTGGCCGAAACTTAAAGTGTCCCAAATCAGTCAAAGGAACAAGTTTTAACCAAACATCGTGACCCAAAACGGCCCATTTTAAAAAATTGGCTAAAAAATAAAATGGTCCCAAATCAGTCAAAAGAACAAGATTAAATAAAAAGACAGACTCAACATGAATATGTAAACTTATTGAGCAATTTGTTTACACAAAACAAGACTTCAGATGTATTCATGACAATGCACTTATTTTATTTTTTTTCTCAAGTCCTCTCAAACGCCCTTTTCCTCTTTTTTTATTCATCGCGAGAGCCAAAGAGTGAACTCAAACACGTTTTTTTTCTGTTGACTAGTGGCAACAGGCATGCAACCAAAATTTAATGAGCAAAAGAGTGAATGTCTGCCACAGCATTGTACTTTAACCTATTTTCAAACAGTACAGCTGAAAAACCACAATTAGGAAATTGATGACCTGAAAAGTTGTGCCGGTAATACATTGGATATTACACTCATGAGAGTATGAAGGGTAAGGTATTGTATAAATGCACCATCGCAAGCGTTTAATTTATTGGGTTCATAATTTTGCCTATATCATCCTGGTAAGGCTAGTTAAAAGCAGGGCCACCACGTGCAGGTCCCAGGATACCAGCCCCGACACGCCCGAGAGATCATCAGGGCCCTCGTACTATATTAAATCAGCGCCCAGGTCCATGCCCCCGTCTGAGTGGGGCACCCACTACTCCCGAGACGCGGTCCCTAGTCCCATGGCCTAGACTAGGAACTAACCCGTTTGGTCAACCATAGTTTGTGATAACACCAAATGATGCACCTTTAAGATCAACCACCAGATGTGAAACAACCGGCCGGGCTAAGACCCCACATGCCACGTGCATGTGTCCAAGTCCCTTTTCGCAATAAGTCTGGAATTTCCCATGCTTTGTACTTCCGGATTCCAAACAATTCGAGTGCCGCACCACCAAGACCCTAAAATCGCCAAGTAGAGCATAAAACGCGTATGTGCTTGCTTGCAATGGTACACTTATTTACAGAAATCTGAACTGTATAGTTACAGAAATTCAAAACATCAAAACGTGTTTGTTTGTTTGTTTGTTTGTATAGATGATCTTCCCATCAAGGGAACTCAGCAATTACTAACACATCTAGAATAGAATATACAATTTAAGACAAATTACTGGGTTGTTCATTCATATCTCTACAAAGAACAGCTAGGGTGTCCTGATGACTAGATGCTGGTGTTTTCATAACCATTGCTCTCCTTTATACAGCGTTGCTTTCAGCGATGTCAGTAGAGGCGATTCCCTCGGCACTTGATTTCAGGGAACACTTGGCTGCATCTCCGGCTCTGAAAGATAAAGTTTACAGATAAGAAATTGTATGGATGCCAAAAAGTTTAATGAGCAAAATCTCTGGCAGAAAAAATAAAAGGACCTGCTCTCAAGCACTGACATCTTGCAACGTTCAAAGAATAACAATTAAAAACCAAAACAAGTTGGTTATTTGCAATCATGTAAAATTTGCTTCCCATTTCTTGATCTTGTATAATGTATACATCAAGCCTAACTAGGATCTTTATTTAATGGAAATAATCATTACTAATTTTCTTTTTAAGAATTTAAGTTTTACTAGAGAGTGCAGTTTTTAAATCAAAATTGGAAGCAGAATTAAATTCACCCATTCCAGAAGTGACCGGTGCTGAGTCTTAAACACAGTAACAGAACCTAATTGCTGTCGTTCGATGCAGGCTCCACATTGACAACAGGAGTAGAGGTCATGCGATAGCAAAATGTCAAGATGGGCCTCGTTTCTGCCGCTTAGGTCTACCAACTGTCGCAGTCGGTTTTGGGGCAGCGAAAATGTGCCTTTAGTGTTGTGTTCAAACCAATAACTGTGTGATCATGCAAACACACAGACACCAAAACAACAACATGAACTCAAACAAATTGCAAGCAACACTCTCAATAACAGCAAAATGAGGCAGAGAGGAGTTCAAACTGAAAATGAAACTCCAATTAACAGCGCTTAGGTCTACCAATCGCAGTCGGTTTTGGGGCGGCGAAAACACGCCTTGAGCGTGGCATTCCCGAACCAAGAAGTGTGATCATGCAAACACACAGAACCCAAAACAACAACATGAACTCAAACAAATTGCAAGCAACACTTTCAATAACAGCAGAGAGGAGTTTTAAGTGCAAATTAAACTCCAATTAACAGCAAACGCAACAGAGAGAAATTGAAAACTTTTACAAAACTGATTTTCTTAAGCACAAGATAAAAATGTAACAGAAACAAAAGTGAAGTGTATTTTGCCATGGGGAGCGTCGAAAGCCTTCCTGTAACAAAACAAACAGTAGACTTCAAATAATTACTTTCAATATGAATTGCTTTCCCTTAAGCATTGTTTTTCCAAAAATATTTGCAAAACACCAATGATTTGGAAGACTATTCTAAGGAACTTGTGCAGAACAAGATTATTACATACAAGCATGAATTCCTGAAAACAGTTTAGGAGGTTTTGGTGTTGGTATTAACTTTGTTATCAGTTAAAACAAATTATCAAATCTGTGAACTTTGATTTGGGTCCATTTGACTCATCCACAAACAAGTTTCACCTAAACCCATCAGGAACGGGCTTTTCAGACTTTGGAAGAAAGGGGGGCAAATAGTGGCCCCCTTGGGATTTTTTGAAGTTCTAGAGTTAGTGTTATGATGACGTTTTTTTTTTAATATGTATGGGATTTGAAAGATATAAATAGTTTTAAACATCATCAGAAGGCACCTTTGGTTGTTTATTGACCACTGTTGTAGGCGCCGTAATTATTGGTCTATCACATTTTTTCTGACAACAATTTTGTTTTTCCACTTTAAGATTGGTGTCTTTTGTAAGATGACCTTAGATAGTTATTGTTTAAAGTCAGACAATTTAATGGGGGTAAGATGCAGCAATGAAAAGCTACAGGCACAAATATGGTAGACGGCACCATGTACCCTACCCCCCCCCCCCCCACCTTCATGGTAGGGTTTTAATGTAATTTAGAGTGTCTACGTGAAAATGAAGCAAAAAGAGCAGTATTACTAGGAATTTTTCCCAGCATGTGTCCTCATCAACCTTTCCATATCTTCTACTTCTTTGTCACTTGAATCAAAATGTGTGTACTTAATAAGATTGGTACGAGACCATGTGATAAGCAGCTGTTATTTGAGCCTATAGTGGCCCCAGTCTGAATCCTTTACTTTGGGTACTGAAGAAGGAATTGAGATTGGAGGATTTTGAACCCTACAAAACTTACCCCATTTACACAGAAAGTTATGGCAGGCTGTATGCTGATACTTGGGTCTCAGACATTCAATTGTTGACACGTAGGTGTTTTGGAGACTGAAAAAACAAAAGAAACACACATTTTGGTTAAAAACAAGTATTTCTGAACTGAACGCCTGTTTCAGACAGGCGCTCCAGAGTTGCATCGAACCAAATTCTGAATTAAGTACATGAAAAGTTAAACGTCTGAAGCAGTAAGAAGTGACTGGATGCGCTAGCAGTCGAAAGATCGACTGTTGCAGTCGTTCGGAACGACTCTGGAGGGTCTTGGTTTCAGACCCAATGTAAATGTTGTGTTAAGTTCACCTGTCTGAACCCAGAAGTCTTTTGGGTGGACCTAGAGTCGCTCCTAATCTATTTGGTTTGGCGCGACTATTGCGCCTGTCTGAAACGGGTGTTACTTGGTTCATCATAGGCCCACGAAAGTCATTATTTGTATAATCAAAATAACAAGTATGAGCAGCGAAAGAGGCATTTTTCCTCCAAAATCCACTTTTCATGACTGATGACACAATATATTGCAAACGTTTAATTTTGTTATAGCAAATCTCTACTTGTTTAACTTGTGTATTGTGTAAGAGCTGTTGTATTTGAACAACAAAGGATATTACTTTTTCAATGTGTTTTAAATGTGGAACAGAACTCTCTTTTGAAGGAATAGTTTAAATAAAGAGTTATCTGTAAAAGGCTTGCCCCCATTTATTTTCTGATCTTTTATTTTCACAAGATACATTATGGTACTTTTTCCTTGCCAGAAGTCTGTCCTAAAGCCTGTGTGCACAACAAAATGCTAAGCACAGCCAAATCTTCCTTACCACACGGGTTACCAGCCAAAATTGCCAAAGGTTTACACTGTAAATTTTTGCTCAGCAGCAAAGAAATCAACCGAGTAGTATTTCCTGCTTAAAAGATTGGTGAAATTGGGCCTATATCATTACTTAGCAGGGCCAAATTTCATAAAGCTGTTAGGTGGGAACCATTGACAACAATGTAATCCTTCTGTTATTTTGGCTGGTAACTTGGCAGCTAAGCAAGATTTTCCATGCTTAGCAACATGTTATGCTCACAGGCTTTGTGAAATCGGGCCCTGATTGCATACAAGAGCATTTTCCAATAATTATTAACCTCTCTAATAAAAAAACTCAGCAACATCAGGTAGACATTCCGCACAATTACTAAAGAGATCAATTTGGGAATGGGTTTACTCTTTAGGAAATTACCTCACTGGAGACTGCTTGAAGCTCAATTACCATGGGCCAGTCTTAAAAAACAACTTGTTGATGGGTAGATCTCATTAGAGATGGAAAGCCTTACTGCAATAACAAATAAAATGTGTATTTCGCAGAATTAAAGGCAGTGGACACTATTGCTAATTATTAGCATAAAACCTTACTTGATAACGAGTAATGGGGAGAGGTTGATAGTATAAAACGTTGTGAGAAACGGCTCCCTTTGAAGTGACGTAGTTTCGAGAAAGAAGTAATTTTCCACAATTTGATTTTGAGACCTCAAAATTAGATTTTGAGGTCTTGATATCAAGCATATGAAAGCACACAACTTCGTGTGACAAGGGTGTTTTTTTCTTTTATAGTTATCTCGCAACTTCAATGACTAACTGAGGTCAAATTTTCACAGGTATGTTATTTTATGCATGTGCTGAGATACACCAAGTGAGAAGAAGACTGGTTACTAAAAGTGTCCAGTGTATTTAAGAGTCAAAAACTTTATCCATCGTTAACGTAGTGTGTCAGATAATTTGCTTTTACCTTAGGATCTTTTCTGCTGGGGTGGATTTCACAAAGGTAGTCCTAACTTAGGACCAGTCCTTTACAACGCTAACTCATCCTAACTTAGGACTGGTCCTATCTCTTAGCATTGCCTAGGACTAGTCCTAAGTTAGGACTACCTTTGTGAAATCCACCCCTGGTTCATTAAAAGATAAAGGTTCCAGATTCATTTTTCCAAAAAAAATAAATGAAATAAACAAACACTAAAGACAAAAATATTTTTTTGATTGCTGCAAAATAGCCAGAGCAACATGGTTTTTGTCTCAAAAACTTAGACTTCGTTATCAGTGGACCAGGGATCACACCCAAGCCTACGAAGTTGACAAGTCAGTTTCCCTTGTGGTTTATTTGGCCTACTTGATATTGGGAAAAAAAGAAACCTGCTTCCCAGGTTGTATTGTAGACTTGGGTGCAATCCCCAGCTATATGGCGGTTACAGTTTGTATGGCAAAATAGGGAGACAGTGTCAACATTAGGGCTCGATAGCTCAGTTAGAAACTTCACGCATGCTAAGCTGGGGGTCGCAGGTTCAAGTGCTGATCTGGTCAATTTTTCTCAGTTCAACCTACAATTGGAAAACATGTCCTACTTACTGATGTTTACATCATGTCATTTTGTGTCGCATTCTGTTTAAGTATGAACCAGGCTTAACTAAAAGGCTCAATTTGGGTATAACTTTTAAATCTTTACTTTCTTAGGAAATTACCTCTGGATAGTGCCATCCGCTCCTTTACAGGCCAGTCTTTGGCATGTTGACGGGTAGATCTCTTTAGAGATGGTAAGCCTGACTGCAATACAAACAAAATGCACTTTGCAACATCAAGGATTTGTTTAGTACTTTCAAATGAAAATAAATAAACTAATTAAACACATAAAAGAAGGTCATGGAGGAGTTGTGCTTAGCAGGATTATATCAAAATATCAAGCATTGTCATAAGAGACGACAGATGCCTAAAGACAACCTTTTCAGGATGGTTGTTGGTACACACACACCCGTTATTATATTTTTAAAAACTTTTGAAAAGTCAGCTTATCGCGCTTAACCCCCCCCCCTAATTCTAGATTGAGGGCGCTGTTTTGGCTCATTATGTGAAAATGAGGAGACACAAAAAAAATAATGTAAACCCACTATCAAAATTCCTGCGTTTCAGTAAAAGAAGAATAGGCTATAAGAACCCCACTCAAATGGCATGAATTAATTCATAGACTGATTAATTAATCGTACGCCGCCTTTGCCGATAGACGCACTCTCAGCTCGGGAGGAGAGAGATGATCGGGTCGATCTGTTTCTAATAAATAATTATGCGTGACGTCACCGTTCTAGCTGCAAAAAAAAAAAGGCTCTTGCGTCGCGCGCGCAGCCACAGCAACAAGTTGATCGTGGGCTTCTCCACTAATATGTCATGGCAGAAACACATCAACCAAATCACAACTCATGCCAACAGAATGCTGGGCCTTGTTCGATGCAATCTTAGGAACTGCTCCATCAAAATACGCCAGCAAGCTTATTTGTCACTCGTTAGACCTCACCTGGAATACTGCAGCCCTGTCTGGAATCCATACACCCAGAAAGACATGACCAAAAATGAAGGAACTCAGCGACGTGCTGCCTTCACTCTGAATAGTGGCTTATCATATAGTGCGCATATCCGTCACTCAGTGACGCTCAAGGCGCTTTAATATACAGTGTTTTCCTGCATGGTTTGTGGAACTACGTTTGAACTTTGAAACCTACTCCTTTAACACAACACCAAGTTAGGGTCACAATGTGCTGCCAATCAAACCAGGAACACCAGGGCAAACCCCTTCTCTTGTCAATATAATGTGCATTACACAACACACGGGACTAATGGCTTTACGCCCCATCTGAAGGACAAAGTATCATGGTGAAGTGTCTCACTTATGAACTCAGGTGTCACAACTGTGACTCGAACCTACACTCGGCTGATCAGAAACACCAGTGTATGAATCCGGTGCTTTTAACCACTAGGCCATGACACGCCTCTCTTAAACGGTGCACACAAATTTCCCACTAGTAAGAAAGAGCACTTCTGTGAAAGGGGACCACAGCAAAAGCATGAAAATAGTATTTTAATTCGTACCTGTAATCATGACATTGATTGAGTAGTCAAAGCAGATTAATAACTGGCGACTCATCAAGGCTTCAACATTGATAGATTGAGACATCTCTGCTCAGTGTGATGGACGTCAACCTTGATTAAAGATCGGACTGTCTCTGCCTGGATTACTTTTGAAGAGGAAAACAAAATAAAATAAAAATTAAATTCATACTGACAAGCAGAACAATAGGAAGAAACTATAAATAAGTATTCATAAATACCTGACAGTTTCACTATTCCTATTGGTGGAGAGCGCATCACATGGGTGTGTATAAACCTTTGTTTATGACCAGTAAAAAGTGTTAAAAACATGGGCGTGACACACGAGCTTGCACCTGTTCTTATAAGACAGTTTCTTCATTCCTATTGGTCGAGAGCAACGGCTGACACAGTTGTGCCACATCATGCGATATGCGCGACGCACACAACATTCCCTTATGAGAGTTGTTAGTCTGGAGAGTGAGTCTATGATAGCTGTGTGTTGGATAGAGGGAGGTCATTCTAGCAGCGTCTTAGATAGAGAGAGGATGTGATCCTTGTTGATTTATTGTCAGACAAATTGCACTGGGTGTTAGTCTCTGCAAATCTATGTGATTGTGCGCCATTGCCAAAATCAGAGCAGATTTTCAGGCTGCTACATTTTAAGGCAAATTGGTTGGAGTGAGGAGACAACAATACTGAGAGCTGAACTTCAAGAGCAACACTATTATGAAAACCGCAAGTTAATTTCTTATTTTTATTGCATGCTTCTGCATTTCAAACCTTGCTAAAATCAAGTGCATGATGCTAATTTTGTTCCAAGAAGAAGTTTAGTTTAAATCAATGTGAACTTTGTGACTGGTTTCGCAGCGACTGGAACCACAACACGTTAATCTGAGTTTGTACTGTGTGGAAGCTGGGATTTTCTAGCTTATCTTTGTGTAGTGGAAGGTGGACGCATATAATCCGGTGGGACCGTTTCTTTGCTTTTTATTGTATAACTGTTGAACTTGAATGTGAAATAAATTTATGCGTTTACGAAAAACAAGGTTTCATTAAAAAAAAAATTCCCAAGTTAGGATACTCTGGATGAGCAAAAAGGAGTATTTAATTGTGTTTAGTAAGGTTCTTCCGTCCTGATATTGTTTAACTTTGTTGTTATTTGGGGCTTGTTTTTTTTTTGCGGGACGATTGGTGGGCAATCTAGTTTATTGCTCCATGGTTTTATTGGTCACATAATGCACGGTTGTTTGGGGTTTTTTTCCGGGTTGATTTCAAGAAAGACTTGCGTTTTAGAATGCAATCATGTATTAAACAAAGGCGCGGTTGTTTTTGCTGCTTTTAAAAACGTTTTTTAAATGAAAATTTTGTTCACAAAACAGATGCCGGCACCGACCATTCCATACACATACATGTAATTGACAAAAATAACCGTAAAACTCTTAGGCTTCTTCATGGATGTTGCAACTATTTTGATGTCTACTTTTTGTTGGGGGTTTTTCTGGACGAAAGTGGGAAGATTTTGGGAACTTCGGTACGATGTCTTATGTTTATGAATACTTATTAAAACTACAATAATAGGCAGTGTTTATACAAGACAAAACAACTAATGCGATCGCACGTTACCCTCCCCACCGTAGATTTGAAGGCAATACATAAAAAGTTAATGATATTTTTTAACAGTCGGTTTTATAGTTTTTTTTTGTTTTTTTCAGTAAAACACCAATTTTTTTGCATAAAAAAGTTTTCTTACTTAGGAATACTTCGATGTCGAGTGCTTACAATAAACCGTGGACTAAAAAAACTACCTAAATAAAGATCATATTAAATTTTCCAATTTGCTCTGACAAATAATCTGACCTGTTTTTAAATTAATTTTAATACATTTTTAAAGAAAAAATACTCTCAAATTAATGAGCCCCCTTACAAACACAATAACTTGGTGCAGTTAAGTTGACGTTGCAATGTATGTTGAATTTTGAAATAGCGACGATCGGAAATCGAGCAGTTGGTATACAACAGTATACTATTAGTTTAAAATAAAATTGACGGACCAGTCAATAACCTGGCGGACCAGTGAAAAATCAAGCCAACTGGTCCTGCTGGCCAGTTGAAAAAAAAGTTAAGGGCAACCCCTGCCATTGACAAAAATAACTGTGAAACTTATATAGGCTTCTTCATGGATGTTGCAACTATTTTGATGTCTGTCTACTTTTTGTTGGGGATTTTTCTGGACAAAAGTGGGAAGATTTTGGGAGCTTCGGTATGATGTCTTATGTTTATGAATACTTATCAAAGCTACAATAATAGGCAATGTTGATACATGTACATGATAAAATAGCTAAAGCAATCGCATGTTACCCTCCCCATCGTAGATTTGAAGGTAATACATAAAAAGTTAATGATATTTTTAACAGTCGGTTTTAAAGTGCTTTTTTCTTTATAAGTACAACACTAATTTTTGTTCATAAAAAGTTCTTCTTACTTAGGAATACTTTGATGTCGAGTGCTTACAAAAACCGTGGACAAAAAAACTACCTATAATAAAAAACATATTAAATTTCCCAATTTGCTCTGACAAATAATCTGACCTGTTTTTAAATTAATTTTAATAATATTATTATTATTATTAAATTTTTAAAGAAAAAATACTCTCAAATAAATGAGCCCCCTTACAAACACAATAACTTGGTACAAATAAATAAAGTATGGCTTCCAGTCCAGTTAAGTTGCAATTCATGTTGAATTTTGACGATCGGACCAGTCAAAAACCTGGCGGACCAGTGAAAAATCAAGCCAACTGGTCCTGCTGGCCAGTTGAAAAAAAAGTTATGGGCAACCCCTTCGATAGGAATTTATCATTTTTTATAAAATTTTTTGAGATTGCAGAGTGGATTTTATGGACCATCAGCCTAGAGGTCAATGAAAGTTCAAAGAACAAAGAGCCTAATTTTGGCGAGATTTGAAAACGAAAAAGAAGAGATTTGTGTTTACAAAAGTCAAAGAACCAGACTCATTTTTGTTGTGAGACATGAACGTTTATGAGGTTGCGGGAGACGATAGCTGAAACGAATCTCATATTTCTAGAGTACGTCGAAAGACAACATGGCGAATATTTCCGTTTGCTACTAAATTTGGGGTAAAAAACACCTTTTTTACAGTTAAAAGAACAAAATGTTCAACAGTTTAAAAGTGATTTAGATGCATATATGACTCTTGTGCATATATTTAACGGTTGACTTATGTTCATATGTTTTGTAAAGTGCATTTAAAAATTGTTGTCGTGAGTTGTCGTGAGGGGTCGTGAGTTGTCGGTATAGACCTTATCGCAAATACCAATGCGCAAGCGCAGACTGTTGAATGAGGTGCATTGTGGGATATATATGGATCAAATTTGGATACCAGCTAGACCACAATGCACCTAATTCCAAGCTTTACGCGCGCGCCCCGGTAATTGTGAAAAGGTCTGTTTAGTGCGACCGATACTGCCCTCTAGTGGCTGACGTCGTACCAGGGGGAGGTGGTCCACATTATCTCAAAAAGGCTAAAATTTGAAAATCTTGACGAAATTTTGAAGGGGCACTAAAGAGCCCAATTTCACAGACCTGCTTATCAAATGCTCAGTAACTGTTCTATACACCCTCCATTCAAAATATTGATAGAAATTGCCTGCAAAGTCAATAAAACAAGACTTAATTGTAATAAAACAGATCAAAATACTTACCTTATTTTTCACACGAGGCCCACGCTCTCTCGCCGATCCAGTCACGTGTGCCATCTAGTGTTTGACGGCAGTTGCCGGTAGAGGGCGCTACATCATATATCAGCAGTTTGTTGTTGACAGATTCGTCCTGACACGATCGAAAGACGGAGTCGTGACTGATTAGTTACCGACATCTTCCGGGACCTGAAAATATTCCATTCCTATTATTTTAGAATAAATCATGTCACTGTCACTGACCGTATTCTAGACCCTGTACGCTGTACTCCTTAAGTCTTACCTTGGTATGTACTGTGCTGTAGCTAGAAGTAGTTAGTGCTAGTTTACGGACAGCGTGACCGATGCTGTTTATTAATACTATAAATAAAATATGCCACGGCGGCACTTGCCGCATGCATGATGATGAGCATGCTAGCCCACCTTGTTGAGCTGTTAATGGCTCCGTTTTTTAACATCGGTCTCATCACTGTCGTCATTGAGTGTTGAGCCATGCATGCACCACCTGGACACATGCACGATGAATGGATACTTAACTTGCTGAACCCAACTACGTACTACACATGTACCGGTACTACATTTACAAGCACACCTTGCATGCCTTGTTAAGTTGTTAAGCTGTAGACTGTAGTGTTAATGGCTCTCTTGTAACATCGATCTCATATGGTGACTGTGTGATGAGACCGATGTTTAATTTTAGAGAGCCATTATTAATAATAGCTCAACACCATAATAATAATAATAATAATAATAATAGGGTAATAATAATAATAATAATAATAAACAACGCTTATAAAGCGCCTTACATCCATGACTGGACTCCAAGGCGCTGTACACATTAAAAATAGCTGCAAACAAGAGCAAAAATAACCAGAGAGCATAAAAGATTTCTAAAAATATAAACCACAAAATGGACCAGCCAATAGTTAAAACCACAAACCGGGAAATTTAAAAAGTTATGGAAAAGCACTACTATAAAAAGATTAGTTAAACTTACAATACTTTAAAAAAGTGTCCATAGGACACTTACAGTTATATCATATCAGGGTTCGATCCCGCCAAGAGTCAGGACCAGTCCCTTTAAGACTAGTCCCAAGAGAAATTAAAACTAAAGGTATGGCCAGTCTTAAAATTAAGACGAGTAAAAACAGCAGTGCAGCCGACATGGGCGTCACAAAACATACTAATAGTTGCGATAACGTAACCCTCTTCCCGATTGCGGGAGGAGGGTTACGTTATCACAATTAAACACCCTACTACCAACAGTACGGATGCAGCAGACAAAACAGCAACAAGCAACCCTACTAAAGGGGGTTCAGACAACTTGTCCGTCGGACAACTTGACCGTTCGGATAACTCGACGGACGTTTTTTTCAAATGTCAGACAACTCGACTTAGGTCTTATGACCAAGACAGTTTGACGGATGGCCGTAACAGGGACCTCAGCACGAGGCGCGCACAGTACCGGGATAAACCTTTCAAAACAGTGAAATGCGTAGTTGGGTCCAGTATTAAACTTGGACTAGATGTTATTGTTATTTAATTGACAAGACATGTTTAATTCTGTCCTACATTACAAGGGGTACGCCCCGAGAGCTCCTGGCTGTGGCTGCTAAATGCGCCGTAGCACCTTGATAAGGGGCTACATAATTGGGTCTCAGAATTCATTAAATTGTCAATAACCTCTCTTTATGTAATTATACAAGGTACGCAAGGTGCTTAGCATGTCCATGTATACTAAGCGCCTTGAGTACCTTGTAGGTAGATACGTGCACTATACAAGACTCTTATATTGTTAGTATTATTATTATTACTACTGCAAATCAAACTATTGTCCTGAATTAAAATGCAAAATGTACTTACTCTACCACAGCAACGTCATCATGCACCTATAATACTGTTTTTGTTTCTTAACTTGCAGGATTGATGATCAGGCAATAACTACAGTTCAAAATTAGAATGGCGGAGCATCCATCAACAACATCAGCCAGTCATTCACAACAATCTGTACCAGACTTCGTTGAACTGAATGACCTCATCAGTAATAGGGTAACGCCTGGTTCATACTTCCTGCGAAATCAAATGCGAAGCGAATGTTGACATCACATATTCACAACGAATAATTTGCAGCAGTTAAGCTCTGCTCAACTCATTGCTAATATTGCTGCAAAAGGAGAGTTGTGATGTCAAAGTTCACGTCACATTCGCAGGGCATTTGGATTGGTAGGAAGTATTTAATGGGCTTAACTTGGAATTTTGTATACATACAAAATTCCATGTTAAGTCCAGATCATATGAATAGATGCAACAAATGACTACCATCAGGCAATGCATTACTGACTTTCTAACTTCCAATAGACCCCTTGCGTAACACGCAACACTGACGCGCGCGTTTTCACGCACAAAGAAGAGCTATCGTCCAATCATTTGCTTCCTTTGACCCAAGTGAGGGTGCTTTTTGAGCGTGAAGACGTCACATGCAAGGGGTCAACTTGAAGTAAATTCCTCTAGAGGATATAGTCGTTCTCGGAATTCCAAGGTTTATATTGACTTAGTTGCGATAATCCTAACCCTCCATCCTCCATCCTGCAATAGTCGGGAGGATGGAGCGTTACAATTATACAAACTACAATTTACTTAGCGAGCAAGCTCAAAGTCATGACCTAAAAGGTCAGTACCTTGCTAGTCCCCTACCAATTGTGATTGACCATTAATGGTTGATGTCCCAACACTGCTTCACGTAATCAATGTATTGTTGGACTTGCTTGTACATTGTACATGTATAAACTGGAAATATTCAGGTTGGACTAATGGTATTGCATGCGTACATTGTGTAAACGTTGGACGAAGGTTTTACTTGAAAAAAGGCCGTACGAAACAAGTGTTGTAGTATTCCTTCATAGCACTTGAACTGAGCCAGCATAGTCTTTGTACTTGAAGTTAATACTTGATACTAAACTGAAAAATAACCTTTACTTGACATTATGTACTCGATACTGGACTGTGTACATGGTGAACTTTGAATCAATATGTATATACTTTTGGTCAAAACAAGACTGTATAAATTATGTTGCGTTGAGATCTAGTGGTCCGGGCTCTATGACTTTGTGACGAAGCATGGACAAAGGAATTACACGGACTAAGCAAGGCCATCCTTTTCGTTGTTTTTGTTTCAAACAAAAAATATACTCCCAGCCCATCAGGGATATTGATACAGACCTGAACTTGGTTAAGTTTTGTTTCACTCACTGTTTAAAGATATTGGACACTATTGGTAATTGTCAAAGACTAGTCCTCACAGTTGGTGGATCTCAACATATGCTTTAAATAACAAACCTGTGTAAATTTAAGCTCGATCGGTCGACGAAGTCAGAGATATTAATGAATGAAACAAACACCCATGTCGCACCATGGTCACGCGAAGTTCTGTGCTTTCGGACGCTTGTTTTCAAGACCTCAAATTCTAAATCTGAGGTCTCGAAATCAAATTGGTGGAAACATTACTTCTTTCTCAAAAGCTAAGTCACTTCAGAGGGAGCCGTTTCTCCCAATGTTTTATACTATCAACCTCTCCCCATTACTCGTAATCAAGAAAGGTTTTTTGACAATAATTATTTTGAGTAATTACCAATAGTGTCCACTGCCCTTTATAAAAAAGGGAAATGGTTTCCTAAACTATCTAACAATAACATTGAAGTATCTGTTTTCTTGTTACACAGATTGGAGGGAAGATTTTGTTTGCGACTGATGACTGGTTTGCTGTTGCTGAGAACCTCCTGAATGTAAAGTATTTTGTTATTAATATTATTTGTTTATGAAAAATATTCAATCATCGCAGACAAAATACAGCGTTATTTACAAATAGATTTTAAAAAGTTACAGTAAAGCATTAAGACATACAAAATAATAACTTGACCTGAATAATGATAATAACACTTTTTTATAGCACCTTACCACAGCCCGAACGGCATCTCAAAGTGCTTCAAACTTCATAACCCCAGTCACTGGGCCTTAAATCATTCCTGAAACCTTCTCAACTCACTTTGGATTAACATCCCGTACTGCAGGTTACTGCGCTCCAAGCTTTTCATTCACATAAACCATCTCTACCCTCACATAATACCCCTTGGTTGAGAGAAGCATTGGTGAAGTGTCTTGCTCAAGGACACAAGTATCACGACCGGGAATCGAACCCACATCCCGATGAACCTCCAGAACTTGAGGTTTTCTTCCAATACCTAACCACTGTTCATAATTATACTATTTTTTTTAATAATACATTTGTGTTGCACTTACAGCCTGAGCCAGCACAGTGGAAGGAAGGAGAGTTTACAAAATATGGTAAATGGATGGATGGTTGGGAGTCTAGAAGGAAACGAATCGCTGGTCATGATTGGTGCATCATTCAACTAGGTATCTCTGGTTTGATACATGGAGTGGATGTAGATACGTCTTATTTCACTGGAAACTATGCTCCAAGAATCTCCATCCAGGCGGCATGTCTTGGAGACGGTAGGTCTTATCAAACAATGCCTTAAAAGCCCTCTTCACACTATATTCTGCACAGTTGCCCCTGGGGAATAATAGCTGGTATTTTTACACATGGATTGCTTTACCCCGGTCTGCCCCTTGGGCATACCCTGGCCGGGGAATAGCCACCCCTGCTCTGGAGTAGGGGTAAGCAACTTAACAACCCTAGGGTATTCTTGAAATGTGCAATCGTAACCAATGGTGGAATCGGGATCTAGGCAGAGCCAGTGTAAAAGTGTGCCGGGGTAATCTCAGGGTAAACAAACTCCCGGGGCCTTCTCGGGGCTGTATTCCACGGGGATAAGAGATACAGTGTTAAAAGGGCTTTAGGAATAATGTTTTTTAGACACAAAGTGTTAAAGACATTTAGGATAGTAACTTTTAAAAAGTTAGTACATGCTATTACGCACAGCTCTCCAACAATCAGCCATTAGCTAAAGTGTCTTGTTATTACAGTTTCTGTTGAAGTCTGGGTATTTTCGCCCATTCATTCCAATGTGACTTGACTTTAAATTTATTTATTTTAATTTATTTGATTGATTTCAGATATTGTTTTCCCAAAGAGAACTGCTACAATGGGTTCAGCTGCAAGTGACAAAGACAAAACAGAAATTGAGAAGATGGGAATTAACGTAAGTAATGCTTTTATTTATGAGAAAAAAGACTGCTTACCTTCCAAAAGGACCTATGGTATAAATGCAAACAATCGTTAATGGATTGATAATCCGACCCTAGCAGAGTGTAACCTTTGAGAAAGACTCGGCCATAGTTGAAACATCAGACATTAACTATTTTTACTTTTATTTGAAGTGACACTTTGAGACTCTGCTATAGTTGAAACATCAGACATTAACTATTTTTACTTTTATTTGAAGTGACACTTTGAGACTCTGCTATAGTTGAAACATCAGACCACTAACTATTTTTACTTTTATTTGAAGTGACACTTTGAACAGCTGATATTTGCAAAATAAGTTCCAACCTCAAAGTTTGTAAAACAACATGCTTATCACTGAAACAAATACAAGCTGATTTATGCAAATGTAAAGGGCCAGAGCCTAATTTGTTTTGTTTCAACACTTCAATCACATTAGGCAGTTGTAGCGATTTCTAATAATGTATAAACATTTTTTTTCTCAAGAAGACGATCAGAGCATACTGATCGAAACGTCGAGTTGAAACCGATGGTTCTTTTCAAAACTACCCCAACTCATCAGAGATAGTCATTACATGGTGTTACCGCCAACCTTTCCATATAGTATTTCCACCATGCAAAGTTTCAAATCCTACATTAATGTTTGTTTTAGGAGTGGGAGGATATCGTAGAAGTTACACCCCTTCAACCAGGCTATAAGGATACCTGTCATAACTACTTTACTGTGAACTCAACTAAGAGGTGGACCCACCTACGCCTTAATATGTACCCTGGTAAGAAACTATCTTGGCAGGCACTTATGCTTTGATGTTTGCCTTTGTAACCGTTCATTGAGGCATGTCACGGCCAAGCTGATTAGAGCTTTTGACTAGAGCTCTGATGTTTCTGATCAGTAGAGTGTGGGTTCGAGTCCTGGTCAGTCCACTTAACCATTATTACTCTGTTTTTTTTGGATGGGACGTTTAGCTGTTGGTCTGGTGTATTTGCATGCACGTGAAAGAACCCAGTGCACTTATTTAAAAGAGAAGTAGGGGTTTGCCCTGGTGTTCCTGGTTTGATTAGCGCCACAGCACCTTGTAAACCATGACATGGTGATAATGAATTGGTCCCATACTTCAAGCTCTACAATACCTTATAGGAAAAAACTGAATGTTGAAGTGCCTTGACCAACTCTAAATGACGGATTTGAGCGCTATATAAGAAGCCACTACTACTATTATCATTGTCAAAGCCATTTTAGATTTTCCAAAACTACTCCAATCTTATTAATGGAAATTTCTGTAATATTATTCTCAATATAGATGGTGGTATAGCTCGACTGCGGGTGTATGGAGAAGCCGTTCCTAATTGGTCAAAAGTGTCTCCTCATCAGGTACTTACTGTAAACATTTCAAAGAAAACCAGCAATTTGAGAAAACTTGAAGATCTTCTGTTCAAGTTTGTTGTGCCCGCTTAAGGGCAAAATGACATTGATTTATCAAATATCGAAACTGACTGGGTAAGTTTGAACAAAGAAGTGGGTTTGACTTTGAACAAAGAAAAAATGAGTGGAGCAGAACCTGAACCATTGAGCTCCGGATTAACGTGCCGGCTCTACCAACTAAGCTATCTAACCCTATTAGCCAATATCGCGTGTAACCAGGGACCACACCCAAGTTTACGATAGCCAGGGGATCACCATGAGGGGATGCAATTTCTATTATCTTCCAGTACGCACTAATCCACCAATCAGAAGCTCCAACTACTAGGGGGATCAAAACATATATGCTACCACCATATATCCTACTTCCTCTGTATTTATGACACAGTGCGTGTTGTGAAATGTCATTTTGTCACGCTCCGTATACAGACAGTGCAAAAATTACATTCTAAACTTTGTGCGCATGAAATAATGCTCTGAAATTTCAAATTTTGCATGTTGTAAGTGAGACTTGAAGATTAATTCGTTATTACACGCGCGCTCCTGAAATACGAACAAATATAGCGCGTCTGCGTCCCATATCCAACTCGGCGCATCTGCGTCCCATATCCAACTCGGCCTTCGGCCTCGTTTGATATAGGACGCAGAAACGCTATACTTTTTCGAATTCCACTCGCGCTTGTGTGATAACTTATAATAT
This sequence comes from Asterias rubens, assembly GCF_902459465.1. Lineage (NCBI taxonomy): Eukaryota > Metazoa > Echinodermata > Asteroidea > Forcipulatida > Asteriidae > Asterias > Asterias rubens. Next base: position 19,537,652 of record NC_047070.1, on the reverse strand, counting down.
GAAATATCAAGAGAGGCTATTTACATAACTAAATAACCACTACAGTTTCTTATTGTTTAATGACTCATGATTTCTTTGTCTTGTTTGCTTTCTAGTTAACCAACCTTGTTGCAGTAGAAAACGGAGGGGTCTGTCTTGGTTATAGCGATGTCCACTTTGGTCATGCAAGGAATCTTCTTACTTTACCGCGGTCACTAACAATGGCTGATGGATGGGAGACAGCTAGAAGAGTAAGTACAATATGTTTACTTTCATTGCTTATTATATTTCTGGTGGGGGATTGTTTTCTTGAGGTGAGGGGGGTGTTTTACAAGCTGTGTGAAACATACCAGTATTATGATCTATGGATTTTTTATGCTTTCTAGCAATTGGTAACATGGTCATGTTACTCATATGGGTTGTGGTCACCCAGCCTGCTGGAGCCCCATTAAGGGTTATGGTCACCCCAGACTGTTGTTTTTATGTGAAGCCCCAGACTGTTGTTTTTATGTGAAGCCCCAGACTGTTGTTTTTATGTGAAGATAAAGGAAAAAGCCTGTGGGCTTCACTTTATAAAGGCTTCAATTGACACATTTTACCAGTCGTCAACATCACAATAATCTGGATTGTACCATTTTTTGAGTTAATATCAAGTGTATTGTGCGCAATTTGGGCGGCGTGGCAATTACTTGCTTACGATTGACTCCCAAAATGTAGCTACATTTGATGGCTGTGGATTCAAGGGGTCAATGCAAGGGGTCAATGCGAGGGGTCAATTAAGGGGTCAATTCCAAGATGTTTGTATAACGCTACATTTCCTCTATGTTTACGCTTAGCTTGACCGACCTGCCATACTTGAAGCAGATAACCATGGAGTTTTAAAAGTACAAGGCTGGGAGTGGGCTGTCTTCAGACTAGGCCATCAGGGATGCATTAAAAGGGTAAATATTAGGGACTTTGAGTGAACAGAAGAGGGACCTATTTCCCGAGGCCGAAGGGAAATAGGTCCCTCTTCTGGTCACTCACAGGCACGAGGGGGAATAGACGTACACTAGTTACCTCATTGCCAGTCAATATGTGCTTTATAACACAGCTCGGTCTTAAATGTGAAATAAGAACAGAAATCTGCAAAAGAAAGGAAGTTTTGTAGTTGCTGTTCACGGTTCAAGTCAAGAGAGGGCGCTGTAACTGGGCACTATTTTCAAAGACTAGTGCCCGCTCAGGAACTAGTTCCCACAAAACACGCGCGCGCGATCACTAGAGTATATTAGTTCATCCCAAGTGGTTGTGTTTCAGCCAACTAGAATACAGAACAAGCAAGAGGTGTGTTATAAATAAGTTATAAGGAATGGTTCAGGATGAATATATCCTGAACATCGCCACAATTTGAGGCTCATGAATAATGCAAGATACCAGCCTTATCGGATGGCTGGATCCTGTTAAATGGACCGTTGACCTCACATTAATTTCACACAGAAATTTGCAGTCGATTCACACGTACATATATGTACACATATATGTATTGCAAAGTGAATAAAACAACACTACATGAAGTACATAACATTATGCACACGTACTCTGCTTGCAGACGATCAGGTGCAAGCTGACACACTGCATCATCTCGGACCAATCATTACACAGATATGGAAAGCTTACGTCACTGCACGTTTATCTAATGAAATAATTGTATCCATTTAAATCATTGGGTCTGTAAGACCAGTGTCTGTCTTTATGCACAAGGATAATGACAGGGAACCAACCTAGGTGGAATGTAACTACCTCTAAGTACATGTGGTTTATTTGAAGAACAAATTGTTTTCATTTCATGCGTTATATATTGTCTATTACTTCCCAAATGTTCTCAGTAGGTACTTCTCTCATTACAAATCAATAAAGATTCAGCTTCAGTGAGGGGTGAAGATTTCCTTATAAATTGTTTTTTCTTCTTTGACGTTTTATCCAGATTGAAATTGACACGAATCATTTCAAGGGCAATTATCCAGATTCCTGTTCGATAGAGGGTAAGTGAGAAGAAAAATTGTTCAATGGTTACATGTTGATGAGCAATACAAGATTGAAGTACACTTATTCACAATTTTCAATGAATACACACAACCAGTTTATAAAGACCCATCAAATTTAGTTGTCAAAAAAGAAAGCAACAAAATCTAGTTAATGTTTTGTCAAGTGTCAACTTTTTGCAGGTGATATTGCGCTTCTGTGGAGGGTTGGTCATTGTATGAGCTTAATAATCAGTGAGCTTTCAAAGGGAAATATTTAGGTGTGAGACCTATAGCACCGTGTTATGGTTTACAAGGAGCTGAAGCATGCTGTGGCGCAACATGCAGCCAACCAAATCAGGAACACTGGGGCGAACCCCTTCTCTTTTTGCTAAGTGCACTGGGTTCTTTTATGCGCTTGGCACAACATACGGGACCATCGTCTTTACATCCCATCAGAAGGATGCAGCAATAAAGGGGGCGGGGGGGGGGGGTGTCTTGCTTAAGGACACTTGTGTAATGACAGGGACTCGAACCCACACTCTGCTGATCAGAAACACCAGACTTTGGGTCTGGTGCTCTTGATCGCTCACACCATGAACCATGGTGTTTGGACTCGTGCAAGTACAGTTTGTATTTTGTTATCATTACATAATTCAAATAATGTTTTTATTTGGTATACAGGGTGTATTATGTCAAGTGCTAATGAGAAACGATGCCATGCTTACAGAAGTGGCAAGACCAGAGGAGATTTTTCAGACTGTATGTGGACAGTGATTTTACCTCCTAGTAAGGTAAGGTTTAACTCAATTCAATTCAGATACACTTTTGTCTCCATACTTTGTCGACAAATAATGACAAGTACATGTAATTATGGAGTCAAGCCAAAATAACAGTAGGTAGTAGTAAGCAGGATAAATGGAGCATTAAAAGCAGAAGCTTGCTTGTAGAAACAGCCAGATATAAAAAAAAAAACAAGACGAACCACAAACAAAATGACAGAAAAACATTATACATTCAGGTGAGATTCGAAGACACGACCTTTGCAATTCTAGAGCAGTGTCTTACCAACTATACTACCGAGGTTGCCCAGTAGCTAGAGGCAGTTCGAATCCTATGTTTTGGCAGCGGGTAGAATTACAAGGGTCGTGGGTTCAAATCCCACCCAAGTAATATGCCTGTCATTTTTTTTTCCACAGGACTCGGGGGGAAAGTACCGAGTATACATCAGTGTTTGGGTAGAAACCAAAATTAATACTGTTTATCCACGATTCAAATTTAACTTATGTTATATAACATATACATGTCAACTACACTGAAAAAAAGGATACATAGTTTAGATAAGAAAAAATACAACATAATTCATAATAAGGGAAAAAATGTAAGAAGAGGTTGGCATGGTTGATGGGGTGACTATAAAAGTAAACTTCTGATATTCGGACCAATTGAACTAACTTTTAAATTGTAATTTCTTTGTGTATTCCTCAGCTCTCGGCACATAATCAACATTTCTATGAATCCACAGTCGTTGATGTTGGTCCTGTCACCCATGTACGTCTTATTATGCGTCCGGATGGCGGCATAAGTCGTATGCGTCTTTGGGGATACATTCATAAAATCGCTGCCAAAATGTAACTTAAGCAACTTAGACCAATGTAAGAACTTACTACCCAGTAGTGAAGGTAATAACAAGAAGACCCCTCAATCCACTTAAAGACACTGGACACTATTGGTAAATGTCCAAGACCAATCTTTGTATCTCAACAAATGCATAAAATAACAAACCCGTGAAAATTTTAGCTCAATCTGTCATCAAATTTGCGAGATAATAATGAAAGAAAAAAACACCCTTGTCGCAGGAAGTTGTGTGCTTTCAGATGCTTGATTTTGAGACCTCAAAATAAGTCTGAGGTCTCGAAATCAAATGCGTGGAAAATTACTTTTTTCTTGAAAAATCCGCCACTTTAGACAGAGCCGTTTCTCACCAGGTTTTATACTATCAACCTCTCCCCATTACTCGTTACCAAGTGAGGTTTTATGCTGATAATTATTTTGAGTAATTACCAATAGTGTCCACTGCCTTTAAAACTAAAATACCTTATGTTAAACATTAGTTTTCAACTGAATAAAGGAATGTTTTTTAATTTCCTGTTTAAAGATTTGCTTGCTTTCTTTGTTCATTCATGTAGGCGTACCCTAATGTATACATTTCTCACCCAACCAGTGTTGTTTGCATGTAACAAATTATATTTACATTAATTATGATAAAAACGATATTCATATTCGAATACATATTAGTTTGTGTTAAATTAAACAAGGTGTGTTTTTTAAAATGCAACCGCTATTTCATGATGCACCTGATGATAGCCTGAGATCACTGAGATTGTAAGAATATACTAATTTTGAATTTTATGAGTTGTGGTGGATGTTTTAATGACTTGAAAGGCCTTGATAATGTTATGTCAATAAAACACAAATTTGTGAAAAACTTTTGGCCAACTGCTTTATCCCACTCCACAACTTAGACAATTAATGATTTAAGTCATTGAGGCCTTAACACATTTTGAGTCTTACTCCAAGACTTTAAACGCAACTAGCATTACCCTTGAGCTAGACTCTACAATGGGCATTGAACATGACTCAAATTATCAACTTCGTGCTTACAGGTTACTGAAATGGACATGAAACAGCAGTAGTAAAATTCAATTACCCAACTGTTTGAACAGCTTTTTTGGGCAAGCATGTACAGTTTGACAGGTGTGAGTGACAACGCGTGGGAACACTGTCTGTTAAACAGACGGCTGTTTGCTGCATATTATGCGAAGTGCTTCTAGACAATTTACTAAGTAAAAGCTAAGTCGCTATGTAGTAAGAATAGTTTATTGAGAAATAAATTGAACCATTCATGACATGATATATTTTGTGTTCTTCTTTCTGTCATATAATCATTGTGAAATGACTCTCTCCAATAGATGTTAAATTTGCATCTGGATAAAGAATATTCATTTTTATTTTTCTTACCCATACCAAAAACGACTATTGTTAAGATTTTAATCAAAGGCAAGATCAATGGCTTACTTACATGATTTAACTTTTCATAATTCCATTATTTTGAATAATTGTACCCGAACCAAAAATTTACTTTTCATTTTATGAGCTGTTTTTAAAAACAAATGGTTTAAATCTATTATGATGGGTACGACCAAGTCAAATGAATGCAGAGAGGCACGAGTGTCTTCCAACTTGAATCTGATTTGAAGACCTCAAAATCTAACTCTGAGGTCTAGAAATCAAATTCGGGGAAAATTACTTCTTTTTCAAAAACTACGTTACTTCAGTTCGGAGCCGTTTCCACAATGTTTTATACTATCAACAGCTCCCCATTACTAGTTACCAAGTATGTTTTTATGCTAAGAGTTATTATGAGTAATTACCAATAGTGTCCAATGCCTTCAAAACGTTTGTTTGGTCAAGCACGTTGAGCAGTAACTCATTGGTAGACACAAACAGTTAGATGGTTTAAGAACTATTCTCGATAAAGTGTTAGCCGAAACCAGATGCTATATTTAAATTTTATGAGAAAACAAATTCCATATTTGAAACGGTCCTACATCATACTCACGACAATTCTAAATATAAGTTTAACTTTTTAACCCTATAACAATACCTATATGTATGTACAATAATGTTAAGCTGGACGGATTATAAAGGCTTTCATCGGATCAGATGATGAAGTATCATAACCACATATTCATTACAAAGTTACATTTTAAAAATATGCTATGTCAGATTTTTTGCCCCACTTTTGGGGTGAATGATATTTCAAAGAGTATCACCCGCTCTAACAAAAAAGTTTAACTTTTACTTTAAATGGTCATCAGGAACCATGACAAAAATTTAAAACGTTTCTTATAAAACACATACGAATTGGTCACGTGATATATTGTCGGGATCCCGACAAAAACTAATTTTGAGCTTTTTATTTCACTGCTACTAATAATTGGCGGACTTTTCGAGCAATGGCTCAAATGAAAGCTTGTAACTTTCTCGACCCCCATCAAAATACCTATTGAATTTTAAATCAAAAATGTTGGGTCAAATCGGCCAAAAATCTAAAATAACAGTGGTTTCTTATATGGCGCGCGTATCTGCCACTCAGAGACGCTAAAGGCGCTTTATCGTCTAGGCATATCTATTGAATTAATCTACGTTACTATTATACATAAGGCTACACAAAAGTTGATACACTTGCTTAAAGCATTGGACACTATTGGTAATTGTCAAAGACCAGTCTTCTCACTTGCTGTATCTCAACAAAATGCATAAAATAACAAACCTGTGAAAATTTGAGCTCAATCGGTCATCAAAGTTGGGAGATAACAATGAAAGAAACCCTTGTCACCGCGGTGTGCGCTTTCAGATTTCTTGATTTCGAGACTTTAAATTCTAAATAAAAAATATGAGGTCTCGAAATCAAATTCGATTAAAAGTACTTCTTTCACGAAAACTACGTCACTTCAGAGGGAGACATTATTCAGAAAGTTTTATACTATCAACAGCTCCCCATTACTCGCTACAAAGTAAGGTTTTGTGCTTATAATTATTTTGAGTAATTACCAATAGTGACCACTGGCTTTAAAGGGAAGGTACACGTTTGGTAATTACTCAAAACAAATATTAACTTAAAAAACTGACTTGGTAACGATCATTGTAGAGCTGTTGATAGTATAAAAAAATTGTGAGAAACGGCTCCCTCTGAAGTAGCATAGATTTTAGGAAAGAGGTAATTTCTCACTAAAATAATAAAAGACTTCTAGCCAGAAGTCTTTTATTCCTATCTGAAAGTACACAAATTCGTCCAACAAGGGTGTTTTTTTCTCGCAACTTTGATGACCAATTTAGCTCAAATTTTCACAGGCTTGTTGTTTTATGCTTATGTTGAGATACACCAAGTGAGAAGACTGGTCTATGACAATTACCAAACGTGTACCTTCTCTTTAATACACGCTTAGTGGTAATATTTAACAATAATGCTCTCACCTATCTGTACCTCGGTATTAAATAGTAACTAATATTTAATGACAAAATGGCATTGAACCCACTCCATAACCAGAGAATTGTCACGCGTACCTACTTACTTTCCTTAGCTACAGAGGAACCACAATGCCCCGCTACTAACAATTATAAGAAAAACACAAAATGTTTGCATAATATTGTACTTTGAAATCCTCCATTAGTCTTTCGTTTCTATTAACATTAGTATTACAATCGCCTAGCAATGGAACTTTTTCAGGAAGTAAAAATGTCATCAATCTACTACCTCAGAAGTGACAGCTCAGTAAATACATATAGAGGTGGTGAGTGGATGTTTCAAATGCTTACTAAACACTGGTCGGCACAATCACTATTGTACACCCAAATATGGATATGACTAGAGCAATTCATGATCATTTTAAAGTGCACATGCCTCTTAGCCAGGGTAACCCAATATTGTAACAATGAAAAGTATTAACTTTTCAGATTGCAACTTGGAAACTTTTATATTTCTGCACTTCATTCGTTAATTCTTCATTGAAGATTTCTGATAATGGGAATGCTCTGGTTTCCTTAATAATGTGACGACGTAACTCACTCGATTTATAACAGTCCGAATAACAATTATTTACACTAAACACATAAGACTACCATGACTGCGGTGGGAGTGTAACAACTTGCTATTGATTTACGAGACTGGAGAAAACATAAACCAGTATTGCAAAGAACTAAACAGTAATATTGAAACACTATCGAGAGGTCCTTGGATTGAGAGAACGAGTGATACTCTCGTTTCCATCTTCTTTTTAGTGTGTTTTTATAATTGTATTGCTTTTTTTTTTAAATTTCTTAGGTTTGTTAATGATTAATTACTTAGTTTAGTTCTTTTTAGCCTTTGTTTTTTCTTCTTAAATTGTGTCTATGTGAAGCGCCTTGAGCGGACTTTGGCGCTATATAAGTTTTCGTTATTATAATAATTATTATTATTATTATTTTTAGTCTCGATATAATAACTTTGAACGTTAAAGTATGAAGTTTAGCTTGGTGTAAAAACAATATTAGATTACTGGCAAAAAAGTGCATATAGTAACTTTCAAGACAGAATTGAAATAGTCCTGACGTTTCAAACATTGTACTCGACCCGTTCTTAAGAGAAACGTCGCCGAATTTCGAGGTCAAATTTTGTAAAGTAGAATGATCCATGACAAAAAACACAATTAATTGGTTTTTGTTCTTCCCCTAGTTCAGATGGAAACTAATAATTAGTTTTACAAATATATTGACTAATGGAAACACGGTAACAACAAGATACTCGTCAAAATGATTGAACTTGGGTTATCATAAGCCCGGGCCATGAGCTTGCAAAATGCTCAACTTACAAGTGGGATCAAGCTTAATCAAATTGATTCCCTGTAAAGACCTTTGAGTCATAAATACTATTTCTTATATTGCGTTATACGGGCAAGTTGAAGTAGTACCTTCTTTTGATTGATTTGTCAAGCAGTTCACAAATCCCACAACGATTCTTTTTAATGAATAAGTGACAAACAAGTTAGTATAATACTATGAAGTCGTTTCTGTGTTAAATAATGACACAGTTTCATCGAAACGTCAATTAATTTTCGGCAGGTAGGTTATCCTGCCAGCGACCATATAGGCGGCTACGATGTTGGCCTGGCTGCGGCCTGGCTTATTGGACAATTACTTTCTGTTATTTATTGGAGTTTGACCAGAGTAGCTGTATTGTTGGAAATTAATTTCCATCGCCACTTGATGAAAACCCAAGACACTTATAAGACACTGTTGGTCATCCCATCCAATCACAAAGAAACTTAAGCATTCCAGATCAAGACCTAATACGAGAGCACGCAGTTCCGAAGTTCAATCATATTATTATGATCAGTCGCTTAGAGAAAAATGACATGGTAAACATTTTCATCGCCCATATACTGTACTATGAGCTATCGTAATTTTGACTCCATCTCTCACTCTTTCTCTAAGAAATGCCTCTGAATATCTTCGATAAATTGTCTTATAATTGTCTATTTGTCAGTGGTCTCCTATGCAAAATCAAACGGACGAAATCTACGTTATACGTGAATACACCAAACTGCCATTTTAAAATCAAACGGTATGTACAAATGCAGGAAAAATTGCAAATAAAATCTCACAATATTATTTTTGATTTTAGACCATCGATTAACAATCAAAAGCGAATCAAGGCTTTGCCATTGTATGAATATTGCGATTTTGTGATCGATACATTGTATCTACCAAATAAACTTAATGTGTTTATTTGCTTGATTTATTTGTTAGCCAAGTTTAGTATATTAGCATAATATCATTAACGCTCAATGTTGAAAGCTAACTTAGTGCTGGACGGATTAACAAAACTGATAATTGTTCTCCCTTCATTTCCAGTAGTTATTATGCGAGAAGAACCCAGGTACGTTAGAATGTTTAAGTACGGCATTCCACTTCTGCCTCCTTGGTGAGCTGGTCTTAGTCTCCATCTTGGTCCCACCAGAGACACTGTGATCCGTGCTTCCTAAATCGCCAGGAATATCCAAATCATCTCCCCATCTCTTTAACTCCTTCTCAGCGGGAAGTTCCCGAGCACCCAGCTTCAAATCCTGACGTCTGACTTTGTTTTCGTACTTTCCTACCATGTCATAGTTTGCGGTGACTACTTTGTGTTGAGGGTTGTTTTTCTGCCGTCGTCTTGTCTTTGGAACGGTAGCAGTAAGACTGGTCGTCTGTGCCTCCCAATAATTATTGTGATCCATCCATCCAGCAACGTTGGTTTGCTTCACAACTTTATTAAATACTGGTTTCCCTTCGCTGGTAACTTCCTCTGTCGCAATGGCGTCTTTCCACGTGTCAAGTTCTAGTTCTTGTGGAACAACTTTCCCGCCAATTTTCAGCGGGCTTGGGACGTGTTTGGCGCGAAACTTCTCTGGAATCCCAGCGTACTGCTTGGATTTGAATACCTCATCTGGTACTGGTTTGGTTTCCGGTTTAGGAGCTGTCTCCTCAACGATCTTCTTAAGTGGCTCTGAGACTTCATCAGTTGGCTCAGATGAGTAAGCAGCGGCAGGTTTGGAGCGTTTCCCCGTCCCCGGTACGTAGAGAGACTTGGGAGGAGGCAAGCCACGTGCTCGTCCTCCCTCATCGATCTTCCCAACCCATGAGGGTCTGTACTCTTTATTACCATAGACCCGATCCCAAGCTTTATTGAATGATTCATCAGTAACTTCAGTCACTGTGCCTCGAATCTGATCCAGTGTTTTCTCCATTGCTTCAGAGCGCCGAGGTGTGGCGCTGCTACTCTTTCGGCTTTCTTGCGCTGCTCTGTCTCGTTCTTGTTCCGACGACATGGCGTTACTATTAGTATGTTTGTTTCAAAGGTACAAAGGTAGATCGCAACAGATGGCGCATGAATCAATCAATCACACCTTGAATTGACGGAAGGGGCGACACGATGTCGGCTAACGGCTCACAAAATTACAACAACCTCAAACGTGTAATACTTTTTTTTCTCCATTTCTGTATTTTTGAGATGTTTTTTTCCTCCTCTCCATAAAGGAATTGTTACTCTGATCTTCTTGAAGTGGCCACGGGTCCGCGTTGTTTGCTCTCCTCACATTGGCGAACATACTTCAGTTGTAGATGAGACACTATAGTGGATGTTGCCTAGGGAACGTAATGGGGGAAATTAAAGTAACGTGACGTCATAAAGGTCGTGAAAGGGAGTTCTTAATCAGACAACAACGACCCTAATTTGGTTGTAAGCAAATTCAGGTCGAGTTTTCAATAGAATAGATTTGCGGGCAACTCTCAAGTTTAAGATTCAATTTTACTCGAATCAATATTGAAACTCGGTGACAAATGCAGATGATTTTGTTTATATTCCGTCAATTAGATTGATTTTAGTATCGAAATGCTTCAACTTGTATACAACATCAAACAATGTGACCTGTAATACGTACTGTGTTTTCAACAAGTTTTGATAAAGAAGACATCTGCAAAATACAGCATGAATATCACACATCCGATTCTCTATGAGAAAACACGGCACATCGATTTCAAAATGCACATCGCCGTTACCTTGGTACCATCTTGACCCAATGTAAACACCCATGTTAAGAATTGTTAGCATACGATTCACACCATAGTCCCATATAATCTATGTAATTCATGCGAAACAAACAGAACAAGAGAAGAAAAAAAAGGTGAGGTATATACATTACCAATGAAAGTGGTGGGACATCGTGCACAGCATTATTGTGTTTCCACGCCAGCCATTTTGCAATCAGTGCTATTATAAGCCCAGCCCTTTCTAATGACACTTGGGTAATGATTTACTCGATATTTCCAGCACTCCTCAAATACGGCTGTTTTCCCTTTCCGGACGGGCCACACTTCTCCCGGTCCCGTTTACCGTTCCCATGGTAACGGACATGCGTATTGAGGACACGGTGCCCCACATATTTCAAAATGATTAAAACACGGTGGAATGTGTGTAGACTATACACTCTTCTCTAATAAAGATTTCAAGTCAACATGATTGGCAATACGACATTTTTATTTACTCTAAAGCCCCGTTCATAATAATAAATTCGCACAAACCAAGACTGAAGCCCGGTTCATACTTCCTGCGAATGCGAATGCGAAGCGAATTTGACGTGAGTTTGACGTCACAACTATGCTTTCGTAGCGATATTCGCAAGTGAGTTGAACAAAGCTGAACTGCTGCGAATATTCGTTGCGATTTTTGTGACGTCAACATTCGCTTCGCATTCGCATTCGCAGGAAGTATGAACCGGGCTTCAGTCTTGGTTTGTGCGAATTTATTATGCTTTGCGTGTATCCCTTATGTGAATTAGCTATAATGTTATACTCTTGTTGAGCATCTTGAATATCTTATCTTATCCGATGTCGTAGTTGATAATTTCAGTCGGTTTAATATTAATGACACATCAACAATTAATAGCTTGCCGAAATGACTTGTTTTAAAACACGGGCGAAAAAGTGCTAATTACTTTTTGATTAACTGGTTAATTGTTTACGTTCGGCTGGTAACGATCATGCTGCTGTCAAATTTGACACCTTAATTAAAAGGGACTGGGCTCCCTTCCCGAGTTATCGTGGAATTCTGGGGGTAAGAAGATCCATGAAACTGAGTTCAGTCAAACTGTGTGTAGATCTGCCTATTCATTAAAGGAACTCGTTGCCTTGGATCGGTCGAGTTGGTCTTTGAAAAGCGTTTGTAACCGTTTGTTATAAAATGCGTATGGGTAGAAAGATGTTGAAAAAGTAGAATACTATCATCCACACACACATGCCTCGAAATTGCACGGTTTTCCTTTTACCTCGTCGACTAACACTGTCGGCCATTTATGGGAGTCAAATTGGTGACTTCAATTAATTGCCGACCGTGTTAGTTCGCAAAGTAAAAGGAAAACCACGCAATTTCGAGCCAAATTTGATTGAGTCATTGTACTCTACTTGAATCAACATCTTTCTAACCATAATATACATTTCATAACAAACGATTACAAACGCTTTTGAAAGACCAACTCGACCAATCCAAGGCAACGTGTTTCTTTAATTCCCAAACCTATTTTTAAACAGCATCTTTAGTACAATCAAGTAGTTCACATGTACACGCTTATAATCACATCCACACAAATCTGTGCTTTAGACCCTTCTATTTCTATCACCGAAAATACAAGTTAATGTAAAAATAATGAATTATCTCAAAAACTATTATGGTATAATTAACAGTGAAGTTTGTTTTACTGTGTTACTTTTTGTTCAAACTAGCAAGCGTTTACGTCCCCAAAACATGTTTTTAAAGAATCAGTGTGATAGTCTTGACAGTTACCATGTAGGTTCTGGCCCTTTGGAGTACAGTTGTTATTTCTGCTAAGTAGATTCTGATAGTGGTGTATAACAACTAATAATGTCTATTAACTCTGGGTATTGGGACAAGTTGAAACAAATGATCGGAGGTGACTGTGAGCTCTAATAATGTTGATGAACATTGCGCCCCTCCCAGGTCCCGATGAGGTTAAGGCCAGTCCTTATTGAGAGGTTTTACAGGTAGTGTACACTATTGGTAATAATTGTCAAAGACCAGTCTTCTCACTTGGTGTATCTCAACATAATATGCATAAAATAACAAACCTGTGAAAATTTTAGCTCAATCGGTCATCGAACTTGCGAGATAATAATGAAAGAAAAAAACACCCTTGTCACACGAAGTTGTGTGTGTTTAGATGGTTGAAATCAAATTCGTGGAAAATTACGTCTTTCTCTAAAACTATGGCACTTCAGAGGGAGCTGTTTCTCACAATGTTTTATACCATCAACCTCCCCATTACTCGTCACCAAGAAAGGTTTTATGCCAATAATTATTTTGAGTAGTTACCAATGGTGTCCACTGCCTTTAAGGGAATGACCAAAAGTGAAACAACTACATACTGTGTGCAGTGTGCACGGTGCAAATCATGAACAATTAATCACCAACAGTCATGCTGGCGCCCTCACGTGACCATTGGCAAAAAGAGGTCTTCAGCGACAAAGACGGGTATTACACGATCGTCCCGTATGGAGTTTTATGGAGAAAAACTAACCTGCAAACCTTTAATCTTTTTGTATTTGTCGACAATTAAAATTACCTGTAGGGCTACTATATACAATAAAAGTATCTTCAACAATCAATGTTGATTTGTGGATTCAATGTTGCTGGATTGGAATAATCAGTGCATGATTTTGTGTCCTTGTCTCTATGTGACGTAATTTGTGTACATGGTAACGCTCTGTGGCAGTCCAGTGGATCAATGAATGTACTATTAAACAGAACAATCAACAATAAAACATTACTTCTTATTACAAATGTTGCCGAATATCAATGTGACAATAACTGATGGATATGAAAAGCTTTAAAAATAATGTTTTTCTGAGAAATTTATGACAGCCACCCAGTCGAAAACAATACGCAAATCGTGGCTACCTATCATGGTGATAATGAAAGTTTGATAAGCATTGAGGGATAAATTCCTCTTAGATCAAATAAAATAATAGTGTACCTTTGGACCTTGAGGTACTGGGCGGGTCAACATGTTCCCCAGTACGGACCACTGCATGGTAACAGGTCAACTCGTACCCAAGTCAACTCGTACCCCAAATTTTGTACCCAAGTCAACTCGTACCCGAGTCAACTCGTACCCGAGTCAACTCGTACCCAAGCTCTCGTGTAATTGTTAAGACGAGGGCCGGTCGATCGCCGATCAATACGGGGCGACCTTCGCGCTATCTATGGCACATTCGCGTCATGTGCAACTACATGTACATTATTATGTTTGCTTTTTGCACTGAACATTGCAATCAATTACTTCGATTTGCTATAGTTAGAAGTTGTGATTTATGAGGAATGGAAGAGACATTCGTTCGTTCTGTTGCACTGGAGAGAGGGGGTAACCTCTAATCCAATACTTTATACAGTTTGAGTGTGGTTTCTTGAGAGTACGCAAAGAAAATCAAGATGGCAGTAATAAATAAAGTTTGATAAACTAGATTAATATCTAGCCTTCGAGAAAGACTCTGCTAGGGTAGAAACGTCAGGCCATTAACTATTTTTTAGATTAATATCGGTTACAACCCGTTGACTAAACAGAATAACCTGTGGAATAAATGCACACAATAGTTATTGGCCAACGACGTTTGAGCTAGTTTATTGCTCCATGAGCCCATAGAACCTGTTTGGACCCTTTCCTTGAAGAGTTATTTGAAGGCAACCAGACACATAAGAGGATGAATGTGTAAGGTGAAGCAGCCAAGTGGAAAGAGAAAGGGATGGGGGAAGCAAGGACCCAGGATGGACAATAGAGGGGGTGCCAAAGGCGTACAGCCAAGGGGCTGGTTGAATCACAAAAGGGTGGACAAACAAAGGGCGAATGAAATGGTGGGAATTAGCGAATGAGGCAGACTGAAATCTAGGATTATGTTGGGAAAAGGACAGGGCAAAGTAAAACATTGTTGGTCATTTCCTTCTTATGGGGGTTTAATTGTCTGGATGCCCTTTACTCAGTTTCTCCCTATCTCAGTCGAAAAATGGCTTCTAGACGCCACCAAATAACGTTTGTATGTGTTTGTATTGCAATGGCGTACAAAAAGAAATTTTCTTTAAAAAAATATTATTTATTAATCCGTTTATGGGTATTTCATTTATGATTTCAGCTCATTCTGGGGTTGTTGGGCTCCTCACTGAGCAGCACTCTTCCCACACTCCCCGTCGGTTACGCCATCAGTTTGCAGACACTTTGAACAAATACCGTCCGCGTCTATTTTCGGCATCTATAAACAAGTAGGTCTTGAAAAAAAAAAGTTTCGTAAATAGTCATTAAATAAAAGTTTTTATGTATACTTGTTTCATGGCGTGTATTAAAAGACACTGGACACTTTTGGTACTTGTCAAAGACCAGTCTTCTCACTTAAAAGCCTGTGAAAAAAAAAAAAAAACTTGTCACACGAAATTGTGTGCGTTTAGATGGTTGATTTTGAGACCTTAAATTCTAAATCTGAGGTCTCGAAATAAAACTCGTGGAAAAAATACTTCTTCCTCGAAAACTACGTTACTTCAGTTCGGAGCCGTTTCTCACAGTGTTTTATACTATCAACAGCTCTCCATTACTCGTTACCAAGTAAGTTTTTATGCTATTTTTTTTGAGTAATTACAAATAGTGTCCACTGCCTTTAATAAAAAAAAAAAAAAAAAATTAGCTCAAAGAAAGCTTTTGCACTTATGACAAATTTAACAAGCCTTGTTGTCACGCCTATCTATCATCATGGTGGTGTGTGGATCATTATCTGATACACGAGTCAGGTGTGTTCTTATCTTGGGAAGGTTTTATTTGATTAATCACATAAATTACGTGACGACAACCAACCCAGTCAAACAACACAAAAACATGAAGCAATGTATAGTTACTACCTATTGCACTCTGGCTGGCTATTTACGCTATTTGTGAAACCCAAAACGTTTGGAAAGTTTTCAGATGATTCTTAAAGAACGATTATGTTAAGTCAATATAGAGAAAGGTATTGTTGGTAATTTCCTTAGAGTGCAATTATTGCATCAATTAGTGTCGGGAAAATATTGCTGCCTCATCAGTTAACCCTAAATGTATAAACACTGCGCTCTTATTTTCCCACAACATTTAAGCACGAATTGAGTATGGTAGTGTCAAAGGCTTTCTTTGGATTCTGGAGAATCTGAAAAATTGATAACATATAGCTAGATGTATTCTGAGGCCCTATAATAGCACTTCATCTGTATTCAGATATTTAATTTATTTTATTTCTAAATTTTTACTTCAATTTTCTTTCCTAAGATGTTTCTATTTTAATTGTTAACTTTGTACATAGGCCCACGTATTATTTTATATAGTATATATGAATATTTTTAATTTTTTGTATTATCCTTTCCTGTAATTGGCGGCTCGTCCGCTGTTGGTTTGGTCAACAAATATATAATATATACAGGCCCCATATTATGCCGCAAACCCATAATTTGACAGACAAAATCATAATACATGACAAGTAGCCTAAGCAACATCATTCTTCTCTAAGATTCGAAGAAAGTTGAAAACCACATCCCGTTCGTCTTAAGCCAAGTAGGGCTATATTCTGTGGTTGGTTCCTGCAAACTGAGTTTGTTTCTGTTGGTTGTTTAATTTCTTAGCAACATGTATGAAGTGATCCATTCTACGTCAATCCTACCTATTCATCACCACAGCACAGGGGCATCATAAACCCAGATAAACCCACTCAGTGACTTTGTTGCATGCCGGCAAGGGGTGGATGATACCATGAACAAAAACCCCAGCGGGTACCATCTTTACAATTACCTAAGGATTACCCAACGCGTCTTCCCCTGTATTTACCCGGTGCAATCATGCAGTCTGTATGTGTGGTGTGCATGTCCCTTAGAGACTCAGATGTTAGGCTGGAGGTTGCTAAGGGTCACTTGGCAACTGGACACTGTGTTTGAGGTAACTTAAGCAAACATTAGAGTTCAGGACAGCGTGTCCAACCAAAGTACGTCCCACCCGGCAAAGCTTATTGCGACATTTGGAAATACACATCCCAAGAAGTAGCACGTTCAAGTAGTTTTAGCGCCGGACATTTTCTTGTCAAATTTATCATCGTTCTTCAGCAGTTCAACATATACAAAGATAAAACAACTAAAAGTAAGTGTCAAAATATTGAATTTATTTCTTACAACTGGTAACGTTGTTAAATTATTTGAAGCCCCAAAAATAACGTTTCAACTTAGGCGCGTTTTCTAAAGGAACACATACAACTTACAAGTCTACTTCGAGTTATGCAATGTCTATTTAAGTATTTAAAATATAACTAAATAAAGTTTTAGACTTTCTTACTGGTTATTTAAGATTCCTTGAGTTTCAAAAAGTCTTCAGGCTTTTTTTGGTCATCTGGATTTTCTTATGGCGTACTCTCTTAAACCAGCGTGTAATATTGGAATCGAGATTCCTTCAGAATTCATTCTCTTTTCCAATTCAACAGAAAGAACGATTCTCACTTCCATCCCCCGTAAATCACAACTTCTAACTATAGCCAATCGAAGAAATTGATTTCAATGTATCACTGCAAAGTCAAACATATGTAGTTACATTTGCGTGAATTGTGCCATACATAGCGCGAAGATCGCCCCGTATTGATCGGCGATCGACCGGCCTCGTCTTCTAACAAAGAGAGCTTAGCGTTGGCCCGTACTCCGGGCAGTCAGGGGAGTTGAAGGGGAACCCGTTGGCCCGCCCATAGACCCAATGGTCCCGAAGTAACATATTGACTTTTTTGTGGTCGCTGTTTGATGGTCAAGTCACAAGACGCTACAGATGTACAGATTGATAAATATATCATTAGAAAATTCAATTATTTGTTACAAAATGCTTCCTGCCCAAACCTCCTTTAAAATTATAGCCTACCGCCCTATAACATGTGTTTTTCCCTAATGAGATCATTAAAGGATACTACAAAAAATAACCTTGTTTTTTACTTTGGCAAACCACAAGAAACCTAAGATTGTAGAGAAAAGACAAGTTTGTTCTGATAAGTTATGTTAATGCTAATAGTTGTATGTTTAACAGGAACAGGGGGAAGAGACTGAGAAATTAACAATTCGAAAATACAACAAGTTAATATTTGTGGCAAAATAACGAATGCTGGTTAACTCGACTTCGCGAGACCTTTCTAAATTAGGGTTTTCAAAATTTGCGTTACTCCATTATTGTCATAATTGATATTCTGTCTTAAAATAAACAGAATCTCCAATATTAATTTCTGACATTACAAAATACTAATTTGATGTAGGCTACGTGCACACGTCACGTGTACACTCTGCAGGTCGCCCGAGAACAAAGATGTTAAACAATGTTACATAACGTCTTAGCAACCGCGCGTAAATGTTGTCATTGCTAAGAGCGGTAGTCACAACCAATGTAAACACATCTGTGTGGTTGTTAGGTCTTTGTATCCCTTGGATACGACCTTACACTATGTAACAATATTAGTATCTGTTTCACATGACTGACCATTGCTTATGACGCCCACACTGATTTACAGCAACCCTGTTTACATCACGATTCATCCTCGTCATTCGGCATAGTCTTAATTGGAAATCAAAGGACTTTTCTGAAAAAATAATCATAAAAATTAAAAAAAAAAATTAACAATAAGCCAAATGTGAGAGTTATTTCATTATTAAGTCCGGCTGAACACTTTTGATGTTTTTATGTTGTGTCCAGTTATTATTCAATAGACATATATCCAACCGGCACCTTTCAGAGCCAACACTCACCATAAGAGATTTACACATGGTTGTTCGGCCACGTTTTTATGTTGTGTCCAGTCATTATTCAATAGACATAATATGTCCAACCGGCACCTTTCAGAGCCAACACTCACCATAAGAGATTTACACATGGTTGTACGGCCACAAGTTTACTATTTATTTATATTTTTTTAACAGTTTTTTTTATATGCTGTATATTTAATAAGATGTTCATCTTCGGGGCTTTAGTCAATAATCCAAAGTGATTCAATATCCAACAAACTGATAATCAATCAATTTATAGTATGTGTGAAGAACAACTATTCATTCCGTTTGTTTTCCTCTCTCTTTTCTTTCAGATGGCATCATTCCATTTGATCCTCGTCTCTCTCATTGCCTTGATGGCTTTCCCCATCTGCCATTCTGAAGTAACAGAAGACTCTATGATGGCCGAATCCACCACACTTGATGCTGGTGACATGGCCACCGAGATTGTCACTGAGATTGTAACCGTCTTAGATGATGATTCCACGGCGATGACCACTGCAGCATCTGGTGACTCGACAACCGTAGCCGTCATTGATGGGTCAACTGCTGCTGCTACTACAGCCTCAAGTGGCTTGACCACCGAAGCATCCGCAAGCGGTACGTATTAACGCACTCATAAATAGTTTCAAACTTGAGTAAATGTTGCGGGTTTTTTTCAGCCACCGCATCTTGGTTATGTCAACTTCGATTGTTTGGGTCTGTAACACCATGGAGCAATAAAACTTGGTAACACTGGTCAATCATGGTCAACCAACCACTCAGAAGTCATTATGTGGCGCGCCAAAATCCTAATTTTTCTCGAGAGTGCTGAGTTGAATAGTTAGTATGCCTGCTGAGACGTGTGCGCTCTTTGTGCTTTCCAACAATGTCTTACGCTGTTTTTGCTTATTTTCTTTCACAGATCTTGAAGCTTATGCTTTGACCGTCACCTCTCCAACTGATCTGATCTTCGATATTGGAGTAGACAACATCGTCACCTACTCGATCGATCTCCGTAATGCTGGTGGTACTGACATCGCTTCTTCTGCCTCCGGTAACAACTTCGCTCTCTCCTTCCTGATCAGCAGCCACGCCGACCCATCTGATGTAGATGCTTCCACGTTGATGTTTGATGCCGAGACATCCAACTCCGACAACTTGGATGCTGGTATCACCGCTGGCTCTACCATTACTGTTAGTACCGCATCTGCTATGATCAACATCCCCAGCGACGACTGCGAGACGTACCAGTACACTTGTGTCGAGGTTTCCAAAGTAGACACGGCTGTCTTCACTGACTCAGTTAGTACCAACAACTACGTATGTCTTGGATTCGGTGATGTTGCGGAGGGTCTTGCTGGCATCAAAACTTGCTCAGGTGTGTACTTTAATAATCAATATGTACATGTAGTGCAATCCAAGCTAATCTGCCCTCACAGGCACCCATTTACACCTGGGTGGAGAGAAGCAATTATAGTTAAGTGTCTTGCTCAGGGAACATGATCACCAGAGCTTGAAGTCGGTGCTCTTATCCGCTCATTCTTATATAGAGGGCATACGGATCGTAACTTTGAGTCTTTTACCAACAGTTCTTTTCTGAACCATGGAACACTTTCCTCGAGATACCTACGTGGTAAACCATGCAAAGCTTCAAATCCTAAACACGATCTCAACTGACAACTAGACGGACATAACGCATTGTCTTTCCGATTATGTACATTGTAAGTCTTCGTGAGGAGCCCTTTTATACATTTTGACTTATTGTTCTCTTCTTCTTTTTCTTTGTCTTACACAGGTTGTGCACTACAAGTTAGCATTGTTCTTCTACTGGCTGCATCCGTTGTCTCAAAGCTTCTCTCATAGGAAATCTCTTTTAAGAACTCAATAAAACTAATAAAATGCTCTTAATGAGCCAAGTTGCCGTACAGATTCTGGGCCGAGATGATCAAGAATGTAACAATAATTAGTATGAAATAACTGCACGTTTTGCTTCACTGGTTATGTTATATCTTACTGAGCTTTATCATCGAGTCGATCGCAATGACCCAAATTTGTCTTTAGAAAAAAAGAAACACTGACCCACAATGTTGTTATTGGGTATGTAACATGTATGTTTTTTAAATGAATTGTTGGTTATGAAGGGCAGGCCGCATGAATCCAGAACGCCAATTTCTTGGAGGCCATGGCCTCTGTTGCCCTGGTCTTGGCCTTGGTGCCTCCATTGCGAAATGGACAAATGGCATTGCCCCCTCTTTTTTATGAAATCCCAGGCCTGCAATGGTATATTACACTTGACCAAGTTGCAAAACTTTTTGACTCAACATTGATGTTTTTAAAACTTTTTTTTTTAACTAGCGTCCATAGGTTTTAAAAGTTCTCAAACAAAAAAGAACAAACACACTTGTTTACTGGTGTATGTAAATAACATTTGTAAAAATTGTACAAAATATGTATATACTAAGAATTATATTGTTTATTTTGAGGTATCTTTGGTAGTAACATGACTCAAGGCTTTTTTACACCTGATAGAAAATAGTACCCACATTAGCATAGTCCCTAGATGTGTTTTTTAAAGTTTTTATTTTCTTCAAGCTCTTTCAAATAATCTTGAGTTATAATGCACAAACATGGTGAATTTACGTTTTTAATTGCACTTTTTTTTTTAAGCTAATATGTTTTTTATGATCAGTATTTTATCTTATTATTGATGCGTTAGAGACCCACGTATGGTGCGTGCAGAGGCTTGATCTTGAGACCTCCATTTCTAAATCTGAGGTCTCGAAATCAAATTCGTGGGAAATAACTTCTTTCACGAATACTACATAACTTCAGAGGGAACCGTTTCTCGCAGTTCTCAAAGTTTTATACTACAACTACCTCTCCTCATCACTCGTTACCCTAAAAAGGTTCTTTGCTAATACATTATTTTAAGTAATAGTGTCCACCGCCTTAAAGATCTCGGTGAACTATTTTGTTTCTTGACAACGTCTAAAAAATATACACATTCATCATTCCGTTATTTAGGAAATTCCCTTATCGAAATTGATTTGATTTAATATGGTATGCTCTTGAAATAAGGTTTTTATTGTGAGTTTGAGCACGATATACTGAAGTTTTGAAAGGTAATAAATTTGTTGATCACATTTTGATGAGTTTTTCTTCCATTTCTGTATATGCCCTTGCGTTCTAAGCGGTCCCTGACAAGTTGGCTCAACCCAATTTATAACTGATTTCTCCTTCTAAGAGGAAACAATAAAAATTGCATAATGTATAGGCTATTTTTTACATTGTACACTGTTCGTGTTTCTCAATTACAAGGGGACATCAATTGAAGGGGGGGGGGGGTCCCGCGGCCTGAACGCAAGTAGTACCAGTACACATGTGGTGGCCGCTATACAGTACAACACGTGCTATTAAGTGAAAATTGATTCAAAAGAGGACGCTATCAGACAAAATGTGCTTATGGAACGACCTTAAGATGGGATTGAACAACATTAAACGGGCGCCCTCCAGGACACATCTGTTGGTTTGTATAATGAAACCGTCGTAGAGGGCGCGATGGTTTGTATGTGCTTAGTCTAATTCTACCTCCATGGTCTACAACAGAACATGTCATGAAAAAAACCGATTCATGTTAAAATTACAATGCTATGCAAGATCCATCCTCGAATGGAAAAATTTAACAGTTTAACAATTTTAGTGTTTCAAAAACATTGTACTACCGCTTGTATAAACTTGCCATAACATAAAGACTTTGTGTTAGTGTTTGAGCTGTTTTGTTTTAATTTTTTCTACCTCTATATGCCTTTAAGAGATTTCAGAAGATCAACATTTTGACCAGGAATGGTCAATGTAGCTTTCTCATTAGTAACACAAAACAAAAACAGAATCTCTAAATAAGTTTTTTTAGTAATATTCATACACAAATTAACATAAATATTATTGCATGTAAAAATAGTTTGATTTATTCAACACTCTTACATCAAGTGGTTTCAAGGCTTAACCATCAGGCAGCATAAAGACACTCATTGAAACCCAATGATACCATCTGGCCCCAACGTTGAGAGGTTACATATGTTTTCAGATTGAGTCCATCCATGGCCCTAATAATTGTGTGTACGTGTGAATGGCTATTAATGAGTTATTTAGACAGACAAGTCGGAGATAATTTCACAAAACATATTCAGCAGCAAGTTATTGCTTTGTTATTTTTTAATTGTAAACAACTATAATTTGCAGGGAACCAGTCACACGATGGACTTCGAATAGTTAGGCTGGTAACCCTCCCCGACCGAGCAAAGTGTGCTTATAGCTTTCAGTTGTTCAGTTGTTTTCAGAGGACTAAACCAAAGTCGTCTCCTTTTAACACAGTTTCAATTTAGACGACGAACGGTTTTTATGTCGTCAAAATGGTAAGTATTGTTTCTTATTAGGTGTCCAATTTCAAACATTTCTCACTCATCAGTTCGCTTATCAAGCTGTCAATATCATGTTAATGGTCAAGTTTTACTCGACTTACCAATCAAGTCAAAAATCATTCATCCTCACGGGCAATCAAACAACAGCCCATTCAAAACAGTTTCTACTGAACGGATTTGTGGGGGGGGGGGGGGGGTGATGTAAATGGCAACATCAAAGATTGTTGTTTATCTGTAGAATAGGTCTATTTGTATCTTATTTGTTGTTACTTCCTATGGATTAGCACTGGATCATATGAACTGGTACGGAAAGGAAGAAACGAGGACACATTCCGGGCAATCACATTCCTGGTAATTCCTGGTACATGTATCTGTGTCTGAATGAAAGGGAAAACGTTGAACTGCTAACCCAATAACATTATGTCAACGAAATAAAGTATCATTACAGAATAGAACAAAACAATAATATGCGGAAAAGGTTGAAAATGCGCACACAAGTACTGTGTTTAAAGCTGGTTTCGAAAAAAAAACCTTTCGACCTCTCGTGTGTAGATTGAGTAGAAGGTATAATTTAAAAGCCAATTGCTTATTAATTTATGACAATTATCCGCGACAAGTCCAGATTAATTTCCCGCAGTTAAGGGGCAATTTGTAACAATTGTGAAAGTCGAACCAAAGATCCAGTGTCGATTTCACTAGTCCTTGGAGAAAACATATGGCTAGTCCTAAGTTAGGACGAGTAACTCATCCTAACTCGGGATAATACTAGTCCTAACTGTTTGTGAAATCCACCCCAGATCAATTTATGACATTTTAGTTGCAGTTTAATTAGGTGACAACCGGATTCTACAACCGTAGCAACACTTTTTATTTATGAAATAAACATCTGCCATTGCGTTTCTTTATGCAGAAGAGTGATAGAAACAACAGACTGAAGCTCGTTATATGTCTTATATTGTGGAAGGCATTTCCAGTACTCACTCAATTTAGTAGAGGTAAAAACGATTATACAATACACATGTTATTTAATGAGTAGGGTAGATGGCCTTAGCTTTCGATCCCAGCTGGACCTTCTTCAGAGGCATAAAACAAGTACAAACAAATACATATCCATTTATAGAAAAGGAGAGGGGAAAGGGAATAAGGGAAAGATCTAGAAAAAAGCGTGAAAATAATAGCCAATTAAAGTTTCTATTTCAGAAACAATTGTTGGCTATGAATGTATACATGTATATGTATATATGTATACATGTATATGTAATACTTGGCTTCTGACTGTGAGGGGTAAACTATGGGTAAACTATCCTTCATTGGGCGCATTCGATTACCTCCCCCGGGTCGACCCTGCGGTGCTTATTCGGTTGGGCCCCTGACAAGAGCTAATCGAACGATCACACGCCCTCTCATGGTGACGATGCACCTCGGGCCAGCCCCAAGTGACCCGTACCACAAGCAGGGCACTTGGGGATGACCCAGGTGAGCCCCTGGAATGACGTCAAAGCTATTCGAATGTACCAGGGGTGAGCCCCTGACAAGAGCTAATCGAACGATCACACTCACCTCCTCGTGGTGACGTCTATGCTCCTGGGGCCAGCCCCCAAGTGACCCACTCCATAAGCAGGGCACTTGGGGAAAGCTATACGAATATACCGGGGGCAGACCGGGGTCCACCCGGAGAAGCTAATCGAACGCACCCAAAATTGAGATAATGTTCTTATTGTTGTATGAGGCTTTTTGTGGAGGCCCAATTCTTAACGCTTAACAGTGCGAATGTATATAAGTTATAATGCAGGCTGCAGTTCTTGCATGGGGCAAAGCTCCCTAATTTTGTAGTGACAAATGCATGTATATAAAGCACTAGTAAAATAATGGGTTGATATCACATAATCTGAGTTACTCAATAGAATAAAGATCTGTGAATGTGAAGGTTTGTTATTTTTGACCGACTGTTACTCCGTGCCAGGTTGTGGCAGTTGTTTCTGTGTTGATAGTGTACCGGAGGAAAGCTGTGTTAATGGTTACTGTTATGAGTTCCGTGGAACACCCTACTGCAGATGCTATGATGGATACAAAGGAAATCGCTGTCAATTCATGGTGGAGAGTTTCCAGTTTAGAGGTAAGGACAACGTTTCCCAGTGCTGTAATTCGTACCACTTTCAAATTCCACCTATCACCGCGATTTAGAATTCAGTTCCTTTTCTATTAGAAAGGAAAAGAAACAAAAACACTGACCCACTATAGTCCATTTAATTAAGTGATTTGAACACAATGAAAAAAAAATAGTCCACATGCTCAAAAACAATAACCATGTGATTTACACTTGAAAAGAAAATATTGACCATGATTACGTCAAGCTAGTACATATCGTTTAGTGGTGGGCGATCAATGCCAACTGTTGCTATATAGTTCGAGCATCAATTTCTGTTTGTGAAATTTTGTCCAAAGTTTGACTGACTTTGCTATTGAGATCATTATTTCAAACGTTAGATATCATACATCTTGTTTTCAAGTATGGACAAAATAAAGAGTAATCATGTTTTGCCCAAGCTGGTGTGGCAGGAGATTCTGTCCCCCACACCCCACTACGGCGAACTGAGTACAAACTTCTGATGATAGCGCCCTCTTTTGAATCCCCAACGAGTCCTCCAGCCCATTGGGCATTGGGGACAGAATCTGAGGGAAATTTTAGGACCTCTGAAATTAAGTAGGATTTGTAACTTTGCATGGTGGAAATACGATATACATGTAGAAAGGTTTGCGGTAACACCATGCAATGACTATCTCTAATGAGTTGGGGTGGTTCTGAAAAGAACCGTTCGTTTCAACTCGACGTTTCGATCAGCTTTCTCCAGAAGACGATCAGAGCATACTGATCGAAACGTCGAGTTGAAACCAACGGTTCTTTTCAGAACCACCCCAACTCATTAGAGATAGTCTATACATGGTGTTACCGCAAACCTTTCTATACCTCTGAAATTAGTTTAAATGTCGCCCTCAACGTTGATAAAAGAATGTGAGAATATATAATTTATTATTTTTACAATAAAACTATGGGAAACATGGGGAAAATACATCATCAGTCATTGGCAGAAATAATTGTCTTTTAGTGGCACACTATGGACATTTTTTTCGCATCAATTAGGTTTGGGTTTACTGGACATTTTGTGAACAAAATGTGAAAAATGCGAAGAAAATTGTATGTGAACTTCCGATAATTCAGATGCGAACAATATGCACTGCCAGTCTCCTCCCAGGAGAACAAGAAGGCCTGGGGTCGATTTCACAAAGAGTTAGGACTAGTCTTATCTCTAGTTAGGACGAGTTACTCGTCCTAACTTAGGACTAGCCATACGTTTTTAATATCTCCTAGGACTAGTCCTAAGTTAGGACTAGTCCTAACTCTTTGTGAAATCGACCTCTGGTCCTGATAGAAAACGAGTTTGATATAAGTGTCATAAGCACATTTACTGTGTGACAGTTCAACACTCACATTCATACAGTTGAGACTTTTCATCATCATACAGTAAGTTTTGTCTACCTATTCCTAGTTATTCAAACGGGTGCTTTCTTGTTTCTTAAGATCCATGCAACCCCAACCCTTGTATGAATTTTGGATACTGTCAAGAGTATCAAGATTCCTACCTGTGTACATGTGTGACTGGTTTCACTGGAATTAACTGCCAAGGTAAATATAATGGCTTAGTGCTGTTTATGTACATTCATTTCCTCGTTCTGTGGAAATGGAAATATATAAATAGTTTGCTCCAAAAGCTTTAGACAAATACGAAGAGAAAGCACGAGTCACAATTCTGTTTAAAATTCACAAAATTTCAACTAAAAAAACCCACACAAAAACCCTAAACATTTCTAAAAGCTTATGGATATGAGTATATGATCACGGGTAGAAAACATCTGGTTTAAAACAAAATGGCCGCATTGATGCATGAGGACGCACAGAATAGGTCTCGATAAAATGAATTGTGGATGGCAACAGTTGCGAAATAAGTACTTGCAAATACTACACCATTCTGCGAGGTGGACACAGCGTTAAGAAATGGATGTTTGAGATGAGGGTCATAAACAAGTAACCTAATCAGACTTCAAATTAAAAAGAGATATGTGTTGCACTTATGGCGACAACTCATTAAAAAAAACTACTTTGTTTGATGGTTTACTTTTACAGATGTGACTACTGCGAGTCCATGTGATGGCGTTTATTGCAGTAATGGGAAGACATGTGTAGCTTTACAGCTTGGATACATCTGTGTTTGAATTGAGCTGAGAGACACAAAGCTTTCTCAATAGATATTGACAAAATGGACTTGATGCTTTGCTGACAAAATCAAATCAAGATTTTCGTTTTAGTCTAATAAATTGAGGTCCCGATAAAGCTCCCTTTCTATTCTTACAATCAGTGGACTTTAAACACGAGGAGGCCTACTTTAAGATGTCGTTTGTTCATTTAATCACAACAATGAGGTGTGAGGCTAAATTTAGTTTTTGGGGTTTCTAATTTGGGGAAAAACCCATTTAACTCTAAGGAAATAATACTGCTGGTACATTCGTATTGTATAGTTCCTGTCTTATGGTAAACTATTTGATTCTCTGTGGTTCTCTGATTGATGTATTTTCCAGGTCCCTCCCGGGAGGTTTAACCTTCTGACTATGGCACATGTTGGTTAAAGCTGTAACTTATTTTCACGTAGGCCCTATCTCACAATAACACTGTTTTACCATGGAGCAATAAACTAGTTTATTTGCTCCATGGTTTTATATATGTACCATTACAATGTGTCAATAAAAAAACACTTTCATTATTGTGCAAAGTATATACAATTAACTATTGTTTCAAAAAAAAATACAGCCTTCTACAACTTTCCCTTTTACTTATTTTGATCAATCACGGTGGGCCCCCCGAAATAAAGTTTCCTTTAAAAGGATTTCCACTAAACGCTGGGACTTTGCGGAAATCCGGGCTGTAATTGGAGTTCAGGCTGTGTTTAACCCCAGTACTGCGTTGGTAATCCAAAGCTATAAAAGAGCAAGAAAATACCAGACAGTCGAACGTGCTCGAATTCGAAAGTAGTTTGAGTTTACAGTTTTTTCCGGACTGCCGAACTGTGCTCCTATTTTCATTATCTTTTCAAGCTACAACTTCGTTCAATAGTTACCATGGCTGTCACTGTGTTTGTACTTATTTGTATGGGACTGCTAAGCAACTGGCAACAAAATCTTATCAATGCAGGTACGTTTACAGTTATTAATATCATAATGCAGTAGATTGGATGTCTTACGGTAACACAGACACTGTCAAGACAAAATAGTTCATTGTGTTCTGGTGATCAGTTAATCAATGTAACCTAAAAACTATCTTAAGGGGTGGCTAGTATCCTGATGAACATTTCGTATTTTAAACTGCAAATAATAATAGGCCTACCTCATTTCATTCAAAGGCGACAAAATATCACACTGTTATAGCAAACTTGAACTCCTTTTACAAGTATAGGCCATACTGTATGTTATGATTGATACACTGTTATCTCATGCAACACCGTGTTCGTTTATCATTGTATATTATGAGTACCATAGTATAATGAAGACGAAAGAGCACACTGATCGTAACTTCGAGTTGAAACCAACGATACATTTCAGAACCACCCAACTCATTTAGAGATGATCGCAAACCATTAGTGCCATAATGGTTTGAATTGTTTTTCTGTTTGATATCTTTGATATAGAATTGACAACTTGTGATGATGTTGTTTGCCATAATGATGGATACTGCGTAGCCATTCCATCGAGTGACCCCGTCAGATACCATTGCCAATGTGTGGGTAACTACTATGGAAGAGATTGTAGGCTGTATAATACAAGTGCCATCCCCCTATATTGAAAGCGGCTTATAAGCTTGTAAGTTTATTTTTTACTCTAAAAAATTAACTGTAATTATGTCACAGGGTGAAGCTGTAGTATCAAAGGATTCGGGTACTTTTTCAAAATGTCCACAGATTTACATTAAACTTACAGGGTTTGAAGATAATGATAGTGGAAAGCTTCCCTTCAAACATTACTAACTGAGGTTCTGTAGTTTTTGAGAAATGAGTAAAACAAGTCACAAAATAATTATGTTAGCATGTACAACCCCATTAACCAGTTATGATATTATACCATAACCATAGCATAACTGGCTAATACTTTTTCACATGCTAAAACTGAGACGAACATTATTTGTTTTACTCATTTCTC
Organism: Asterias rubens; assembly: GCF_902459465.1. NCBI lineage: Eukaryota > Metazoa > Echinodermata > Asteroidea > Forcipulatida > Asteriidae > Asterias > Asterias rubens. The sequence goes on along the minus strand of NC_047070.1, from coordinate 19,508,088 downwards.
AAAAACTACAGCACCTCAGTAAGTAAAATTTCAAGGGAATCTTTCTACTATCATAATCTTCAAACTGTGTAAGTTTAATGTAAATCTGTGGACATGTGTTTTGTGTAAGGGAAAAGTACATAGACCCTTTAAGCGACAAAAGGCACATAAACATAATATATTCACATAACAAAATAGTTGTCTCAACAACACAAAAATGTTACGTTTTCAGTAATTTACAATGACTTACACGTAAGGACCATGCCGAGTAATCAACGTAAACGTAAACGTAAACTCTTTCATATAAGGGTGCACTAAGCGCTACAGCTATACAACCTGTCTAATGTATTCAATTTAATTGTCACGAATTTCACCTTGCGACCAATTTGAATAAACCAAATCAGTAAAGCGATGAACGTCATTTCTAAAAGAAAATACGAAATAATTTGAAGAAGTTACACAACCAGCAAATTGTATTGGAGTGGGAGATAAATGGATTTGCTCTTACCATTATTGATGACCCCAGATAATCATTCGGTTATCGTACAGCTCATTGGACAAACGCACCCAACACGCCGTGCCGGTAAAAAAAAAACCCAGTTTAAACAAGGCAGGCCTACGGTGTTCGTTCATTGATGTATGCCAACACACTATGATTGGAAAATGGAAAACTACCATGCCATAAATGCTCATACCAACATGGCATCCAGTCAATTATGGGCTTGGGACTTTTCCACATAACAATCACAGTATTGTTTGTCGATTTGGCTACGATTCTGAAATGTCCCTCTATAAATATGTATACTCAGGGGCTAGGACAATTGTTTACATGGAATAGGTAGCCTCCTTTATTGCTTCCTTGGCACGTGATGAGAGGAGTTATTTAAAACTCACAATAACATTTCCAAGCACGATTCTTCTTTACATCAAACAAAAACCCCAATAGATCGAGACTGTGCAGAGCCGTATTATTGTTATTTACATCACAGCGCCCTCTGTTGTCAAACCGTACACATCCATTTCGTACTTAAGAGATGCATCAACCATGGAGCTACCTCCATGCATCAACGACCCACCACCCGCAACTCCATTAAATGCAAGCATTTGAATAAATATTCATTAGTTTCCCCCGTGCGAAGGATTGCTGTACATTTGAGAGTTTCAAATAAAGCAATATTATGTTATATCTTTCCCCATTACAGTAACTGTTTCCGGACGTGGTTTTGCGATGCAGCTGTGAGGTGAAGACGTGGGAGTGCTTGCAACGAAGCTACCGGGAAAGAATACTTCAATACTTTATGTAAAAAATGTATAAAAACTGTAGATACAAACAACGTAATCGCATAGAAATTATTGCCAAGCTTTTCTCACATCTAACAACCATAACAAAGTCGACTTGATAGAGCGCAAATTAAAGGACCTCTAAATTGAAGGGAAAAGGCTCGTCACACCATTTTGTTACCGACATTAAAGTCAAAGATAATCCATACACATCATGTTTTATAGTCCCATTATTTAGAGAAGATGATCCTTAACCAATATTATTCCTTTTGCTTAATTTTGCCCAGCACTATAGTAGCTTATTTATAAAGTATGTTGAGGGCCTGTTCCAAAAAAGCCTGCTTCACTTCCACCTAGGAAGTATACATAGCAAAATTACACATTGTGTAAATACAAGCACCCTTAAATGACTTTTAATATGAAATTCCTTTATGAGAAGTGCATCATTTATAATGTTGTTAAATTTTCCTAACAGTGTTTGTGATTTTGTTTTAAGTAATCGAAATCATTATAGATTTGTGTAGTAAACAACAGTATTCACACTCAGATTGACTCGACGCAATGTTCTGTTTGAAGAGTGTTATTATTCTTTGAGATAGTTCATAATATTAATTTTTTAGTATTTGTCCAGTTGATTGTCTTCAGTTGATTGTCTTCACAAAAAAAAATCACGATACTCTGAATTGAAAATTAATGAAGTTAAGTATAAAAAAAAGATAAAAAAAAGAAGCCTGATGTCACACAAAACTTTCCCGAAAAACTAAAAACAACGAACGATTATTATCATTTAACAAAATTTATGTTGAATGGACATTATACCTTATGCATTGACGTCATCACACCGCCATTTTAAATGTAAACGATGGTGAAATAATGGTGACGCACATGCACTGCGCGCAGGATAGGCAAATGAGTTGCTTTCTTTTGACCTTTACAGTGTGTTATACTGTCAGCAGCTCCCCATTACTCGTCACCAAGTAAGGTTTTATGCTAATCATTATTATCAGTAATTACCAATAGTGTCCACTGCCTTTAATTGATTGAAATATAAAGGTACCCGTGTGTACATAGATGTCACCCTATAGGTTTATAAATGCTGATGTATCTTCATATGCCTCGTTAGATTACCGGATTGAGAAAACCTTAGCAGACACATGCTACATTGATAGGGTTTCTCACCGCTATGTATCCTTAGATGTTTAGTCAGTGTAGAACTATCAGCAAATGCTTTTTTACAGTAAGCGCACCTATAAGGGCGCTCTCCGGAGTGTGTTCTCATATGAGTGGTCACAGATGAACTCTGAAAAATACAAAATGTAAATAAAAACAGTTTACTTGAATGGAAGCTGATGTTCATTGACGTCTTTGTTTTTGTAATCAGTAATTAAGGAAAAACAGTTTACTTTAATTTTTACTTGTGTAAACTGGGCTGAAATAAATAAATTTGAATTGAATTGAACTGTCCTAGGTTACTCCTGAATTTTGCAAACAAAAAATGTATAATCGGGTACGTGCGTTCAATTAGCTTCCCTGGGTTGACCCCGCGATGCTCACTCGGGTGAGCCCCTGACAAGAGCTAATCGAACGATCACACTCGCCCTCTCGTGGTGACGGCATGTACCTCAGGTCACCCCCCAAGTGACCCACTCCACAAGCAGGGCACTGGGGGCTTACCGGGTGAGCCCCTGGAATGGCGTCAAAGCTATCCGAACGCACCGGGGCAGACTGGCGTCGACCCAGGGAAGCGAAACGAACGCAACCTATAAATCTACCTGTGAAAACTGGCGGTGACACACAATACATTGGAATGGTTTTTCACCGCTGTGTGTTCTCATATGAGCTGTTAGGTTTGCTGTTTGAGAGAATGCCTTGTTGCATGTTGGACATCGGTATGGCTTCTCCCCAGAATGGGTACGGAGATGGGTCTTTAGAGTACTTGGACGGGCGTAAGATTTGCCACATATACTGCATAGATTAGTCCCAGCTGGAGAGTACACATGAAAGGGAAAGTAAAGACAGTTTATTTTCATGATTATTGTCACCATTGCTTTAGATGACTGGCCACACTTTCATCAACATAAACAGTCCTGTATGCTTCATTTTTGAAAGGGCAAGGGCACCAATAAATTTCTCATTGGATAAAGGGAACCCCTACGGAGAAATTGTAAATTTCTACTGGAGCATTTCAAGAGCACCAAGGCAATTACCAGGGGACATGGAGGCAATGCTGAGATTATACCAGAATACAAACACCATTTTGGAAGAGTCTGTGAAACACACCTTTGTTGCGATAAGTTATCGGTGACTTGGTTGGTTTAGTCGGGCGCCCACCGTTTCCTTGTGGAGGAAGACTAGTTGGATTAAGTCCAGGTCCTATACTTGTTGAACCTGGACTGGTCACCACGCCCAGTCCATCCGGCTTACTACCAGTACTTGCAGAAACCAACTTGCTATAGAAATACACTGGGGCTGATGTGGGCCACCGGTAGCGCATCAAAGCATCGCTATCAGCAGTACCTATAGTTGGTGGCCCAGGGGCATAGGTAGGAAAGCTTAGATTAGAACAGGGTCTCATTGCCACAGCAGTAGCTTGAGTTGGCGATCGAGGACAAGGCGCGTTAAGATCCGATGGGTAGATTGGGTGGGATTTGGGGCAGAGAATATCACCACACCCTGCACAAGGTGAAACTGGCATCTGTGGAAAAATGAAAACAAATTGTGGAATCAATATATGGAAGATATCATGATTTAAGTTACTGATTTTATGCCATGGAGGCTTTAGACCACCATGGAAATAAATTAAAATTAAGCAAAATTACATCGCTAGATGACAGACAGACAAACAATTCAAAATGCAATTTAAAGATTGACTCTAAGTTTACTAAAGTTAGGGTTTCAGAAAGTTTGCCTCGCTAGTCTAGACTGAAGAGCCTAGATTTACTTTAAAGGGAAGGTACACGTTTGGTAATTACTCAAAACAAATATTAACTTAAAAACTGACTGGGTAACAAGCATTGGAGAGCTGTTGATAGTATAAAACATTGTGGGAAACGACTCCCTATGAAGTAACGTAGTTTTTGAGAAATATTAAAAGACTTCTAGCTAGAAGGGTGTTTTTTCTTTCCCCATCTTTTCGCAACTTCGATGACCAATTGAGCCCAAATTTTCACAGGCTTGTTGTTTTATGGTTATGATGGGATACACCAAGTGGGAAGACTGGTCTTCCACAATTGATCTTAACAATTAATGTTACCACCTCATTTGTTTTAATAAACGGAATAGTTGCCAGTAACTAATATGATGTCCAAGCTTACCGTGCAGCCACCGTTCTCTCGTCCTCTATGCATCTCATCCAAAGAGGATGACGTACCAGAAGCACATGTATAATGCTCTCTAGGTGGCGCCCCATAGCTTCCTAAACAACCGGGAGAGTTTAGCTGGTGATGGAATGTCGGGTACCCTGACTGCGTAGTATACTGCCATTCACCAGTACATGGACTCCTATGTGAATGTGATGACACTGCAGCCTCAGTCTCGGATGAGCTGTTGTAATGTGATACCGTTGCACCAGTTGGCAGCCATTTTGTTGGACTTCTTGGAACTGTAAACATGAATACATCACCAACATGATATTAACAAAGATTTTCATGGATAATATATAATACCTTTCAACGAGTGACAATTGCCTTATCTGCTTCAAAAAGCCTCACCTCAACGGGATAAATATTTATTTATTATCTACTTGAATAAGAAAGTAATTTAGAGTGAATGGCGGTCCGACTCAACAAAATAGTTGAAAAGGTCAAAATGAAAAACAGATGGACACAAAAACGACATAGACGTTGAGTCGTTAACCAGCGGTTCTTTTCAGAACCGACACTACTCAAAAGAGGTATTAACATGATGTTAACATGTCGACAACCTCCCTTAGTTATACTTCCACCATGCAAATATTCAAATCAAACTTATATACAAACTCATTGTAGAGACAAGTTAGAATAAAATAAGTTCTTAAAAACAATTGACACTATTGGTAATTGTCAAAGACCAGTCTTCTCACTTGGTGTATCTCAACACATGCAAAAAATAACAAACCTGTGAAAATTTGAGCTCAATTGGTCGTCGAAGTTGCGAGATAATAACGAAAGAAAAAACACCCTTGTCACACGAAGTTGTGTGCGTTTAGATGCTTGATTTCGAGACCTCAAATTCTAAAACTGAGGTCTCGAAGTCAAATTCCTTGAAAATTACTTCTTTCTCGAAAACTATGTCACTTCAGAGGGAGCCGTTTCTCACAATGTTTTATACCATCAACCTCTCCCCATTACTCGTCACCAAGAAAGGTTTTATGCTAATAATTATTGTGAGTAATTACCAATAGTGTCCACTGCCTTTAAGAGGCATGGATCACGTTTCGAGGTGTCAATGAATAACACTTTATGACTGAACTAAAAAGAATAGTTGATATTCATCATAATGTTTCTCAAACGACTTGAGCCATTTCTAGTACTCACCCGACTGTGTGAATGCAGAGCTATGTACAGAAGCAGGAGTTGGTCGATAGAGGGTCTGTGATGACGTGATGCCAGGGGGTTGAGTCAAGTTGGAACCAAGTACTGATGATGACTTACTGGTCGGCAGGTTTGAACGAGACAATCCAAATAAATGTTGACTGGTGTTATTGAAGTATTCATTGCAGCTTGGGGTATCCTCTTTCCGAAAAGATAAATTACTGTTGGAAAGATCAGAAAGAGTAGGTTATAAAACGTAACACCAAATGGTCGCACCATAATTTAGAAATGCTGCAGCAAATCAAACAACATTTTCGAACAACTACAAAGCACGAACTTGTCATTATAATTGCAGGAAAACTTAATTTTTTATCTCAACTAATTATTTGATAGGCCTATTAACTGTTATCTTATGATTAACATCTATTATCAAAGCGTTACAGCCGAAGTTTTGCACCATAATTTAGTGATGGTGTTATATAACAGCAAACCAAATAAAATTTTCGAACACCATCAAAGTACAAAAAGTTCACAATAATTGCATTAGAACTTAATTTGTTATTTTAACTAAAAAGTAATATAGGCCTATTTTTAAAACTGCTATTTAATTATTATCATCAACTTATTTATTTTTTTAATCTAGCTTATAAATTACTTTATTGTGATAATTATTGCTCTTCCTAAATTGCCAGATAGAGTAAGTGTCAAATACATGTAAGTGTGGTACTGCTTTTTATGTTTTTTTTATTATGAATTTGTTTTTGATGAAAGACAGGCATTTCTTGATTGATATGACTACAGTAAAGGCTGTATTTTGCAGAGTAGCTAGTACCTTATTTGTATGCGATACAATATTGTGAAAGGCTAGCAATCACAGCGTTATGCCTGGAGGCAACCCAGCATTAGAAGCGCGCCTCAATCCACTCTCCCGCCATAATCTCCAAACAATTATGTTGCCAGACGGTTATACTTCATTGTTTCCAAATCACAGCTATCAATCCTCTAAGTAAAAGCCCCGCAGGTAACAGTATGGGTTCTATTGGCCACACTATAGGAGATGTGAGAGCCCACACAATTGGAACAACGTCTTACAAGACGGTTTTGTTTAGGGATAAACAGCGAGATGCTGTCTTGAGAAAGTCTTAGGATAAAAAAACATGGATGGTAACAATGCTGTACCCTTCTTGGACCGCCGGCATGGGAATTAGCTACAGCGAGTAATGGAGCTTAACAAGCCAGTCTTTTGGCAAGTTGGAAAAACAGTCGTGCGGATGGCTTCCTTGTGAAGATAAAGGTATTGATGATAGTTGGGAAGCCAGAGAGACTGAGGGACTTAGACACTAATCAGCCCATGGGTATATGTTGATATCTCACATGTTTGCTTCTACACTCGACAATGCAGAACTATCTACTTAAAGGCAGTGGACACTATTGGTAATTGTCAACGACTAGCCTTCACAGTTGGTGTATCTCAACATATGCATAAAATAACTAACCTGTGAAAATTTGAGCTCAATCGGTCTTCGAAGTTGCGAGATAATAATGAAAGAAAAAACACCCCTGTCACACGAAGTTGTGTGCTTTCAGATGCTTGATTTCGAGACCTCAAGTTCTAAATCTGAGGTCTCGAAATCAAACTCGTGGAAAATTACTTCTTTCTCGGAAACTACGTCACTTCAGAGGGAGCCGTTTCCCACATTGTTTTATACTACCAACCTCTCCCCATTACCAATAGTGTCCACTGCCTTTAACTTGTGAGATCTAGGATGTGATTTGTAGAAAAGGTTAAGAATGTTAACGCTCTGTGAACCAAACGGACAAAATGACGTGTGACCATCAAACAAATTGGAAATCGAAACTTGTTTTGTTTTTGTCCCTAGCCAAACAGTGTTGCTAAGAGTGGTTTGCCTTTTGTTGGAGTGACTCGATACACTCACACATATCTTTATCTCGGAACAGTGTATTGAGTTTGCAAAGTCCCATCTCAAATGCTCAGTATAGTCGACTGTAAAATATAGTAGGCTGGTATAAAAAGAGTGCTGGGTCTCGTGAAATGCGCAGGGAAACCACGGTTTTAAATGGCGAACCAAATGAGGCACGCTGTGCCTATTTTCGGCGCTTGCAAAAAAGGGTTAATTCCTATCCTGCTTCTGTCAACTTAAGGCAACCAACTCAGCTTAAAGACACTGGACACTATTGGTAATTGTCAAATACCAGTCTCATTACTTGGTGTATCTCAACATGTGCATAAAATAACAAACCTGTGGAAATTTGAGCTCAATCGGTCGTCGAAGTTGCGAGATATTAATGAAAGAAAAGAACACCATTGTCGCAACATGGTCACACGAAGCTGTGTGCTTTCAGATGCTTGATTTCGATACCTCAAATTCTAAACCTGAGGTTTTGAAATCAAATTCGTGGAAAATTACTTCTTTCTCGAAAACTACGTCACTTCAGAGGGAGCTGATTGTCACAATGTTTTATACTATCAGCCTCACCCCATTACTCGTAATCAAGAAAGGTTTTAAGATAATAATTATTTTGTAGTAATTACCAATAGTGTCCAATGCCTTTAAGTTTGAATAAAAGGCTGCTGAATCCACTCTCTTCAAACGAACTGTCTTATAAATACTTGTCGTATAATTATTGGTAATCAGCTTAGAAAAAAATAGGTCATAATTTCGGGGATGCAAAACAAGTTGTAGATAACTGATAACAATCAATTGACTTTAAATTGATCCCCGCCCACGGTACGCCGACATTTTGTGGCAACCAATAGAAACCTGTCAGATGAGCTATCGACTGATTTAATGATACGTAAAGGTGATTAGTAAAATGTCTGCAATATGAATCTAGTAATACTCATTGTAAAATGTCTCGGGAAATTTTCAATTAGAGCATGGCCAGTTATATTTTGAAGCATATCTAACTTGTTCTGGTTTAGATTTAGAATGACTAGATTTACTTTGTACATAACTATATTTCTTGTCAACAAATATACTGATTTTTAGTCTGTACTAATTAGGTTACAGAAATAAAACGAATAAGATTTGAATTTTCGAATCTCTATTTATATTTTCACTCCTAAGCTTTCATGTTGCATTTTCCTTCTTCTCTTTTTGTATATCGACCCAAAATCAGGTGTTATAATATTCTTTCGATTCTGTCGACATTTTTACATAAAGATTAAAATTTTTTTGTTATGTTCTTATCGTATTGTCATGAATGTTTCTGAATTATAGTTGGCTGCTCAGGTAATAAACAATATCTTTGCTGTACTTTGGTGTGCTTGACGTTTTAATTAACTTAGTTGTAGGCCTAACTCCATCTCAGACAGAAAACATAACAGCAGAAATTAATATAATAAAAAAATGAAAAATAAAAAAATAAAACCTAACTAAAATCTAAACAAAGTCAATCTATCATTCCTCTGTCTATAAACAAGGTAAGTTTACCTTCCCCTTATAAAGAGAAATCCCTAACTGAAAGCCCTTGTTCACAAGTAGTAAATTGAATAAACACTTCTTGTGTTAGCGTGTCATTTGGTTCGGAAAAGAAGTGATTTTCCCATCGGTAATCGATGTTCATGAAGGTCTTCTGATCAAAGTACAATTATATTTAATGCAGTAATTCAATTTGGTAAAAGTGGAGTTATAATTAATAAACAATGTGTTATTTACAAGTAGGCCTAACTAAGTAGCGCTCTTTATTGAGGGTGAATGTATGAGAGATGGTTAACGAAGCCGTATGACAGCCCGGGGTCAGGCTGGCTGGTCATGCCAGGGTTTCTTTCCTTGTGAAGCTTAAGGCATTAGTTAATTGCAACCAGTAAAACCCAACAAGTTCATCATTAAATCGCGTTATGTCTGTACGAGCTAACACAGTATCAGTCATCACAAAATCAACAATCAAACAAAATGATGGAGAAGTTTGTGTTTATCTTTTAAAGGGTTTGGATAACTTTGTGTACGTCAAGTTTTTGGCCATGACATGAATCCCTACTCATTGTGAATGATGGTGTGTGTAAATAATTTACTTGAATGTTAAAGTTTCAGCTTTTTTAGTTAAAAACAAGTAAAAATCACAGAGCGATGTTTTCAGGAGAGTCGCGTAATACGCTGTACATGCTGAAAATAATGTCTGCTTTGACGAAAATAATGTTCGTTACATTGTTTTACTAATTTCTCAAAAACTACAGCACCTCAGCAAGGAACTTTAAGAGATGCTTTATACTATCATTATCTTCAACAGTGAAAGTTTCATGTAAATCTATTTGTGGACGGTGTGTTTTGTGTCGTACAAAAAATACCCAAAACCTAAAAGGCAAACCAATAGTAATGAAATAAAGAGAGCAAATAATCTATCATTGAAACAAGTACATCATATTTAACTATTAAAAAATGGTTATTGTTAATAAAGCCAATATCTGTTATCATTACTACTAAAATAAAAATTATTACTACTTTTTTCCTAATTAGTATTATTTTCACAGTGCTGTTAACGTTGGGTTAGTCAAAGTTCTAGGAAACATAACAAATTACTTAGGAAACTATGATGTAAATACAGGAATAAGAAAAATATTGTATGTTAGATTCCATAAAAGTAATGATTAACTTCAGGTCACTTTGTTAGAGGAGTGTCCTGGTAGTGATTATACTTTGAGTCAACTCACTTTACGGGTTGTGAAAACGATGTATACGAGAACGATGGAGCCGTACTCGACCGGGCATCAGGGTCCGCAGCGACCGGTATAGAGACCGGGCCATTCAGTACTGGTCTCCGCTCATCAACACTGGCTGTCCACGATCTATAAACATTATCAATTCCACTACGTACTGGTTCAACTGGACTAGAGAAAAAACAACTATCCATCTCTAGGACCTAACAGAAACAACAACTTTTCCTTCTGAAGATGTTGTTGATATGTTTCTAAAAGCGAGAGTGGGCTCATTTACCTAGAGTATGTCCACGAAACAAAACTATACTAAGCGTCTCAGATTGACAATGTCCCCCAATCCCCTTCATCAATCCACTCTTTTCTTAGCGAAGTCCCGCTGTATTTTAAAAAGTTGTATTTCTAAAGAAGACCCGTTATGTGTATTATACCATCACTACCACGCCGCACCCTAGCTTCTCCTACCCCCTTGGCGTAAATGCCCCTCTAGTCTTCCAAAATCTCGGCCTTTCTCATCAAGCTGGGGATTAAAGCGTAAAAGAGCAACAAGCCAACGTAGTTACAAACGAGATGTTAGTTTAGCTTCGTTGAATAAGAATACTTGCAACTGCTCGGTGGTTGTACGACCTCAGGGGAGGTTTAGTACTGGGGTAGGGTTGTAAAGTAGGAAGAGCTAAGGATAGCATTAGTGTCTCTGTTGAGAAAACACACCTCTTTCTAAGGCTTTGTCATTCTTGAGACATTTGATAAACGAAGACCCTGAGAGCGTGAGCATGTGTTGATTGTTTGGAGTTAACCGCGCTGGTGTCTTTACCTTGGAATACCGTACCTATTCAAGGCGTTTTCATTATGAAGTAAAGCTGGTAGCTTGTAATCCCTTCACAGACTTCCAAATAAACATGCAATCTTAAGAAGGACGAGTGCTCCGTCATTATGGTTGGATAAAAGAGAAATGTTCCTGTTTAAGAGATGAAGCGTTGATGACACGGGAGGATGCTTCATCATCTTTGTGTATTCAAAACAAAAATAAGAACAGCTTGAGTCGGGCAGCACTTATCCTTAGCAACTATTTCTATTTGTCTGTACGTTGTCTAAACGATACATAAGATACTGAATTTTATTAATCGACTCTTCAAATAATAAATACAGTACAAAATATCTTATAGAAGATCTGTTTTTACTTTTTCCCAACAAGGCCAGCAGAAAACCGGCAGCCATCCTAGTTATTTGTTCACAGTAGAGAACACATTAGTAGGAACACATTAGTCATCGAAACGTCAGTACAATATATCTTCATGATCAGATGACCAGTAGTCCAAGAGGTTTTTAATTTTCCCAAAGGCAAGTAAGAAACTAAAGCCAGAAACCGGCAACCATTCTAGCTATTTTCCACAATAGACGGACGTTTAGCCAAGTTATCGATACAAAGACTTTACAGAAGCATTTTCAACGTTTGGTTTTTAGCCGAAATGTTGAACGTCTTGCTACATTTACATAGTAATGATGTCAATGTGAACTTGTGGTCATCTATAGTTCACGAGGCCTAGCAACAAAAAGGTAAACCATGACCTTCTAAAACAATGACTGAAATTCCACAGTCTTTGTGTATAAGTCGATCAATCATTACTCTCACATCAAAACAACTCAGTTCACAAGAAATAGTATGTATATGTAATTTGCAAACGCCGTTCATTGACTGTAAAAAATATAATAAAACAGAACAAAACTCGTTGAAAACATCGCCTAAAAGTGTAACTGATCGTTAATATCAATCGGTAGTTAGAAATTAACTTCATTAGAAAACGTCCTGCAATGTGGCACAAAAGTCAGCAATGTTGGCAGGGCGATTAAATATCATTGTAGATACGGAAGGAAACTTTTTTCAGTGGATGATAAATCCAAATTATTTAAATTCATTATTCATGGCTATGATTTTCTATTTTGTTTCTGTGCTTTTACTGTAGTTCCATGTTGTTGTTGTAGCCCTATCTGATTTATTAATGAGTTGGATGTTATTTTGTTTAAACCCACTGCAGCGTTATTTTAGAATGAAAAGGCTGGAAGTATACATACAATACAGAGCAGCTGCAGGTATTTTTGCAATCGATTGGTTATATTCATCTGAAATACGACTTATCACATCCAATGTGTACAGTGTAATACTTTCCATAAACATGACAAACATTATTAAAGAGAAGGTACACGTTTGGTAATTACTCCAACAAAATGTTAACTTAAAAACTGACTTGATAACGAGTATTGGAGAGCTGTTGATATTATAAAACACTGTGGGAAACGGCTCCCTCATCTGAAGTAGCATAGATTTTGAGAAAGAGTTAAATTTTCACTTAAACGGTAAAAGACTTCTAGCCAGAAGTCTTTTATTCCTATCTGAAAGCACACTAATTCGTCCAACACGGGTGTTTTTTCTCTTATAATCTTCTCGCAACTCCGATGACCAATTGAGCTCAAATTACCACAGGCTTGTTATTTTATGCTTATGTCGGGATACTACACCCAAGTTGGCTCCCTCTGAAGTGACGTAGTTTTCGAGAAAGAAGTAATTTCCCACGAATGTGATTTCGATACCTCAGATTTAGAACTTTAGGTCTCGATATCAACCATCTAAACGCACACATTTTTGTGTGACAAGGGTGGTTTTTCTTTCATCATTATCTCGCAACTTCGATGACCGATTGAGCTCAAATTTTCATAGGTTTGTTATTTTATGCATATGTTGATATACACTAACTGTGAAGGCTAGTCTTTGACAGTTACCAATAGTGTCCGCTGCCTTTAATGGGCAACCAGTGCAATTCCTTTAGCATCGGAGTGATGGAGCAGCTTGATGATTCCCCTGAAGACGAGCAGAGTATACTGCTCGAAACGTCGGGACCACTCCGGCTCTGTTCAGAGCTCACACTCCCACACAAGAGATTTACACATGGTTGTACTCGCAAGTTTACTATTTATTTATAGTTTCTTCCTATCTATCCACACCATGCAAAGCTTCAATGCTTACGGAGGATAACATTGTTAAAGTTTCAGTAGAGGAAATGAGATGAGCACGTCACATTGCGAAATAGAAAAGACAATAGATGGACACTTATCGAAGAGAAGGCAGATTGAAAAGAAGATGGGTGAATGGGCGATCTAGAAACTCAGGGTTAAATGGAAGTGCGCAGCACAGAGGAGTGACTGGTGAGTTGTGCAAATGAAATGACAAGTGTTTCAGGCAGTGGAGTGGCACAGCTATAAAGATAGATGGATAACCAAGAAACAATGATATTACTATGCGACTGCATGTACGACACGCCTCTAAATAAAATAATACATGTACAGATCTTAGTACTGAGTCGTTGGTGAATGAGATCTAATAGGAATTCAGGGACATTGAAAATGGCAGCGAGTAGCCAAGAGGAGTGGCGAGTTGTGAACATGAAATGAATTTTGTTCAGACATTGGAGTTTCACAGCTAAAGATAAGTGGATAACCAAGAACAAATTATTACTATGCGACTGCATGCACATGTACGCCACGCCCCTATAACAAAATAATACATGTTCAGATCTGAGTATCGAATTGATGACCCCTTATGTTTGTCCAGCTGTGATTTAATAATCCACAGAGGGCGGGCTTTAGTAACAGAGCACGAAACCATTAGCAGTAGTAAAACACGCTTGCGCAAAGTGACGAATATGAAGCACGCACTGAAGGCCAGGTGTTACCATTTCGCTATCTACTGACTATGTACAAAGGGTATCCAATCTGTGGGACGTAGAACTTTAACTACACACAGTAAGGTCTCATCGTTTTTGCTTAACAGGATGATATGTTACCGTAAATGAGATGTCTGTCAAAAGTATCAACACAGGCTTCTTTGTTGGACTCAGTATGGAAAGGAGCTGATTCATCCGAATTGTGGGAAGAAGTGTACCTTTTTTTATTTTTTTTTATTAAAATAAATGACTTACGAAAAAAATTACACTCACAATCGCTGATGTTATTTGAAGTTGAACTTCTAGCGAGAGAGAAATCTATGTTAGTGAAGTCATAGTCACAATGGAAAGGAACTCAACTTAGCCACGTGTGTACATCAACTAAGCTTTCAACTTTCTTCAGAGGAAATGGTTGAGTGGTATAGAAGCCATCCGGTTTATCTAGTTTGAGAAAAGCTGCTTCATTTGAATAACTTGAAAACGAGTCACCATGCCTGTTGGATTGCAGACGTCACAACGAGCTGTGGTTTGGATTGTACTCTTGCTGTTTAACACTAAAGGTAAAATAAGAATCGTCCACTATCAAATATTCTGGTCAAAATGAAATACATATACAATCATAAGGAAATCCATCCAATCTATAAAGCGTTTATCAGGTCTCAAAGCACAACTCATGCAGAGTTCGGTACCAATGCGTGTGATATCAGCTTGTGTATACGCATTATGCCGGCAATTGTTTTAAATTTTCTACACTATTCGTACTTGTGTGTTCATTTTTATGCGTTTGTATGTTAGTTAGTTTGTTTGTTTGTTTGTTTTTTTTGTTTGTTTGTTTGTTTGTTTGTTTGGAGTGAGTGCTTGAAGATGTGTTTTATTTTTTTAATTTCTTTAAATTATAATCATGTGTTATTAATTTCAGTATGTTACATTTGATTTCAATCGTGACTAAGATTTTTATGAACAGAATTACCCATAACAAAGACAACCTAAACCTTTATTATTTTATGAATAAGGCATCAGTTGTAATAAAATCGAGACTATTTTTTCATCATTCCAAGCAATGATTAGATAAACTGCTCACCAATACATCTGTAAAGGTCATCGTAATGGGGCTCGGTAAAATTGTCTCCCAACGTGTACCTCTGTTCCGAAGTGCAATGACTTCAATGTACTATTCTTTCCCTCACTACATTCTGTCATTTTTTCTATCGTTTCGACGTTTTTGAAAGATCAGCAGTCTTTTTGATTCCACTTGATCAACTTTATTGACCTATATTTCCGAATGACCGCTCAGTAGCAGCAGTCGTTTGAATAATTCGTTTATTAAATTGCCTTGAAGTCAACCGAGAGTCAAAGTAGACAAGATACAATTGGTGTCTTATGGTAGCTTTGTGCTGATTGTAGGTTGAACTCTGAAACAACAAATCAAGCTGTCCAAATGTGTCATCAATTATCATAAACATGTTAGTTTGATCTTGTGGAAATATTCATTATAGTACCGTTATTATAACCGTAGCTCAATCTTGCACACATTCAGCGAATCACCCTACTCGTAATCACTATGATAAATTATGGTAAGCTGTTTTATGTATATTCAAATTGCATTTAAAGGCAGTGGATACTGTTGGTAATTATTCAAAATAATTATTAGCATAAATCCTTATTTGGTAACAAGTAATGGGGAGAGGTTGTTGGTATAAAACATTGTGAGAAACAGCTCCCTCTGAAGTAACGTAGTTTTCAAGAAAGAAGTAATTTTCCACGAATTTGATTTCGAGACCTCAGATTTAGAATTTGAGGTCTCGAAAATCAAGCATCTGAAAGCACACAACTTCGTGTGACAGGGGTGTTTTTTCTTTCATTATTATCTCGCAATTTCGACAACCGATTGAGCTCAAATTTTCACAGGTTTGTTATTTTATGCTTGCTTTGAGATACATCAAGTGAAAAGACTGGTCTTAGACAATTACCAATAGTGTCCAATTTTTTTAATTTAGAGCGATCGGTATGTTTGAGTCACAACCATGGCAACACTTTGTGAGAAGTGTTGGTTGTGAACTGTGGTTGAGAAAGCAGGGTTTCGACGTTTCCAACCGTTTTTGTTTTGCATGCTCGTCTTTAGGGTAACTTAATGCAGAAATGCTGCTAAAGCTCATTTAACTGATCTAATTGGCTGAACATTTATTAGTTAACAACCTGTTTGTTACGTAACAGCACTTTCACTTCCCTTGTCAATGACTAATTCCCTCCGTATTCTGTTAATCAAAATCAAAACTAATTTCACAGTCAAACCATCAACCCAAATGGCAACTTGATACAACCAATACGAGTGTGGCCATCCTGCGCGTCAACTCCCATGTCTTGTAATTTCAGCTTCCCAATTCCGGGCTCGACAAATCTAATGAACTTCTCTTGATTCTCAAAGTGTAGTCTCACGCATGTAAACGGATATAAAACACAATATACACTCAGCAAAAAGAACAACCTCAACAATGGTGAAGAGTTGAGAGATATTCAGTGAGACAGTCAGATATTGTCAGGAAGTAAGACTGCAGAACGCACCATTGGCAATCTTGATTAAAACGTAAGATTGCATTGTTGACAGTCGAAACATCGTTTGTCACGGAGTATTTTCACAGAGTGTATATTTTAGTATTAAGTGCCTAAAAGTAATTGACTAGTGGGCTTGAAATAGTTATTAAAGTATAAAGAATTTTCAATGTGTATATTTATTTATTCCCAAAACAGAAAATTCTTAACCAGTTCAGACACACCTTTGAACGGAAATTTAAAGGTGTAAAAAGTCTATGTTTACCGTCATTGTACTAGTTAACGAGCTCCTCAATAACAGTAGGATGAAAAAGATTAAGTGATGACCAAAGATGCACATCCCTTTAATGGGTGGAGGAGAGTGTGTGTGTGTGGCCCTTTTCTTTGCCCGAGGTAATGATAATGATAATCTAACGACGTCTTATTTACTGTTGCAAGGTGAATTAGCATCTTAAATCATAATCATAATCATTGGAAACTTTAGGAAATAATGAGATTGACTATAGATGATTTTTACAACTAAAAGAACAAATAATTAATGACTGAAACAAATTAAAGTTAAATGAGAGAGTAGTTATAATATTAATTTTGTAAAATATGGCTTACACTTATGACGTAATGTTCAAAGGTGGGCTATTAATTTAGATTTATTTTGATAATCCACACCTTTAAGTCAATGACAGTGTGTGATCAAACTAGAACGGTGTTTAAGTTTATGTACATATCTGTTCAATTTATCTTTCTAAATTAATGTTCTATACATTTCTTAGTCGTACATCTAAAAAAATACCCTAGAAATTATACAAAAGAAACATCCACAGTCTGGTGTGCTAGGGTCTCAGTTAAAATGATGCAACTACAACTTGATGACGTAAGCAATGTTATAGGTTTTGATTGGATATTACCATAAGATGAATTTACCATATTGACATATAAGCCACGATAAGTAACTCGATATCAATCAATCCCCTTGATATAAAACCGAATTATAGTAAAGACATAACATCCAGTTTTCGTCATTTTAAATGGAAGGTTGCGATGTTCTCAATGATAATAATTGGGTAAAAACAGGATGATAAGCTTAACAGACTTTTCCTAAGGTACTATGGTAAATCTATCAAAGAAAATCCACCAGGGCATTATTTAAGACTTTTCTTTCAGTTGATTTTAGGAGAGCCTCTAGTTCGGTATTTTGAAATAAAAACAACGATGGTAAAATCAAAAGGGCTATACGTCTTTCTTTTTTTAAAGATTAAGAGTTTATTTTAAAATATTTGTTTTGAGTTATCCAAGCAGAAACGTCTTTGCTTGGGATCTTGTCGGCGTCTTGTTCTGTCGCGGCTTGTTTTAATTCAGTTTGGTGATTGATTGATGTATGACTTTAGAGTTGACCACTTGATGTGGAACTTACATCAACAAAGGCACTTTCGATGTACACATTATCACAACACATCATCACTTGTTTCCTCTCAAAACTTGTTTTTGAACTAAGCAAATGTAGCTCACAGACTTATATCTATATATATATCTACCACGGAACAGAAACGTTATCCACGCTATAGACAACAAGGTACACTATTTGTAATTGTCAAAGACCAGTGTTCTCACTTGGTAGATCTCAACATATGCATAAAATAACAAACCTGTGAAAATTTGAGCTCAATTAGTCATCAGAGTTGGGAGGAAATGATGAAAGAATAAACGACCTTGTTGGACGAATTTGTGTGCTTTCAGATTGGAATAAAAGACTTCTAGCTAGGAGTCTTTTATTATTTTAGTGAGACTTATCTCTATTTCAACATCCATGCTACTTCAGAGGGAGCCGTTTCTCGCAATGCTCGTTACCAAGTCAGTTTTTAAGTTAATATTTGTTTTGAGTAATTTCCAAACGTGTACCTTTCCTTTAAATGATAATTTGAGGAATATTTTTATGTTGTCTCCATATCTTTTGTTGTATATCGGTACTCTATAATTCACATCTGGATGACATTATAAAAAATAAAAATACAAAAGGCTTGGGTTTTGTGTATCATTCTCTCCGTTTATAAATGTAAAATATATTGTAAAACAGCGAGTCGCCTATTAATATTAAATTCTTTAGTATCCTTCGCTGTTATTACACCTCCTTCAATAGACTACACGCATCCTACCAAAAAAAAAATCACATTTTGTTACAATTTGGACTAAAGGTTTTAAAGCAGCACGTAATAATTCTCACATGGAGACCTATATGACACTTTTCATCGCTCGCATTCCTGATGATATTGAAGTAGGGATGTGTACACTGTTTTGACATCCCGTCTTATGGGTCGCTGATATCTAATAAGATTCAAATTTAGAGTCTGGTTGTTTCACATGTCCAAATGGGAGGAGGGCTATTTAATAATAACTGCCATAGCTATGTTTCTCTGTCCTTATCAATTAGAGACGCAATAGGTGGCCGTGAGCTTATGACCAGGTGTACATAAACCATAGGGAGGCTATCTAGTTCTGCATCATAGGTATACTATGGTAGCTTTAGAGGAAACCTCCCTGTAGATAGGACACCCAAGGGAGATTGGACAGTCCCAAATAAAAACACTGCGGACATTTTCTTTGAATATACAAAAAGCATAATTTCATTAGTGAAATATGATCCATCCTAATCTTGGGTTTGACGTATAGGGATAAAGCTCATCTGTCTGCAATTGTAATTTGAAAATCTCCTCTAAAAATCAAGAGTAATTTTGAAAAACAAGAGGAAGTAGAAAGGAAGAATAACGAGTCCTTGATATTGGAATTGAGTAATCGGGAATACGGAATTTTGGGATTACACTGATGTGTGATAAGCAACTTCCAAGTACTACCTAACAGACTAAACCCAACAAGATTTCCCTGATAAACCTCCAAATCTCCACATTTTCTCTACTCAAATCCAAGAGTCTGCTTCGTAATTTATCTCATCATAAGAAAGCTCAACTTGTCAATCAATATTTTAGAATAAGTATTGAAGACCATGTTTGTTGCACCCCATGGCATTCTCAAACAAGTACAATGAGCAATGGCAATTGTTTTTTTTAGAACGTTGTCCTAAAAGTTTGGTTCCTAATTGACTCATCTCAGTGAGATTCGTTTATTTAGGCATGTGTGCGTTCCAGTGTGTTTTTATCCCAAGTGGAATCCACCAGAAATACAATACATAAATTATCGCGGAGTCATCGTGCTCTACACTCTTGTCCACGTTGTTAAATTTCTTCACTTAACACTTAACTCCAGACCTGAAACATCTTCTCAGCTTCTAGCTCTTAATTCAAACACGTAGTAGTTTTAGCAAGTCAAACAAATCAGACCCATTATAAGAATTTAAATCGATAACCTGTCGACACCCAAGCTAGCACGATTCCCTTCTAGATTACCAATTAAACAGAATCTATTACAATTAGTCATGAATTAGTCAAATGAGAATCAAGAAATCGTGTCTCATGAGGACTGTGTTGAATTATTCTTTAAGACTTAATGTATAATCTGAAATCAGAACATTGTTTTACCCGGGGCGTCATGTGTAGAGTTGGGTGTAATGATGTGTAGTTGCCTGTAGTGAAAATGTACCGTTATAATGGATGTGTTTCCTTTAACCTAAGGCGAAGCATGTCGGAATGATAAAGTTGTTTTCCAAGTTCACACAGGTTAA
The DNA here is from genome assembly GCF_902459465.1 of Asterias rubens. NCBI lineage: Eukaryota > Metazoa > Echinodermata > Asteroidea > Forcipulatida > Asteriidae > Asterias > Asterias rubens. The sequence continues at coordinate 19,487,703 of NC_047070.1, read as the reverse complement.
TATATTGTGATTTGTTTTAAAGAGCGGTCCAGTTTTCAATGAGGTGTTTCATACTTTCAAAAGAAATCCATTAGTTAAACTTAAATTGAATTGTAATCGCAATTTATCATTAACAAGGCGGATGTCATCAGACATCATGCAACCTCAGCAAATGTAATCAATTGATTGATGCGTCCACTCTTAGATCACTATATATTTAGTAAGTTTTGATTTGGTAAATGTTAGGGGATGGAATCAAAGGGTAATCTACAACAACAACAACAACAATAATATTATTATTATTACAATTCAGTATAATTTACCTCATTATGTAATGATGGCACGCTACCTATACATCCCGGTCCAAGTAAAGGAGGACACGTTGGTAATAATGTAAAAACTTCCGCCATGTTCACTGTTATGTCTTTATATCACGGTTTACATCATTAAACATGTACAGTAAAGTATTGACGAACATTGACTTGCAGAATCCCCTTTCGGAACAAAGGCACACAACTTAAAGACACCGGACGCTATTGGTAATTGTCAAAGACCAGTCTTCTCACTTGGTGTATCTCAACATATGCATAAAATAACAAACCTGTGTGAAATATTGAGCTCAATTCGTCGTAGAAGTTGCGATACAATAATGGAAGAAAAAAACACCCTTGCCACACGAAGTTGTGTGCTTTCAGATGCTTGATTTCCAAATTCTAAATCTGAGGTCTCGAAATCAAATTCGTGGAAAATTACTTTTTTTCTCGTAAACTACGTCATTTCAGAGGGATCCGTTTTCCACAATGTTTTATACTATCAACAACTCCCCATTACTCGTTACCAGCAAGTAAGGTTTTATAATAATCATTTAGAGTAGTTATCAACAGTGTCCACTGCCTTTAACAACAACAACAATTTGATATTATGTTAAAAAACCTTAATTACGATAATTAATAATAATAATTGTTTTATCATTAAGTATATTAATAATAAGTAGAAAAGTATCCCCCAAAAAATTATGATAAAAATAAAGACATACAGAAATCGTGAATGAAAATATCCGATACAGCCCCAAGCATCTTCTCTGTGTCTCTCTACATATCTCTGTTAACCTTTTACAGACCTTGAGGTCCTAACGATTATTTCCATCCCCCACCCTCTACATCCTTAGCCTCTGTGATTTTAATCTGCATTCACTGAATTACAAGTAGATATTCAACGCTACATTACCGAATATAATTAACCAAATGCTCAGCTTAATGAAATTTCTGTGAATCAAAAATCAATAACATATGTCCGTTAGTTTTAGCAACCATTTTGGACTGCAGTTTTATTTAATTGTAATTTAAATATAGCAAAGTGGGTGCATGGTACTTCATGACCACATGCCATTTGTCTATGAAACTTTGCATTGTGCTAGAGGACAAAGTAACTGAGTGGTCACTATTTTAGGACAGTGATCATATTGAATAGTGTCGGCAATACAACGGCCATGTTTCCAAAATGCTATATTTTTTTGGTCATTTTCGTGTAAGGAGAAAAAAACCCTTAATATTCAAGCCTAGAGCATGATGAAGAAATCACGTCTTTATTGTGAACATCATTATTGTGTAAAATCATGGCGTACTATAGATAATGGGTCACGTCTCTTTTTTAAAGAAAGTTACACATTTTTATGGTTTGTTTTAAGAAAACCAATTATCGGGATTAAGTTGTGAAAGTTTGTCATGATAAACTCTTCTCTGCACAAAGTGACTGATGGATTAATTTCCCTTTTAATGAAGCAAAGTGTCCATATTTAACCTGCTCTTGTTTTGTTTATAATTTACAAGGATGTTTACCGTTGCTAAGTTTACATATAGCCACACAAAAACCGTCTCATTTTTTTCGTCACTCAACTTTCGTAGAGATAATTTGTCATTAAATATACTATTCAATTCTTGGCATTTTATATAAAAGACTTTCCGAGTCCACATTTATAGTAAATTTCTCCCTGCACTGACTGCAAACTTAGTGAAGCAAAGCGTCTCGAGTCTCGATACCACGTGTAATCATTAACAGCTAGATTCAAGTCACTGGCACGTACTAATTAAATGACAAGCCTGCTTAGAAGCCACTCAATGCACATAAACACTTTATTACGATTGGGCTATTGTTTAATCTGATAGTATCAAATTAGTTTGGTTTGAAGAAGGAATGACTTCAGACAAGACGAGTTTTCATTCATGTGGTATAATGCTAGACTATGATTTGATTTCAATATGCGCACATAATAACGATTAAAGGGCCGTGTAATGATTATGTAGTCCAGTTTGTGTTTATGTTTTACACTTTTTTTTCGGCGAGAGACCTGGGCCCAATTTTATAGAGCTGCTTTACGCCCCAAAACTAGTTAACCACAACAAAATTATGCTCACCAGAATAAGGTTACCAGACAAACTACCATGTCATATGTACAAGTTGTGGCTGGTATGCTGTTTATTTCTGCTAAGCCGAAAATCGTTAAAGTCACCTGGAAATAGATTTTTTTTTCTTTCAAACATAAGAGTATATGCTTACGAACAATAAAACAAATTTTTTAGTAATTGTTTGTCACGATTTATATGTTTAAAAAATACATAAAGTTGTTTGGGGGGCTGACTCCGCCTACCCCTTTTGTGACGTCAATCGAGGCAGACTTTGCCTGCAATGCGTATAGTAAACACACGTGCAAAGTACATGTACGTCCAAGTCGTGAGTTGGTACATTTCTAAAAGTGTTTTTCTGCATTCAGCAGCAATACACCTGGTCGGCATTGCCGGGAAAAAAACATTTTTTTTTTTAAACGTACAAACTCACGACTTGGTCCGTACATGTACTTTGCAATTGTGTTTACTCTACGCATTACAGGCAATATCTGCCTCGATTGACGTCACGAACACCGGCCTCTCGGGTCGGGGTCTACTCTTAAATTTGTAAATAACATAAGAACTGAGTTTTTAAAACCTTAGTTAACTGTTTATTCACATTCCACTCATCAAAACACATTTATTAGTGACAAAAGCTTTATTTTGAAAAAATACCACTTCCAGGTGACTTTAAGCACTATTTTCTGCTGTGAAAGCTTTAATGCACCAATCTTAATAACACTTCAAGTTCTTTGTATTTTTCACCACAAACTGTATTATCTGTTTAATTATTTCAACCATCAACCTTAAACGATAATTTGTGAAGAATAATTTTCAAACAGCCATCGTACTTGACCTAGAATACAACTCACTCGTAGGATCATCCGATACCCAGCCACAACACACCACATCGACATCTGCTATAGTCAGATTCAGTCACGTTCATGTACAATAATTAATTGATTACAGATAACCAATAATTGTTCTTTATCCCTCTATAGTTAATATCTTTATGAGAAACAATGACTCTAACCTTGGAACGGTTCACAGAAAGGTTCGAGGGCATCGTGTCAAACTCCTTTTACTTCAGGTGTGAGATATTTCACCCTGATGGCAAACGATATTTGAAATATTGTCCAATAAATTAAAAAATATAAAAAACAAAAATCCTTTTATAACTATTCGATTTTGTACTTGGTAATTACTCGTTACCAAGTAAGGTTTTATGCTAAAAGTTGTTTTGAGTAATTACCAAAAGTGTCCAGTGCCTTTTATGCCGTGTTTACACCAGATGAGTAGCCTTCTCCACAAGATTGAGAATGAGTGTCGTTTCTTTATGCATTAAAGGCAGTGGACACTATTGGTAATTACTCAACATTATTATCAGCGTAAAACCTCATTTGGTAATAAGTAATGGGGATAGGTTGATAGTATAAAACATTGTGAGAAACAGCTCCCTCAGAAGTGACGTAGTTTTCGAGAAAGAAGTAATTTTCAACGAATTTGATTTCGAGACCTCAAGTTTAGAATTTGAGGTCTTGAAATCAAGCATTATGAAAGCACACAACTTCGTGTGACAGGGGTGCTTTTTTCTTTCATTATTATCTCGCAACTCCGACGACCAATCGAGCTCAAATTTTCACAGGTTTATTATTTTCTGCATATGTTGAGATACACCATTAGTGAGAAGACTGGTCTTTGACAATTACCAATAGTGTCCACTGTTTTCAATTATCTATGATTATACCTTAATTATTGACAGGAACATTCCTTCTTGGTTAAACAAACATTTGTAATCTAATCACTACATTTCAATATATTCAAAAGAAATGTTTGGGTTACGCTAAAATCCAGCTAAGAGGAAGTTGCATTCATGTTTGAAAACAGATTAAGATGAAATGCCTGGTATTTATAGATGGAGGTAGGGTGTCTTTATATATTATAACTGGTCTATATAACAAGGCTCATCAAGTTGCAAGGTCTCACAGCGTCGGATCGACAATATTATCCCAAACCTGAAGTTCTTTCTCTGCGGTATATTGCATCTAGAAACTACACCATGCATTGCCATGTATGGACTCAACTGGAAAACCTGTTTGGTTCAATTGACTCTTTCCACATACATCTTAAAAATCAATATTTATAATAATCATGCTATGACGTGCATTTTTAATGTTCACTCCAAAAATAAATTATCAAACAGTTTTCCTGTGAAATCTCAAATAGAAAGTAAAATGGTCTTGTGATTCTACTGCCTTTGATCATTCAATTGATTAAAAGAAATAATTTGCACTGTTTTAGCATTGCATTAATTTTAACGATCTATTATGCAAGGTTTTCCATGGATTTGCTTTTATCAACGAATAATCACGATCCAGTGCATTAAAAGCGCACAACCGTCAAGTAAATGACCCATTTAATACACGAACAGTCAGACTGAAAGGTTGCCAAATAAAAAGAGTTTCTCTATACAGATGGATTGTGAATGATTTATAAGCCACAGTGCCGAGCAGTTAGATCTAACTTTGTATCATTTATCGGTTGCTGTATCAACCCTATTACAAAACAGCTGCTGGTGTTATTATGGGGTTATTTTTAGGGGAAATCGGAGCAACTCGTTGCTGTCTGCATTGAAAATAATATGGACAGATCCGAATGTATATAATAGGAATAAATGGAATATCTTTAAATTTACCAGAGCTAGAAAGAATATAAAGGTGAATCTCAGAGAAACGAGAAATGAATAAAGTTACAACTATTGGATAATGTTTGTCTCGAGTAATTATTTTAAAGGTAAACATGGTATTTATTTATTTTTAGAATAAGTACTTTCCACTAAAATCAAAGCTTATACACTAAACTGATCAAAATTGTATTTAATGCTGGCTGAGAGACTTTATTTAATTAAACCCTCATCATCAAATGTCCTCACAAGTATCTAAGGAAGATCACGTTGATCTGCTTGTGTACTGTGTAAAACACATGTTTTTTATTATTTATTAGTTCGTAACTATACTGTTTTCCTATCTGCAAACAGTATGAATTCATATTATAAACAATCAAAGAAACGCTTATTTTTCCCCGATGATTGGCAGATTCTAGGAGACAATAGTCCAATTATGATTTATTAAACTTTCTTTGTTCAACCCAAAATTATTTACAATATGTGCTAAATTCATGGATTCTTTTTTGTGTTTCTCATTTCAAAGACCACTTTTACTCCGGCATTAAACCTGTAGTTGAGTATAGATATATAGGTAACACATATCTGCCTATTTCCGTACAACTGCTAGCTAGGTAGGTGATTATTACTATGCAGTCAATAATGTGAAATTGGAACTCATCTTGCAGTATGAGCAAGAAATTGGAACTCATCTTGCAGCGTGAGCAATAACACATTAAGGTGTCTTCGTCTTGTTATTCACAGTCACAGGCTATAGGCTCGTAATGCGTATCTTATCCGGTACGGATACACTATCATACGTGCACCAATTTGAAAATGGGTCTCAAAGAAGGAATTCAGTATTTATTTGGAATGAAATAAATAAAATGAAATGCAGTGTCGGGAAAGGTATGGTTTTAATATGAAGTAGCAATTCCATATGGTTACACGAGGTTGCAGCTAAAAGATGGAGACTGTTATGATAACTAGATTTAATTTAAATATAAGAGATTTATAAAACATTACACCTTTATTAAAAATGGTTCTGAACGGAATTCAGTATTTTTATTTGTTTTAATAAGAAATTAAAATGTAGTGTCAAGAAATGTATGGTTTTAACACCAAGTAGAAATTTCCCATTATGATGACATTGTGCTTGCAGCTAAAAGATGGAGACATTTGTGAAAACAAAATTTAATTTGATCTTGGAGATTTAGAAAATGTTCCACCAGAGTTTAAAATACAAGAATAACATAATCAAGACTTTAAAATAACTTATGAGCTCTGGGCAAGATTTTAAAAATAAAAATAAGTAGCTGTTTCCTCAATAAAGACGAGAATTTTACGTTTTGATGTAAATTGAAGTTGTTCATCTTTTCAGTTACTGTCCTTTTACGTTCGTTTTAAGTTTAACGGTTTTTTTTTGCATGTACTTAAATTTGCTTTTTTTTAAGTGTTTTTATGTTCTTGTTGTTTGATATGTAATATCATTTTAATTAGCTTCTTGTATCCACAATGTACTTAATGTATTGATCTAACAGTATATGTGCTAATGTCCGATGGAGATGTTTGTACTTTACTTCCACTGGAGAAAAATAAACGGAGTCTTAGAGCTCCAATCAAAAGAAAAGAAAAAACATAAATATTTATATTTAATGACTTAAAGTAAATGATTTCTTCTTGAACAATAATGCTTATTTGCAAAAATTAGTGGTTGGCATCGAGATCAAAACAAAATACAAGTTTGTAGAAAGAACAGAAGAAAAAACAAACCCGAATAATGTACATGACCAACGCGCTTTAGGACCGGCCTATATTAGGCCTTATAAATGCTGTTTGACCCCCTCAAGCATATCTCATCTGAACAGCGTGACGCACAAATTACATTACAATCATACTTCCTCATGGCAGGTTTTTGTAAGCCAAGAAACCATCAAACAATTCGTTTCTTGTTTTTTTTTAGTATGATGAACCCAGCATGATACTTCAACTGAAATGTGATCATATTAAACATGTATTGTAACTTGATAATCTGACAGCACTTTACAGCTTCACAGAAAACGATGCACAGCCATATTTTTGTAAAAAAAAATGTTTTATTGTGTCTTGTTTTCATTTCTCAGCAGTATCATATTCTTCACGTATTCTTTAGATTTTTTTTCACGCGATAGATATGTTTTTAAGACGTAAGTTGTACATAGTTCATTTAGTTCCCTAACTCTGTATAGCAAATAATTTTACAATTTAAAATCAAGTTGTCATTTTAAACGACAACATCAGCATACACTGACATTCGTGTTTGTCTGTATTGTAAACTTCAATCCATAATACATCGATGTGTGTTAGCACTTAATACTCACTACTTTCCCGTCGAGCTTTGTGAACAAAATCACAGGCATATTACTTGGGTGGGATTCAAACCCACGACCTTTGCAATTCTGGAGCAGTGTCTTACTAAATAGAACATCGACATTGCGCAGAGGCTAGAGGCAGTTCGAGATTGCCCGGTAGCTAGTGGCATATTCTTTATCCCCGATGCATTTTAATATATATGTATTAATTAAACAATCAACGTAAAGGCTGAAGTTTGTTTAACTGGCTTCCATCTTTGAATTGATCTAAAGTTTAATAACGATTATACATATCTGAGATAAGCCGTTATAGATTAGGTCTTTACACCTGTCGATTGATGTTCAGATTCATGGTGCCATGTTCAAGGCCATTGTTTTAGAATCGACGTTGTACTCAGTGGGGGAGGGGAGTTATTGCTATAACCAAGGCTAGTGCTATAGGCTGGTAGACTTTCCATCAAGTCGCCCCCCACTCTGCGACCCTGACCAGAAAACATGTCTGGCCATCGGTCTTTGACGTATATCGTTTTGGCTAATTACATGTTTGTATGTGTAATTTAGAGCAATGAAGACATCATCAGTGCTGGAGGTCTTGAAAAGTTCTCGGTCTCCCACTTTAAGATCTTAAAGACAGTGGACACTATTGGTAATTGTCGAAGACCAGTCTTCTCACTTGGTGTATCTCAACATATATGCATGAAATAACAAACCTGTGAAAATTTGAGCTCAGTTGGTCGTCGAAGTTGCGAGATAATAATGAAAGAAAAAACACCCTTGTCACACGAAGTTGTGTGCGTTTAGATGGTTGATTTCAAAACCTCAAGTTCTAAACTTGAGGTCTCGAAATCAAATTCGTGGAAAATTACATCTTTCTTGAAAACTGCGTCACTTCAGAGGGAGCCGTTTCTCACAATGTTTTATACTATCAACCTCTCCATATTACTCGTTACCAAATGAGGTTTTATGCTGATAATTATTTTGAGTATTTACCAATAGTGTCCACTGCCTTTAAGTCTTAACTCAGTATCAACAAAAGCTTTCGTGCAAATGAGGTTTGGTTTATATGAAAGATTTTTGTAAAGATAAGATTCATTTTAGAAACAACATGGCAGTTACAATTATAAGGGCGTGGTCACTATGGGTGCCAATGTGTATTAGTAATGAAAAATACGAGTCTTTATGCTTTAGAAAAAATGATGATTTCTTGTGTACGTTACCTGGCCTGCCATCGCTATGGAAATGCTGAATTTGTATGTTATGTTTCCTTTCAGGCCTTGCTTAAAAAAAGGGATTTCTGTCTATGTTTTCTTGCCTTGACATTGAGTAGTTGAACTTGTGCATTATATTACCTGTTTTGACCTTGATAAATAGTTGGATTTGTGCAAATACCTCGTCAGTGGATAGCAGATGAATTAATCATCACATTTAATCGATATACAATAATAACAATGACAATGAAACATGTGTGAGATTTTCAATCAATAATAGTATGCATCAAGAATGGAATGTAGAAACTCCATGCATCAAGCATACAGTTACTCCAATTAAGCTTTACATTACACGAATTTGTTGTTTTTGTCATGTTCTTGATTTCTCACAGTTTCAGTGAAACATCGCTCCTGACTAATTTCAAATGGTGATTTATATTATTCTCTTTTCCATTTAACTTGCATTGCCATCTGGTTTTGTTAATGGTAGCATATATCACATCGTTGCGTTAATTAATGTCCCATACACCCTAAATAGCACAAATATTCAACTTTAACATCCGTTTGTAATTTCTAATCAGGTTTGTTTGCTTCGGAGCCCCATAGGCGTCTCCGACATGACTTGTTCCACAACAATAGTGAATATGACAATTCAGTTCGCCCAGTCATCAATGATAGTTTCCCAACAGTCGTGCAGATGCAGTTCTTTGTTGCGCAAGTGTTAGACGTGGTAAGTCTGGAATGGACACAGAGGGCGGTATTACCTTGAGGCAAATGGCTCACGTGTCTTTCTTAAGTGTTTAAGTGTCGTGCTTTAAGATACAGGTAACTTGCATAATTACACAAGTGACTCACTTAAGTACACTAAGTGTCTTGTTTTTTTATACGGACACAGTGTACGTACACGAGTGTTTTGCAGGCGGTGGACACTATTGGTAATTACTCAAAATAATTATTAGCATAAAAACTTACTTGGTAACGATTAATGGGGAGATGTTGATATTATAAAACATTGTGAGAAACGGCTCCCTCTGAAATAGGCATAACGTAGTTTTCGAGAAAGAAGTAAATTTCCACCAATTTGATTTCAAGACCTCAGTTTTAGAATTTGAGGTCTCGAAATCAAGCATCTGAAAGCACACAACTTCGTGTGACAAGGGTGGTTTTTCTTTCATTATTATCTTCGACAACCGATTGAGCTCAAATTTTCACAGGTATGTTGTTTTATGAATATGTTGAGATACAGCAAGTGAGCAGACTAGTCTTTGACAATTACCAATAGTGTCCAGTGTGTACACTAAGTGCCTTGTTTTTCATATAGTTATACATACACAAGTGGTACACGAGCTCCACAAAAGTTTCATTCATTCCGAAGAAGCTGCTTGAAAACCAAATATTTATACTGAAAATACCAACGCACATGTTTGGGTTCTTGTCAATAAATTCCAATGCTGAATGATATGTATTATCGGTTTATTGAAATAAAGCTATCATGATATTGAGAAAGCTTTCACAACCCTTGAATTGAAGACTTGTGTCCCTGGCGATTTGCCTGGATGAATATTGAGATAGTTGAGTTGTGACAGTCAGGAATGCATTCAAGTCATGACAACTGCTAATAATTAATTGTTTGACCTCAAGGTGAATCCAATCCACTTCTTATATTTTCATTTACAGGATGAACGCCTGGAAACATTCAAAATCAACGCATGGCTGACCATGGTGAGAGTATTGCAATGCTATCGTTTGTTATTAATGCATACCTGGGCCTGATTTCACAAAGCAATACAATCCATCGTAAGACAAATATTACAGTATCACCATAGTGATTTGTATTGTGACATCACAATTCACTGAGCAACTACGACTGATTTGCAGTTAAGATCAATCTTAGCTCTTTGTGAAATCGGCCGCTACAATCATAACTATAATCCAGTGGGGGTGATGATATTTAATATTACTTATCACTTATCACTGACAAAAAATTGTTTGTTAAAAACAAAGAAGATACAATTCAAACAAATAATAAAGTACTCAGACAGTACATCCTTGGGTTCTTCCTTTAAGCAATAAGGATTTTCTTCGTCTTAATCAGACTTCCATGGTCGGATTTAGTCCAGTTATCACCGTACCTTCGGATTGATCACCAATCAAATCATGACTGCTCCCTACGTATGGTTCAGATGTTCACAGACTGCGTCCTATATCTCCCTACGTATGGTTCAGATGTTCACAGACTGCGTCCTATATCTCCCTACGTATGGTTCAGATGTTCACAGACTGCGTCCTATATTTGCTTTAAGGTCATACTCGCAGTCTGTCTTGAGTAGCTAGTCTGAAAATCCAGATTCTGGGCAATCAAGAAGATATGTTTTGTTTAGCTCACCAAGGTATTACCTGAATGTATTCAATCCAAGACATGAGGGGAAAGTGGTCGGGCAATGTTTTATTAAAATTAGTATCAATAACCAATACCGAGAGAGAAAATGACGAAGGGCTCTTACATGATATTTGTTCATGGACGCGTAAATTGTTATGCTCATTCTATTGCCGAAGGGTTTGATATGTATACGCGTCAACTGAATATTTACTTTTGATTTCATACGATTGCGAAGTCAAGTGTTGTTTCTCAAGGTCATATTACATACACTGCACTCCCCGCCACAAACCATTCACAATGGATGATACCTCACAAATATTTATATATTTTTTAGTACATGGTTCACTACGGAAGCGTAAAGCTGCAACACGAATAAAATAATTATATCATGTATAATATATCAATGTACATGTACGTACACGATAACCTATTGTGTACGATGACAAGAGAGAGGTTTTTTGTTCATGTGGCGGCACTACGGTTCCGTAGTTTACTATTCAATTAGAAAAGCTTTCTTCAGTTCACAAGACGCACAAAAGAAACTATATTTCACAGATCATAAGAATATCTTAAAGACACTGGACACTATTGGTAATTGTCAAAGACCAGTTTTTCTCAGCATAAGCATACAATTTTCACAGGCTTGTTAATTTATGCTTATGTTGAGATACAACAAGTGAGAAGACTGGTCTTTGACAATTACCAAACGTGTACCTTTTCCTTTAACTCCTGTATTTCCCATAAACAGAGATGGATTGATGAATACCTAGTCTGGGAACCAAAGGACTACAGTGGACTGGAAAACTTCAAGGTTTCAAAGGAACACTTGTGGATGCCAGACCTCTGGTTATACAATAAGTAAGTCCTGTACAACTTACTCTTCAAGTAAATAATGTTTGCCAAAACAGTTACACAAGTGATATTTTAACACCGTATGATGCCATTTAGGGCATGACATCACCCAATGTGTCAATTTAACACCCCGATTTTTGCAATGTATCTACATTCACACTGATTACAAAATTACCATTTTGCGAATATTGGTAAATTGAGCAATATGGTTCACTCGATACATCACAGATTTCAAATTATTTGTTTATTGGTCACAATATAGAGAGGTGATATTGTATTTCAATATGACCTTTAATCAGCTAATTTTTACTCGCTGATTCCCAGAAATGGAATCAAATTCACTCGAATAAGAGTAAAATGTAGTGTTTATGGGCTACTATTCTCCTAATGCTGATTCGTCCAATAAACCCAATGTGTTTTTATTTTCCATGCAGTGCTGGGAGTCGATACGAGGACTACGCCAAGAACTCCATATGTAGCGTGTATTTTGATGGCAAAGTAGTCTGGCAATCGCCCTCAATCATTAAAACACACTGCACCATGGATGTCACTAACTTCCCTTTCGACAGACAGAAATGTACGGTAACATTTGGCCCATGGCAACATGGTGCCAACGAGATCATGCTTGAAGGAACCGGTGAGAGATGAAGTTTTAATGCTGATAACCGTTACAATTGCAGAGTCAATCAAAGCTTCTAAATGAGTAGACAATCATAGCAAGTAGGAGTTGAAATTGTGTAGGGTGGGAGTATAAGAGAGGTCTGCGGTGGCACTATATAAAAATTCTCTTTTTGAGTAGTGGTGGTTCTGAAAAAACAGGTGGTTGACAACTCAACGTTTCGATCAGTATGCTCTGATTGTCTTCAAGAGAAGTTGTGGTCTCGTTTCAATTCAATATCTAAACAAGATCGAAGTTAACAAAGTTTTCAGGGAGAGACAAAGTCAGAAAAATTAATATCAAATAGAAACAATCGATTTTTCTAAACACAGTATTGATAGTTATGCTTGCTATGGTATTTATTGTTTTAATCTTTGATTGTTTATCAAATGAACAGGCTCAGCTGAGATGTACCTTCGCAGTTCCGGTGAGTGGAAAATCATGGATTTCCAAGCCAAAAACGACAAGCAACCATACCAGATCTATCCAGATGACCCGCTAGTAAACTTCACCTACGTGGAGTATTCCATCGAGCTGATGCGGATACCAACATACTTCGTTTTCTATCTAATAATGCCATGTTGTTTGATTGCCTGCACTACGTTACTGAGTTTCTTTCTACCAGCTGAGTCTGGTGAGAAAGTGAGCCTTGGTATCACGGTGCTGTTGTCCTTGACGGTGTTTCTACTCCTAGTAGCTGAGTTACTACCACCGTCTGGAGCAGTGCCTATCATTGGTAAGGGGGAACCAGGTGGTGGGACATTATTGACTTGCTTGATATGTGGTAAAACAAAACCCAACAAATTTATGGGTGCGTTCGTTTAGCCTCCCTGGGTCGACCCCAGTGTGTGGCTGGTTTTTTTCCCAGGACGAACGTGGGTAATTATCTGCACACGTTCGTCCTGGAAAAAGAGAACGCAACACACCGGGGTCGACCCGAGGAAGCTAATCGAACGCACCCTAAAGGACCCCTCGCATGCAATGACCGCCATTTTAAAAGACCCCTCGCATGCAATGGCCGCCATTATTGATAGAACGTGCATGCTTGAAAGGCTTAACATTGGCTTGAGAGTCTAGCGCAGTTCGTACACGTGGGAATGTGTCCATTGTTCTACAAAAATGGTGGTCAGTGTATGGTCAGTGACGTCATGTGCAATCCAACTTTGGCTTTGACGTGCGCTGAAATGAATAATATATAATTCCATTTTAAAACCGATCATGAAAGTCGATGATTCGCGGACATCTATTTTATGTGACAACAACTTATGCCTTGTTTCTAATCTGTGGAATGTCATGATGAATGAAACTTAAGACATCGCAGTGGGTTAAAAGAAGATGGATGCATAGAGAAGACGCCTTTAAGTTCATAGGATGGCTCAATAGTTATTCAATTGTCACATATTTTATGTTTGATTGCAGCCATTTACTACGCCTCTACAATGGTCATGGTGTCATTGTCACTAGCGATGTCTGTCGTGGTCCTGAATCTGCACCACAGAGGGCCATCGACCAGGCCAGTTCCACCATGGCTTCGTAAGATCATGATGGGTCGGTTGGTTAGATTCATCCTGATGAGGAAAATAACTGCCTTCGATAAGAGAGAGAATATAATCCGGGATACCAAGAATAATAATGGATGCGCCGGTAGAAGAAGAAAACGAGCCCATAAGAAATTCTTTTCCACAGTTGAAATGCAGGATACATTTGAGAATGATCACGTGGTAGGCAATAGCATGGTCAACCTCGACGGTAATAGCTCGTCATCTGGGAACGAGGGTGAGATTAGAAACCGAACTACGAATGCTCACAAGAGGGCGTTCACTCACCATCCCACGGAGGGGAAGTCGTTCCGTTTACAGGAATTGACAATGTTGCAACAAATCCTGGATGAGTTTAAATGTATCCGGAGTAACTTTGAGGATAAAGAGGACGATGCCATCATGCAAGCAGAATGGAAACAAGTTGCTATGATGGTTGACAGGGTTTTCATGGTGCTTTATGTTGTAGGAATGCTATCCACATTATTTATAATCATTGGGCATATTACATGAAACAGCCGTCATATTTTAAGATGGATCTTGTTTCCAGCCGGCAAAAGTCTTCCATTGTCAAAATGCTGTGAAATTGAACATTACTTTTGAAATAACTAATCATACAGGTAAACACACAGTATATGCGAAGTTACTTTTGGTTGCGCCTTGATGTTGTCAAAGTGGGGAAAAGACGATGAATGTAAAAGTGAAGTGATTTGTATATCCTTTCAAAGGTGTTGAAAATGACAAGTAATCATGACTGGATGATAACTATAAACGCATGTTCTCCAATTCTTACATGATAGTATTTTGCATGTTATCATGTCCCACTGAGGTACTTTATGGTTGCAGGAAGTTGTTTTATTCATTTTTGTTCTAATCAACGACAAAAGCGGCCCTCGATTCAGTCTTGTCAATTACTTTATGATAGTGTCATGAACATGCACTTTGCTGCAATTAAGTAGAAGAGATATCTCTTAAAATGAAATGCTTATAATATATGAAACAAAATTTGTGCCGCATGTGTGATTTTATTGTTTTATTGTTTTCGCAGACATTTCCTTTAAGGTATGTCATCATTATGATCTATTATCACAATAACTATGTAACCAAACTATTTATTCAATATACATCGGGGTCCGACTATAATATATGTACCTGAATTAAAAGTTGTATCACCATTTTCAGTTGAACAAGTTTATTGATGTCCTTTTGTTTTCCAAAGTTGACATGACCGCAGACGTTTTTACTGACGGGTAAATTTTCTTAAAAGAGATTTAGCTCTGCGTTAAAAAATGATGACCCAAAAACTTTCGATGTTTTTGTTTTTGTTTTTTTGGCGATTGGTAATCATTTCACCGAAGGCAGTTTATTTACTGATGTATAGTGTATCTATCTGTGGAGCCCTAAGTAGTAAAATTAATGGTGTTCTTCTTAATCATCTAATTAATTTGTTTACTTTACTTTTTAAGAATGTTAGAGATTAAAAGTGTGTTTTTATTTGCAGTGTATTTACGCCTTGGTTTTTGAACAATGATGGATGTTGACATTCTAAAAAATTTACTGTTTTGATGAACTTCACAAGGTCAACCAGAATTCGAACAGTTATTAAAATTGTATAAAGTTACATAAGTTTGTTTCGTAATTGGAAATTTGAAATCGGCTGGTACGGTACTCCAAAACATTCTTTAAAAATGTATTTATTTCATGTTTAACCTAAGTAAGATGTTTGCAGTGTTCATTTTATAATTATTAAGTAATCTTTTTGGACAATAGACCGACACACTGCCTGTTTATGTTACGAAGACGAGCAAACAAATCTCTGACGAATGAATTTCAATAGAGGGCAGTATTCAATACGTTGCATTACAACAAAACGAACAATCTCCCATTAGCATGAAGAGACAATGTTTACCTACACAAGTTATAGCAATATGTATTCACTACAACATTACAACGAGCAGTTGGACTGTAGCAATATGTTTTTCGTTAATAGGTTCATGACGTAATTGTTTTTTGTAGTGGATTAAAAAAGTTAGAAGAAACTTGAATAAAGGAATAATTTCGTTTTCAAATAAGTATGTTTTGTTTTCAATTATTATTTAGTCAAAATGATTTATCAAACATACATATACGTCGGGTACCTTCTAAGCTCACACAATCTTTTTGGATTTTTGTTTTACCCGTCGATAAAAACGAGATAAAACAATAACTGAAAAGTATTCTAATAACATCATTATTTTCAAATTATTACCAATACAAAAAATGGCTAATTGTTTGTCCTCGAAATATGTAAAATATTTTGTAAAAGGTAAGTAAAAGATTTTTATCCTTGTGGGCTAAGACATGAATTGTCTGGCCTTTGTTTTTTTATTAGGAATTCTGGACCCACGATGTTTTCTTTATAAAACTTGCTTCAATGTAAAAATTTAATAGGTTTGAACACAATCCAATTTAAAGTGGAACAAAGTCTGTACAAAACCAATCTGAGCACTCTTTTTGTTTAATAAAACTAGTTTCTTATATAGTTCCAATATAACTAGATGAAGGACACTTATACACACTGCAACTAATTGCTTTTCTGGGTGATAAATTATCTTGAAGATGTCATTTAATCACTATGAGGTCCTTGATAATTAATAAACAACAGCAGCCATATCTCATCAAACTACATCCTGAACCTGATTGGGTTATTAAACCCGCTCCTCTGCAGTTCCTGTTTGAGGATAACTTTAATACGACTCCTTGGAAGTTTTTATTTCTCTATTAATAATAGTTGCTTTGATTTCTCCGGTGACAGCTTCATGAAATGGTCAATCAAAAATGCTTTCTAGGAAGTTGCAGTCAGATACTGATATGTTTTATATTTCATTGGTAACCCGAGAGAAACATTATTGTTACCGTGTGAAAGAGGATATGGTTTTCATTCGGGTCTATATTAAGAGGTGTTAAGACAAGGTACTGCCTTAGAAGACTTCACAAAGGGTCGAGGTTCCAGATTCTAAATTTATAAACTCCAATAAAACCAACCAACGTGTTCTGTGACAAAAGGAAATCACAGGCACAGTTACTCTAGGTGGATTCGAACCCACGCCCTTTGCAATTCTTGAGCGTGCTGCACAGTTACTCTAGGTGGATTCGAACCCACGCCCTTTGCAATTCTTGAGCGTGTTGCACAGTTACTCTAGGTGGATTCGAACCCACGCCCTTTGCAATTCTTGAGCGTGTTAAATTTTCTCTACATTATTCCTTTCCAACGACCTCAAATAATTGGGTATCTCCTCGTCTTTTTTCCCGATAACTTTATCCAGCATCAATTAAACATTATAATCATGTATTTTTTATTTTTTTATTTCAAGTTGAGCTAAATAAACAAACAGTTTAAGCTTATCTGCCAAACTTAAGATACAAACATTGTTTGGAATCAATTAAAAAACCAGAAGGTGTCTTCTTGAGAAATAAATTCACAGCTTGAACTAAAATTAAGTGGCTATTATATAAGATAATTGCAGTACATGAAAGAATCATCCCAAAGACAGTCTCTGTACATTTTCCTTTGCTCTTTCAAAATTTTTCATCCGAAGCCTCTGTCGGCTTCTTTAATGAACTGATGGTGTTTCTGCAATCACACCAGCTTCATTATACAGGTTTGTAATGACCTACTGAAGGTCACATTAGAAATAAATACAGTTTAAAGGGAACTGCATGCATTCCTCTTAAACTGTGTGTATCGACTTTCTAAACTTAGAATGTGGAATGGATTCACCTTTTTATAATATTAAACGGATAAATGAATTCATAATTAATTTCTGTTGTCATCAGAGAGTCAATGGTTAACTTGAATAGCCCCCCCCCCCCCGGCCCCCAAACACCAATGGTATGATGAAACCGTGATATTCACACCCTTGTGTGATCGTAGGGGGCGCTACCCCCATTACGTTGGTTGACTTCACTCTCTGTACTTGTTAATTGCATCGATCTCATCCTTTCTTCACATAAAGAAGAATCAATAAACAAGCTGTAGGTGACATTGTTGACCCTGCTGGTAACATCTGTTGCTGAAAGATATATCATTAATTTCGCGCTATGAACCGTTCCAGTCTGCATATAAATCTAATAAGAAAATCAAAATAGACTATTTTGAATCTTATAAATAAGGCTTAGGTTCAAGGGATACCCAGGCAAAGTCCTATGAAATCACAAACTGTAAAATTATACTACCAATTTCAGCAAATTTTCTAGTTTCAAATCACAGTATAGCAGTCTATGAGTTCAGTATTCCATGCATATTAACATTCTACATGTGTACGAAAAGATTCGTTAGTTATTTCTTAATTTTCACCCTGTGTCCTTTGATGGAGCAAAGCACAGTGTCATCGTCCATAGGGTAATCAGGGCAGTATATCGTCAATATTCTATATTGTGACTAAACAGAGCTTAATATAAATGACAGCCCCAAGCGTCACGTGACGAACTTATTGAAGCTCCACCCCTATAGCAATAAAGTGTGCTTATCTTTCCTACTTAATTCATCACGCATACAGAATACTAAATACAAGAGTTAAACTAGTATGATCAAACTATCATACCGTCAAAAGATTGCAAGCTTTACCATTGGGAAATTTGTGCGTAATTTGCTATGGATTCTTCACTTATTTCTGACAATTTTTTAGGCAGACATTAAAAGTGGACCATTTGACGTTTCTCGCGTGTTGGGTCTTCGCTTTACGTATAGCAGTAGTATTGGATCATATCTGTATGGAGCTCTAACGACAATAGAACCAAGCTTGGAAATTCGGTCTCATCAGTTCGGTCGGTATAAACGCGACAGGAATTTCTACGTCAACTCGGAGCGAGGAAAAGGAACGATTTGAGTCGTACTTTCAGACTCTACGAGGCAAGATTTATGTAGTAGGAGAGCAGTGTGCGTGTTGTTAGAGAGCTCATAGATCTTTCTGTCTTGTGGTTTGGAGGCAAGAGAAAGTACAGGATGAATTGGTCATGGAGGAACAGAGTTTGGTGGGGAATTTTATCAGTGTGTCTAGTCATCATATGCACAGGTAGGAACAGTTTAATTTTTAAAAAGTACAGACGTTGTATTAAATTAAGAGACGTTTCATTGTTCACTTAATGTACGATAAACTTTGGTTACAATTGATGTATATGCTTCTTTGGGTCCTTAATAATAGTTTGGTGGTCGTCAAATTTGCTTGTTTTGAATAAACACACCGGGATTGCTTATAACTACAATAAAGTTATGGATGTTAACAATAACACTCGTACTTAACTTCCTCGTAATACTAGTAATACAGCCAGCAATAATATGCGGCAAATCATGAGTAATAAATGGAAGCGGTAATTCAATATGAATAATTTCTGAAGGGGGCTTCCGTTGGAATTTTCCCATCCACGGATCACCACGTTCACACGCTAATTTAAAGGCAGTGGACACTATTGGTAATTGTCAAAGACTAGCCTTCACAGTTGGTGTATCTCAACATATGCATAAAATAACAAACCTGTGAAAATTTGAGCTCAATCGGTCATCGAACTTGCGAGATATTAATGTAAGAAAAAAACACCTATGTCACACGAACTTGTGTGCGTTCAGATGGTTGATTTCGAGACCTCAAGTTCTAAATCTGAGGTCTTGAAATCAAATTCGTGGAAAATTACTTCTTTCTCGAAAACTATGGCACTTAGGGTGCCGTTTCTCACAACGTGTTATACCATCAACCTCTCCCACTTACTCGTCACCAAGTAAGGTCTTATGCTAACAATTATTTTGAGTAATTACCAATAGTCTCCGGTGCCTTTAACTGATATCAAAATGTTCCCTTGTGATCAAGCTTGGGAATAGAGCCGCACTGTCAGACCATGCTTAAAACAAACCTTTTTCAATCACTCATTATTAAGAAACATATTGTCTGATATCTACGGGGAGTAATCAGATTTTTACTGTCATGTCTGAGTACATTGGCTTACATTGGTAAGGTCTTATCATGCAGGTTGATTGAATGCAAGCAAAACATAGGACGCATTACTTTTTTTTAATCGAAGATATTTTCATGCTCAAAGCAATGGACACTATTGGTAACTGTCAAAGACTGATCTTCTCACAATTGGTGTATCTCATCATAATTTGAGCTCAATCGGTCGTCGAAGTTGCGAGATAATAATGAAAGAAAAAAACACCCTTGTCACACGAAGTTGTGTGCTTTCAGATGCTTGATTTCGATACCTCAAAATCTAATTCCGAGGTCTCGAAATCAAATTCGTGTAAAATTACTTCTTTCTCGAAAAGTACTCCACTTCAGAGGGAACCGTTTCTCTCAATATTGTATACCCTCAACCTCTCCCCATTACTCGTTTCCAAGTAAGGTTTATGCTAATAATTATTTTGAGTAATTACCAAAAGTGTCTACTGCCTTTACGCCAAAACAAATCTATATATAACGTCAAATAATTATACTTTTGCTCAGATTTGTTGGGAAGCGACTTCCTTAACGGATTTCCAAAGCAACAGTGCGCAACTAAGCAGAGTCTCAGCCGTTTGCAGACTTCCAATTAAAGAATCCGTTTATTAGGACACAGATTATTCAAGCCAAATTTAGCTTTTGTGAAGTCAATCGGAAATTTGTAAGTTCTTTCTCTAGGTGGATTGCTTCGGATTTCATTATGAGAATGACGCGGCGATAAATGGGGGAGCGAATGGTACACACATGAAGACTTTAAAGTCATGTTTTTCTAAACACATCGATTCCTGTTTTCTTAATCACTTCATGCTTCTCTTCATGGGATTGTTTTTACTGTAAGCTCATTACGACCATGTGTGTACATTTCAATTGTGTATGCATCAATGACCCAGTCTTGTCTGATTGCATGCAAAACCTATAACATATTCATTTTATGCAAGAAATTTAACCTTTCGTGTGACATTTCTTATTAATGGCTTTGTTTATTATGATCACATAACTATTGGTATGTTGTGTAGAAAAAATATCTGTACAATGAAATGTTAAGCAATATGAAGCAATAGTTTTCATCTTTTCAATTCTAACGGGCACGTGCCTTATGTCACTATAATTGATTAAAGGTGTTACTGGTGTTAAAGGCAGTGGACACTATCGGTAATTTCTCAAAACAATTATTAGCATAAAACCTTAATTGGTAAGAAACGGCTCCCTCTGAAATAGGCATAACGTAGTTTTCGAGAAAGAAGTAAATTCCATGAATTTGATTTCGAGACCTCAGATTTAGAATTTGTGGTCTCGAAAATCAAGCATCTGAAAGCACACAACTTCGTGTGGCAAGGGTGGTTTTTTAAATTATTATCTCGCTATTTCGACAACCGATTGAGCTCAAATCTCCACAGGTTTGTTATTTTATGCATATGTTGAGATACGCCAAGTGAGAAGAGTGGTCTTAGACAATTACCAATAGTGTCCAATGAATATACATTGATACATTGCAGTGCAAAGCACATAAATTGCTTGTTGTTCTAGACTAATGCGATAGAGTATACCAAGTTCATATTAATACGAGACTTTGGCCTGTGATCAATTTGATGTACATTTTTTCTTTTTAAGAAATGGCCACTCTTGAGATCCTTGAGTGGTATTACGAAAATCGTCAAATTATCATAAAAAACGTCATCACTTTGGTTTTCTTAATCTTATGTAATTCTTGTCACACACTCAGACAACCTTGAAGATCGAGACAGAGTTTTAGCTGGTATCAATATAATTTAATAACCTCATTTTAATACACTAAAGCTCCACAATGGAAAGAGTGGGTTAGATTCTATTAAGAAAACGCTTCAACTCGTGCCAGTTTGAGTGAGAACTTGATTCGTTCAAGCTTATATTTGATTGCCTTCTTCAACAACTGACATAACTTATATCAGGTAGGGTAGTCATGTGTAGAGATTACATTTTGACGTTTGGTGGTCCATTGGGATGAAGCCGTATTGGTCGACTGTGGTTAGGGACCAAGTCGTTTATATCTCCTTTTGAGGCATCCATAGCGATGGTTCTTTCCACCTGAAGATAAAGACCGTTCGTGGGTTTTGATGACGGTGTTATTGAGTTGGAGCTTCCCAGTGCTCAGGTCGTGATTGGGGGATATCTATTATTGCATAAGGTGAAAGTACTTCCAAGTAAAGTCTTGACGTCATAAACTGTACGCAAACATAACCTTTAGCAAAACATCACATCGTTTAAAATGCTATTACAAAGATAGCTTTACTTTAAGGCAGTGGACACTATTGGTAGTTACTCAAAAATAATTATTATCATAAAACCTTTTTTGATTATGAGTAATAGGGAGAGGTTGATAGTTTAAAAACATTGTGAGAAACGGCTCCCTCTGAAGTGACGTAGTTTTTAAGAAAGAAGTAATTTTCAAAGAATTTGATTTCGAGACCTAGAGTTTATAATTTAAGGTCTCGAAATCAACTGAAAGCACACAACTTCGTGTGACAGTGGTGTTTTTTTTATTTCATTCATATCTTGCAACTTCGACGACCAATTGAGATACACCAAGTGGGAAGACTGGTCTCTGACAGTTACCAATAGTGTCCAGTGTCTTTAAAAGGCATACTGTTTATAAAATGGTTTGTCTTCCAAACAATATTTGACTGCTTGAAAATCAAGTTTACTAAAATCACACACCCTCACGAATAAGGACACAACAGTGTGTTCCAATTGCTAAATATAATATCAATTATCAAAGTACAAAGCCGACATTAATCCATAATGAATTAATTTCCACGTCCTATATCAAATGTGGATTAGACTAGTACAAAGGCGATAATTGTTTAATTGGTAAAAATACCCAACTAACAAAGCAATTATTAAATTGGTTTGAACAGCCTGGGCAAGCTGTTTCCAACAACAGTCCATGGTTAGCCATAGAGCATTGTACTTTGAATCATGGTTCCAGAGCTATGAACATACAAAAAGTGCATATCAGTAATTATGGGATATAAACCTCTGCAGGCCACATACACACAGCAATAAAACATACTTTTTTAATTTTTTTTTCGTAATTATATTAATTTTTGGTTTTTACCCTTATACACACATCGGTGTATATTCGTAATTGTAAAAAAAAAAATTGTAAAAAAATTGTAAAAGAAATTGAAAAAAGAAAAGAAAATAGAAGTGGAGTTAAACTCTGTTTATTGCCATCAATCGTTCAATATTTTAAACATTGTACATATTTTTGTTGCTTTTATTATTATGACAAATATTGAAGTGACAACATCAAAATGAAAAATAACTGTCGTCAAAGAAATACATTGGGTTCAGCCATCGGACATTAATGTACCTCAATCAATAATTTATCTCGGTCTTACTCTGCTGTTCGAAACATTTTGTATTCCACAATTGTTTCAATTTGAGAACTTTGATCTTGAAACGATTGGAAAGTGATGAATTATTTATTTCCATGTGTGAAACTGCTGATTAAAACCAGGCGTTAAAATCAAGATCATTGAGATTCCAGAAATGAATTTCAAATCCTGTGCACCTGTCTTTTCTTGACAAGAATGCCAGTCAGTATTCACTCTCAACTACTTTTATGAGAGTGATGTTCTTTCGATCTACGAGTGTGGAGTCCAGGGCTATCTATGTTTGTGTTTGAGAAAGAGCTGCCCCCTTTTTCAATATTCAAAGAGAGAGAGCATGAAATTCGTCACCCGTACACAGTTGAGAGCCACCTGCGTCTATATCAGTTTGCAACCTGTATCGCACCGACTTAACACCGCACCATTTAAATATCTTATGAACGGACCGTGCTGAAGCGAAGGAGGTAATTATCGACGATAAAAACCATTGATAACCTACGCGGGTAGATAGGTCTGACCGGTACCCAATTACCAAGCAAGAGGAGGTTCTCGGAGTTGAACTGCTTCTTATATTTATGAATAAATACCCTTTAAATATTATCCTTATACTCCGAGTATTTAAAAGAGTGTTTGCTGGGACGGACATACTGTTTAGTCGTTATAGGTTTGAGTGAGGAAGGGACACGATAGGCGCAATACCATTGCATCTCTTTCACCATTCAAGTGTAGCGATGTGAAACGTTGAATACGTATAACTTTATAAGGTTTGAATAAAACGAAATATGAATTCTCAACAATATTGTTTGCTAGCTTAATATCAAGAGTGTATTAGAGTGTACAATTTTGTACCGTTAAAATACGGATACTTTTTACAGTGTAGGGTTGTTTGTGCCCATTCCACTTAGTTACCTGTTAATGTTTGTTGTGTTCTCATTTAGCCTTCGAGAAAGACTCTGCTAGGGTCGAAACGTCAGGCCACTAACTAATTTTTACATTTATACCATCGGCCAATTTGTTTGGTAAGTTGTTTGCAACAGCTAAATTTAGTTTTCCTATTTTATTCAAACTTTTTGACCATATTATTTAAACAAAAATGTATTTTATGAATCATGCACCATATAAATGAACTTTTTCTACAAGCACCAAAACAATCATGGACAATCTGCACGGATATTATTGTAGTGTTGAATAATTACAGAGGTCTTTCCCATGAGAGCCGAAGGTCGTTTTGATTTATTCTTAATCTACATCGTATCCTTTGAGAGTTCTTGAATCGAATCAATTATTCAGAAATACCGGTACTAAGTGATAGATATTAATGAACCCAAAATATTGACCAAATTGCTGTCGTAAACTAAGGACATTGCCGCACGAAATGTCTGCTGCTGAGTACACAGTGTCGTTTCATATCGTATTAGTTATTATATTGTCCAAATGGATTCACAGTTCATTTCATTTCATTACTTTTCATTTCATTTCGATGCATTTCAAGACATGCATTTCCATTCCAAAAGATACAAACAAAAGAAAACAATAACAAATAACAGTAGTGAGAACATTGGAAATTGGAGCATAGCCAGAAAAGCCATAGCTGTG
Organism: Asterias rubens; assembly: GCF_902459465.1. Taxonomy (NCBI): domain Eukaryota; kingdom Metazoa; phylum Echinodermata; class Asteroidea; order Forcipulatida; family Asteriidae; genus Asterias; species Asterias rubens. The sequence continues at coordinate 19,462,752 of NC_047070.1, read as the reverse complement.
TGGTGGACATGCCCATGCAAACCAAAACAAAGCTACTGTTAAAGGCAATGGACACTATTGGTAATTGTCAAAGACCAGTCTTCTCACTTGGTGTATCTCAACAAATACATAAAATAACAAACCTGTGAAAATTTGAGCTCAATTGGTCGTCGAAGTTGCAAGATAATATTGAAAGAAAAAACACCTTGTCACACAAGGTTGTGTGCTTTGTGATGCTTGATTTCGAGACCTTAAATTCTAAACCCGAGGTCTCGAAATCAAATTTGAGAAAAATTATTTCTTTCTCGAAAACTACGTCACTTCAGAGGGAGCCGTTTCTCACAATGTTTTACACTATCAACCTCCCTCATTACTCGTAACCAAGAAAGGTTTTATGATAATAATTATTTTGAGTAAATACCAAGAGTGTCCACTGCCTTTAATAACTGGGGAATTATGGGCAGACTTATTCTGCTTCAAGAAATACAAACATCATAGTACGAGAACAAAAACCCAGACTAAACGTAAGGATGGCTTTATCAATAATCAAAGACAATTGATATGCATTGGCTTCATAACCTCCCATATGCAATTATACACAGCCCATTGACCCATGTCCGCACGTATTCTTCATTTATCATGTGGTCATAGCAAAACGCTGGCCAGTACTAATCGATCCCCCATCCCATACAATTGTTTCTTTTTTTCTTGAGTCGTAAAAATACTAATGCTTGATTTGATCCGTAGCCTTTATTCAGATGAGGGGTCGTTAGTTTGCCGAACTCCATCATTAACAACACACACAGGGTTCATTTTAAGTCCCAGGAGTACTTGAATAATTTCTACAAGTAATTAATAAACAATCAGGTAGCCTACGTGAATATTTTTGATAATTTTGATGTCAAAAACTTACAAAGGATCTATCCTATGGTGTCTTTATATCAATGTTAATTACTACCTACAAGAGCGGAGGCAAGTTGACGATGGATTGTGAAAATCCCAAATGTGGTAAACACAAGCAAGCAGGGACTGAAAACCAATCCATATAAGGCTCCACAGGTCTGAACAGGGATTCGAACCGGGGTTCAAGGAAGTTACGGCAGGGAAAAAAAACCTGATGAGCCAACCATGATGCCAATGTAACGATATGCTTCATTGACAAATAAAAGAAACATCTTATACGCAAAGTTAACTGGAAATTTCACAATCGCAAGGACTTTAAAGAGCTAGGGAACATTAGATTATTTGTAAACAAAAAGATATAAGTGTAGGAATTAAGGTATTGTTTCTAGTATGTAGTGCCTCAATATCTTGCTTAAAGCCATTGGACCCTTTCGGTAAACAGTGTTGTCCAAGGCCCACACTTTGTGTACCACAACTTCTATATCAAATAACAAACCTGTGAAAATTTAGGCTCAATCGGTCATCGGAGTCGGGAGAAAACAACGGAAAAACCCACCCTTGTTTCCGCGCGTTTCGCCGTGTCATGACATGTGTTTAAAATAAATCCGTAATTTTCGTTAACGAGAATTTATATTGTTTTGCTGTTTTCTCAAAAAGTAAAGCATTTCATGGAATAATATTTCAAGAGAAGTCTTTCACCATTGCCTTCTGTAAACCCTGTAAGTTATTTGTAAATCTGTGAACTTTTTTTTTTCTGAACCGAAAGGGTCCAATGGCTTTAAAATCAAAGTTAAAGTTTGTTAAAATCAAGCGACTGTCCACGCATCTAAAAGTGTGATGTCTTTGTGCACCATTAATGTCTATTGTCCAATCTAAATTATTACAAAAAACACTAAACATTCTTAAAAATCGAACCATAAAAAGTTCCATATTGACATTGATTTCGAGATACGGTGTGACAACACGGCTAAACTATAGGTATGTTTACTCAGTATACGGATTGCAAATAAGTTCACTACTGTTTGACCTTTTCCTAGCATGGAGCTATGGATTTTCTAGTTTTTTTGTTAAAGTTAAACTAGAAATTAATTGTTTGTGTTTTCTAGTCACTTCTGGCAGCTGTGGTCGCAGATGCTCTAAAGTGATGGCTGGATTTAAAAAAAATACATTTTGAGAAGAGATGCTGGAAACTTATGCTAATTATCTTGTCTTCCAAACATAATAAGCTCCTGCATATTCATGAAGTCTGTGCATTGGTATGAGGACATCATTCCTACATAAGAATATCGGATTGGGCCAGAGGATGATGTCACTAGAAACAGCTGTCTTATTAGGCCTTTCTTATCCCAATATCGACGCCGTCTCCTGGACGCCTTTACCCCATCACAAAGACAGAATCGTCTTGGTGTATTCTTACAGCACCTGACTCAGTGCGCCTAGACCCTTTAACACCAAATCTTGTTCCGTGTTTAAATACTGCTCAAGGGAGCTCATTACTGCTTGTGTGAGATTCTAGCCGAGGTTAGAGACCGTTTGCAGAAACTCGACGGAGTTAATTAAGACATACATGAATGAGTTTATAGCTCTCTTTCTCTAGTGGGACATGAATATTACTTCTGCAGACATGTTGGTAGTAATCCGGTCTTGTATTCCACACAACATTACAACTTTCTAAAGACATTACAAAATTAGATCGATAAATATTTGATATCATTAAAATTAAACTTTTCTATTGAACAAGATGAGCCTACACACAAGTAGATATGTTAATATTTCATTGGAAAAACCGTCACATATCCCCTACGGGTAGACTTGCACATGCGACTAGGAGGAACAAGGGGAATTAAATTATGATTAATTAAATTCAAGATTTAAACCAAAATTGCACTTTGCATTTAAATTGGAAGAGATTCATTGGAGTTTATTGCCTTCCTTTCACCTCTGGGAGCCCAGTTGGAATACTAAACTATTGCATGTAGACTGGGTTTTCAGTCCCTACGGGTTCATTTGGGTTTCTTCCCTACACTACAAGTATAGTGAGATCTCTACATTTCTTCAATTATACTGGTTACAGTATCTTACCAACAGATGAAATATAGAATGTCTGTTCCCAAATATTTTGTGTTCCCAAATATTTTATAGTTTGTTTTTTTCGTTTTTCTTTCAAGAATAAATTTTAAAGCGATTGGTATAGCCACCTGCCACTTTAAATAGAAACTACTTCTTTAAGCACAGTGCACTTTAAAACACATGATAGGATTAAATATGGTATGCAGTGATGGATTCAAATTACAAATAATTAAATTTAACTCCATAATACCAGACGTACGCTTCCCTGAGTTGTCGTTTTGAGTTGATAAATTTACAATAGAGTGCGAATTATCACAAGTTTAACTAAACAGGTTCACTTATAGTATCAGCAATTCCAATGCGTCACAATGTTTGTAGGCGCCGCATGGTTCAAATGTCAGTTTCTGAATTCAAAGAACATCCTTTGATCGACGGGTAACAATGTTGGGTTAAGGTCGAGAATCAGAAAAATGATAAGACTGTCAATATTTGGTTTGGCGAGGCATTCACCCAAAATCCATACTGGGATATTTACACAAAACACACACGAGCACATGTTTTGCCGACAGGATTCGAGGTCCAGTGTATAACATACATAATTCACAACAAAATACACAAAATGGTGGTACAAATTGGTTGCCACTAAAAGTCTTGATGTTGAAACTTTGATATGTTGCAAACATGGAAACTGCTCTTTATTAAAGGGAGACTTAAAGGCAGTGGACATTATTGGTAATTACTCAAAATAATTATTAGCATAACACCTTTATTGGTAGCGAGTAATGGGAGCTGTTGATAGTATAAAACATTGCGAGAAACGGCTCCCTCTGAAGTAACGTAGTTTTGGAGAAAGAAGTAATTTTCCACGAGTTTGATTTCGAGACCTTAAACTTGGAATTTGAGGTCTCGAAATCAAGCATCTGAAAGCACACAACTTCGTGTGACCAGAGTGTTTTTTCTTTCATTATTATCTCGCAACCTCGACGACATAATGAGCTCAAATTTTCACAGGTTTGTTATTTTATGCACATATTGAGATACACCAAGTGGGGAGACTGGTCTTTGACAATAACCAATAGTGTCCAATGTCTTTAGCATCGCTGTAAATGAACTGTACTAGTTATGACCATTATTTGCTGCACGAGATTCATTTTTTACTTGTCGCGTTAGTGCTGACTGAGACAAGAAATTGAAACACTATAGTTGCCAACGGGGGTTCACTCTAGTCTGTTACAATCTGTGTTAATCCATGATTGCTAGACCTTATACAGACAGTCAACAACCAGCAACTGCATCGAATAATAATATACTGCACATAATCCATAAACAAGGGTTTAAAGACAGTGGACACTATTGGTAATTGTCAAAGACTGGCCTTCACAGTTGGTGTATCTCAACATATGCCTAAAATAACAAACCTGTGAAATTTTGAGCTCAATCGGTCATCGAACTTGCGGATTGATAATGAAAGAAAAAATACCCTCGTCACACGAAGTTGTGTGCGTTTAGATGGTTGATTTCGAGACCTCAAGTTCTAAACTTGAGGTCTCGAAATCAAATTCGTAGAAAATTACTTCTTTCTCGAAAACTATGGCACTTCCGAGGGAGCCATTTTTCACAATGTTTTATACCATCAACCTCTCCCTATTACTCGTCACCAAGAAAGGTTTTACGCTAATAATTTTTTTGAGTAATTACCAATAGTGTCCACTGCCTTTAATACATGTCCTGATTGCATTCTATTTATATCAGGTAAATTAATTGCGGCTTGGTGAGTGGACAACAACTGAAACAATAAAGCGGTCCAAAAATACTTTTTGTTTCAGAGGCATTGACTTTTGATTTGTATTCTTGAAATTGTAGTCCATAGAGGAAACATATGTTGTTAACGAAGATAATTTTACCACAAACATAATTGTCCAGCAGGCAAAATCACATCACTAAAAATAGAAAAGGAAAATGTGGATTCCAGTTATTTATTGCCGCTATAAAAACATAACTACGGCAATAAAATGTCAATGTGAAACAAAAGGTCTGGTCTCTGTTTCCATGTAATGAATACATTATATTTCATTAGACTTATTGCGTACAATGCCTTTACAGCATGACAGAGATTTATAGCTGTACGGACCTATAGGTGAGTAATTAGTGAATTTTGTATTAAACCGCTGTGTTCCTGCATACAGAAGCAACGCATCTATCTTATAGTTCAGAACAAGTTCATATAAAGGCCGTTTACACTATTGGTTATTACTCAAAATAATTTTTAGCATAAAACGTTACTTGGTAAAAACATTGTGATAATCGGCTCCCTCTGAAAGCAACGCATCTATCTTACAGTTCAGAACAAGTTCATATAAAGGCCGTTTACACTATTGGTTATTACTCAAAATAATTTTTAGCATAAAACCTTACTTGGTAAAAACATTGTGATAATCGGCTCCCTCTGAAAGTAACGTAGTTTTCGAGAAAGAAGTAATTTTCCACGAATTTGGTTTCGAGACCTCAGAATTAGATTTTGAGGTCTCGAAATCAAGAATCTGAAAGCACACAACTTCGTGTGACAAGGATTTTTTCTTTCATTATTATTTCATTGCAATTTCGACGACCAATTGAGCTCAAATTTTCACAGGTTTGTTATTTTATGCATAATGTTGACATACACCAAGTGAGAAGACTGGTCTTTGACAATTATCATAAGTGTCCAGTGCCTTTAACGTAAAAACCACTCGTTCGATAATATCTAGTGGCAAGAATAGTCTGGAGTGAAATCCCAAGGGTTTGTTTATTGGATCTTGTATGTTCTGGACTTGAAGCCACTTGTACTTAGTCTGTAAGCAGTTTGGCATCCGACGTAATAGGCAAAAATGTAATCAAGATTAGGACCAAACCGATGGCATTTACAGTAGATACTTTAATAGAGCAAAGGAATAACATAACCACAACGAGAGCAATTACTTCTTTAAGATTTCTCCAGAGATCTCCTCTGGATTAGAAGCAAGAGAAACTGCTCATCTGCAAAAGCCAATATGTCATGTTCATTATGAGTTTTGCAGTGGGTTGCACTAATCAAACATTAATGGTCTAAACATGTAATTAGGTTGACATTTCAAGCAGTCCTGTAAATAAAGTGTTTGGATGATTTGATGATTCAGCTTCTGTTATTACTGTTTGTCACAATGGCCAATGGCATTCTGTCCGACGCAAAACTCATCCTACACGCTGGCCGACAAAGGCTAGGAATCATCTTACCTTCGTAATGTTTACATCGAGTTTGAGGCAGATCGGTGTGCTTTGAGCCTCTTCTTTGTTTGCTTTCCTTTACAAAGGTAGCTTTGCTACCACATTTAATGGCTCGGGCCAATATCTAAATGCCACCGTATATATTATTTTATCATCTGCCACACAAATCCAAATAAAACTTACTATATGGAAAGTAACAAGGAAAGTAATAAGACACGGAATATAACGAAAACCTGGACGCAGCTGACAGGAGTAAATTGTGTACACACAAATATTGGTTATACTTTAATGATATGAGGAAACTCAACTCGCCTTTTTCGGCAGTGATTAAGACATGCTTGTAATGTATACTTAAATTTCTCTTAACACAAAAAACCCTTTCATTCTCTCTTTGTTTTCGTGGTTGGAATGGACATGTTGATTTGTCAATTAATACTCTTCATTTGAGTAACTGAAATATGTTTTTGAATTACTTTGATGTATCCGCAACGTGACATTTGATACAACCCTGTAATGGGTTAAGTATAGCTTGAAAACGAAATTGTGTTACTTTTTTTTGTGCACACGGATTTTAAAACAACAATCATAAGAAAATATATTTAAACAAAAACTGAAAACGAGTAGAATATTGTGTTCATTTAGTGTCAGTTTACTGTTGATCGACAGTTAGCGATGACTTGATGAACATCAACACGATCGAATTACAATCATACGTGCTACTAACCACGAATTGGTGTCAAGCTTCTAGTGATTTAGGAAACGCTATCTCAACAATTTCGTGCTGTGTTGTTTCCGTCACAATCGGAATTAGTATTATCTTGATTTTGATGTCAACCTGTCACAACATAAAACCATGGTAACACACACACATAACATCAGTGTTGAATGTTGATGAGATCATTACGAGTTGACTCATCTTTGTGAAGCAACAGCAACAGATGCTACCAAGGCCGTTACAAACTCATAACTATTTCCATATTTTTCTTTTTTTTGCAAACGGTGGACTGATTTGAAATAATATAAACTGGATTTATATGGCAATATACGCCTTCGAGAGTCTAGGCACTCAGCCAAACAACCAATGAGACCTTTGTTACAGTTGGGTATAAAATGAGTAATAACTGTGATGTAGTTTGCTTTTCCTGACAACTCTCCTCACCCTCCCCTCCCACACACATGTTGAAAATGATCCAGTGGGCACCACTAGAGTAGTTGACTGCAACCTTAGCCCTGTCTAGGACTCTTCCTCTTTACATAATACGAAAGTGTAAGACCGTCAGGGCTAACTGCAACCTTAGCCCTAGGTATCACCTCTCTCTTGCACTCTCAGGATAAGATGCTCAGAGTGTGGGTATTGTTAGCAGCAATTTAATTAGTTTATCATGAAGACAAGGAACTCAACACTCAATATAAACCGGGGGCAATTCAGACCCGATTGATTCATATAACTCTATACAAACTGGGTCTACAACTTGTCAATATCGTTAACTTGCCTCCTGTGCACAAATCAAAGCTAGCCTTTATTTATTGAAGCCGAGTTGCAACTGTTTCTATATTCAAATTATCCAGCGGAAAGGCTTTTTGATGTTAGCAGTATCTGTTGAAGAACTTGTCACGTTGACTATGGTAAAAACATTCTTTAATGAAACCTCCTTCTGGAAACTCTATTACACTCTCTCTTTTATGTGGTTATAAAATTGAGATTTGTCGAGTAATAAAACCAAGGCGTCCAGAAACATGATTAGTTTATTAACCGTAAATCAGAAGAGAGGATGGATATAAGGAAAGTGAAAATGCAACTTTAGGAGGCAATTACTAGATTGGAAAGCTATCGTTTGTGAACACCTGAACCTCTTCTATGAAACCCGCCTCTACAAAAACAAGACAATGTAACGTGAGAAAACAAAATAATGAATAAAATAAATTAAACGTTATGGTCTGGTGCATGAAATGTAATACTAGATTTATGTATGACCATACGTCATGAATTCTCGTACACACATAAATGTATTTTGTTTTCCCTCAGAAGAACATTGCCCTGCACCCAAGTATCATTCCTTCATACGGACAAGTGTGTTTCCTACATGCGTCGCAAGCACCTATCTTCCATGTACCAAAGTACACTACCTCCGTGCGTCAAAGCACCTATCTTCCATGTACCAAAGTACATGTCCTCCACGCATCCAAGTACCTTTCCTCAACCAAGCCAAGTACCTTTCCTCAATACAGCCAAGTACCTTTCCTCAATACAGCCAAGTACCTTTCCTCCATGCAGCCAAGAACCTTTCCTCCTATACACAAGTACCTTTCCTCCACGCAGCAAAGTACCTTTCCTCCATCATGCATCTTAGTACCTTTCCTCCATGCAACCAAGTACCTTTCCTCCTATACACAAGTACATTTCCTCCACGCAGCAAAGTACCTTTCCTCCACGCAGCAAAGTACCTTTCCTCCATCATGCATCCAAGTACCTTTCCTCAATACAGCCAAGTACCTTTCCTCAATACAGCCAAGTACCTTTCCTCAATACAGCCAAGTACCTTTCCTCCATGCAACCAAGTACCTTTCCTCCTATACACAAGTACATTTCCTCCACGCAGCAAAGTACCTTTCCTCCACGCAGCAAAGTACCTTTCCTCCATCATGCATCCAAGTACCTTTCCTCAATACAGCCAAGTACCTTTCCTCCATGCAACCAAGTACCTTTCCTCCTATACACAAGTACATTTCCTCCACGCAGCAAAGTACCTTTCCTCCACGCAGCAAAGTACCTTTCCTCCATCATGCATCCAAGTACCTTTCCTCAATACAGCCAAGCACCTTTCCTCCATTCAGCCAAGAACCTTTCCTCCTATACACAAGTACCTTTCCTCCATTTAGCCAATTATACTTTTCCTCCATGCAGCCAATTACCTTTCCTCCATGCATCCAAGTACCTTTCATCCATGTATACGGCTATTCCATGCAACAAGAACTATTCCTCTATTCAACAAGGTTTCTATCCTCCATGCAAACATACGCCTTTAAGTAAGAAGCTTGCTCCTTAAAAAAATCTCCACACCTTCACAATGTTTTGACTGATGTGGCAATTAGTTATCTTTACATATTACTGTATAATACAAGACGTAGTGAATAATTTGCCCGTATTCTAGTCTGACTATTTGCGTCATAAGGAGTATGATGGAAACCAACAAATGTTGGAGGTAGTTACAATGTTTAAACATTCACTTCTGCACGACATGGAAATACGAATTTCTAGACTTGGTTCTTACGTTTAAAAATACCGATTTTACACGGACTTTTTTTCTGCCATACACGGATTTCTTTCTGCCATATTACAAAATAGTTCTTATACAACTGTTATAAACAACCTACTTTTTATAAATTGCAAACGTATGCCCAGAATATTAGTGTAAACACCAAACATGATACGGATACGTTTTTCCTTGTTAGTTTTAACCATGTCGGCAATTCCTCCCATAGAAGACCCAACTGTAAAGAAAACACTTACGAGTAACACCAATCTACGGAAAGGGCAACGGTCATTTTGCAGACAAATTTCTAAATCGAAGGAAATTCAGAATGCAAGAAGGCCCTGCGGTTTTAGGCAAGGCGCAATTTTCGTTGGCGATTTAATATTCTTGTTTCCGACACCTGATCCCTCGCCCGAGGCTCAAGTGAGAAAATCGCACTTTGCCTTACCGGGGCCATCAGCGCAGCAACCCGGGACTGGGCTAGTCGAGAGCCCTCAACACAACTATCGCTCCCACCTTCAAAACCACCTCGTAATACTTACCAGAATATCAACTACTGAAATAGGTACTCGTTAAAAGAACTTACTCCAGTAAATAACAAGAGGGTAATGTTAATGGCCGGATGCGAGCGTTTGTATAGAGTAATAATTGTGGGTTTAAGAGACAAACTGAGACTATTTACATTTTGGGTGTGGCTCCTTTTTACCTTAGAGGTACAAATCTTCGTGAAGTTTGCATTTTTAATGCGAATGTATTGCCTTCTTCGTTTCAAATGATAAAGAAATGTCCAATTATGTGACCCAGCTTTCGAAATGAAATACCAATACATGTCTACAGATAGAAAGTACAAAATCATTTGAACACGGCACGTCCCCTGACAGTAATTTCATCAGGAGTAACCATATTTTTCCCCATCGTCTCCCATCGAAATGTCAGTGCGAGAAATTCAAAACTGCAATAAAACCCAAGCGCCATGTATCTATTGCTCGTTAGGGCCGAACTAGAACTCAATATCGAGTCTATCGACGATGTAGAAGGACGTTTGGCGTCATTCAATAGGGTTTCATCCTCTTAAAATGAGGTCCAAACTCGGCCATATCACCCTCTAATGTCCCGCAAGACTTCATTAGAATACACTCCCATGCATATTGTCATTAACAGGATTGAGCTCCAAAATCTTGCCATTTCTATATTTTCTTCTTTAGATTGAGCTTTATGTTATGATGTATTTTGCACACAGTTGAAACAATATTGGTTTAACGTCATTTTGTGCAATTTCATCTCTGGAATTGTGGTTTATTGTTTCACCAGATGTGCTTAGTGCTTAAATGGTCAAACAGTTCAGTCACTTGCGGTTGCTTATGTCCAAACAACTTAGCAACCAGATGGTTTAAGAAGATTTATATTAGCTGAATATTTATTGGATTTACAATATTGTATCTACTTGTCATAAAGCATTAACTTTTTTTTCTTGTTAATTCTACGTGTTATTTCTGATTTGAGCGTATAATAGTACAGTGTTAATTATGCATTTCTAAATCAAAACACTGTTCGGTTACAGTGGATCAATTTAAATATGTATTTGTATTGTTGATTATCTTTTCAGGTCGACAAATTCTGGCTACAGAGGAGCATACGAGACTATTCCAGACCTTATTTAACACCAACAACTACAGCCAGCTTGTCCGACCAGTTAAATCACAAACCACTGTCACTAGAGTAGAGATGTTATTATTCTTAGCTCAAGTTATTCAACTGGTAAGTCAAGTCTTGATTTTTTTCTTCTTTTCATTTTGACTCTTAAGAGAAAACCCACATGATGGAGTGGTGTGTCTGGAATCTATGGATCATTGACCACTTGTCATGCATTAGCGAGCCAGGATGTAATGGGTTAGCCTAGAACCAAATATTAGGGACCTATTCAAGACAATCAAATTATAATATTTATGAACTTTTGCTAATTAAAAAAGAACCGTACTGGTTTAATATTTCAAAGGGGCACCCATAGAAAAACATTTCCACTTATCGCTGTATCATACGAGGAGCCAACAGACTTTCGTAATCGAGTGTCGATCAGTTTACAAATTGAACAGATACTTTGAATAACAACGTTCTAGGTTTAATTGGTAATTGTCAAAGACCAGTTTTCTCACTTGGTGTCTCCCAACATAAGTATAAAATAACAAGCCTGTGCAAATTTGGGTTCAATTGGTCATCGAAGTTGCGAGAAAATGATGAAAGAAAAAACACCCTGGTTGGACGAATTTGTGTGCTTTCAGATAAAAATAAAAGACTTCTAGCTAGAAGTCTTTTATTATTCTAGTGAGAAATCACCTTTTTCTCAAAAACTACGTTACTTCAGAGGGAGTCGTTTCCCACAATGTTTTATACTATCAACAGCTCTCCAATGCTCGTTACCAAGTCAGTTTTTAGTTAATATTTGTTTTGAGTAATTACCAAACGTGTACCTTCCCTTTAACATCGATGTGGAATACATGCATTTTGATATCATTGTGGTTGTTCAAATGTTTATGGTAAATAGGTTTGTAATATATTTTTCATTTGGCCCCTATAGTGTGTCTATTAAGATTCATAATGTACAAACTATACAGTCACTCGTCAAACATTATGTGATACTTTTCAACCGGTTGTTTTAGAGAAATATATCAAATAATTATTCACAGTTAGTAACAGACAGTCACTATTGGACACAGTGGACAACTATATCAGACTAGATGACTGATATTCTGAATACAGATGAACAGATGGTGTGTTCGCCAAGTTGACAAGAAAAACACCATTTATACAAGCCTATATTAATCCACATGCCACTATGGTGAATGCTGCATCTTCGTTCGCAGCTTAGGGGCAAAAAGGTAACAACAAGGTTTTTACAGCGGTGGGTGTGAATGGGATTTAGAAGAAACGTTTACGATTAACATGACGCTGGACAAACAAGTACCAGCCAAAATGTGTCACCCGTACACGAACATTTGCAAATCGCCCATGTCTTAATTCACAACCGTCTGACATTGGTCGTTCATAAGTATAGGTTGTTATCAAAATGCATGTTAAATCTGTATTTCTTGAATTATAAAGATTTCTTGTATGACATTGACTATTCACATCGAACACTTGCCTGGTTTCTTTCGTTGTTTGAATATTACAACACTATTCCGTAAACATACAAAATAGATTATCACAAAACCTCAAATTATGTCTTCTATGAAATAATTTAGATTTTATCTTTTTGACTTGATACCCGCACTTTCGTTTATTTCAATTTGCATCTGTCTGCGCTTCGTTAAGCTTCATTTGACCCAAGACATTCTGCTCAAATCTTGTTAAACGCAACCCTTCCGGGTTTTTCATATCCTAAAAAGCATTTCTTGAATCAGTAAGGATTTTTCTTTTTCCAATTCGGTATAGCGTGTTCAAACTACGAACAGCGATTCAAACGAACAATATGCCTACTCAAGACATAAATGGATGTTAAAGGAACACGTTGCCTTGGATCGGACGAGTTGGTCTTTGAAAAGCGTTTGTAACTGTTTTTTTATAAAATGCATATGGTAGAAAGATGTTGTAAAAGTAGAATACAATGATCCACACAAACATGCCTCAAAATTGCACGGTTTTCCTTCAACCTCGTCGACTAACACGGTTGGCCATTTATGGGAGCCAAATTTTTGACTCCCATAAATGGCCGACCGTGTTAGTTCGCGCAGTAAAAGGAAAATCACGCAATTTCGAGGCAAACTTGTGTGGATCAGTGTATTCTACTTTTAAAACATCTTTCCAACCATATGCATTGTGTTCCTTTAACACGTGTTCCTTTAACATAATTGTGCGTCGTTGAGTGGCATGACCAAAACGGTTAAACACATGCAACATACTGCCGCAGAAATGCGCTGTTTTGTCCTCTTTTTTTGTATCTGCACTGTACATTATTATCTGACTGCTGGCGATGAATACGATGACTGTATGAAACCTTAACAAACCTTAACAAACTGTCTCTATATGTTTATCTTGTGTATAACTGTGGATGCATTTACGGTCATGTTTATAGAAAATGAATCTCCTTAAAAGTGAAGCTTGTCTGTACTTTTCACAGACCGATTTACCTGCCGAGAGGTATGCTGGAATATAGGGTAGATGTTGTCCACTAATGAATACGTAGTGAGTGAAGACACTGATTGATCTAAAGCAATCCATTTGAGGAGCTTTCTAACCCGCTGGATTAAATTCTTACGTTTATCGGGCAATGGCTTGGTCAAGTTCTTACCATTGCTTTCAATACAATCCTACAATTTCATACATAACAATTCGAGAGGTTTAAATAACACCAAACTACTTTCTAATATTGGGGCTAGAGACTGACATTTCATCTTCAGTTTATTATTTCAATATTTCAAGTAAATCAGTTTTGGCTGTGATGGACAGAGACTTGAGTGTGACGATGTACTAACTGTTAGTGTTTGTAATGTGTGTTCTTTTTACAACCAATCAACTACCCCGATCGTGCACAATTCTATTCGGAGTCATTCGGACTCTTACAAATGTGTATTAGCAAATTGATCTTGATGTGAAAATAATATCTAGAAGAAGTTACTTTGAAAATTGAAATTGTCTATTGGATTTATTTTGCATTATTTATAGAAACTGCTCTTTACAAAATCTGAAAAATGCGATCACTGATTAAGCGACATTTTGGACATTCACGAACCCCTTAGATCATCTAAAAGTCTAGATCCTTAACACTGCATAAAACAGATTATTTTGTTCGCGTCCAATCCATCATATATACAGACAAATGTACCCAACACATTTTTTGACAAATACAGCATTAGTAATAAGAACAAGAATCAAATATTATGAAATAGTCAAAATGTTCATCTAAAATGCATCTCTCCAACATTCTTTGTATTAACATTTGGTTGAAATTGTCACATTTACCTCTTAAATCCACAATTAGGTCAGATTTAAAATAGGCATGACCTATTGGACTAGTGCACCTTTGGTTTCTAAGTATTCCCAAATGTTGACAAGAAGACAGGATGGAAGCAGATTGCCAGACTGCAGATTTAATTGGATTCTATGGTTCTGTTTATTTATCCATCTGTTATACACCAATAATAACATGATGGGGTTACGTATAACGATACCAAACATGACTAACATACCTTCATTAATAAGGACCAGTATAATGTGACAACATGATGAAACTTATGTCACATGTAACACAGCTGACTTGGATCGCCCAGTTAATCAGAATCTGGCTTAGTTCAGAGCCCCACTCGCTGACAAAGTCCACTGCCCCTAATTAAATACCTCAACAATCGTCAAGGTTTACCTCCTAAAATTGACGCCTAAAGCCCCTTTGCTCTGTCTAGGAACATCTCACTGATTGATGCACGCTTTCTTAATAAAACGTTGTCCAAGAGAGTATTATTGTTTGTCCCATCAAGTATCTGTCTATTTTTAATTAGGCGGTTATGTTTGGTATTCTTCCCCTCCATCCGAGACAAGCCGGTTTCTTTTAGATAAATTGCTACGTCTGTTTAGTTTCAATTTGTCGAGTCAATGGACCTCAGTTCGTGATGTTTTTTTCGAGAAATGGTTAATTAATGTTTAAACTTTAGAAGGTTCTCTTTGAACATCTTGAAGGCTGAAGAAGCGCGAAATTAGGCAGGAAGTTATAACAGTTGAATCTACAGTGATTGCTTGGTTTATCCCCTTGATATAAGTAATATTGTAAGGATTTGAAAACATGCCTGGATGAAATTAATGATCTATTGTATATAACTTCTTATGTTTACGAAAATAAACGGTTGTTACAGATTGTTGAAATGGTCACTCTAAATACGCCAAATCTGATTTGACACTTTCATAATATAATATTGATCTTTCACCCAATTCTCTAATACAAGGAGACAACAAACCATCGTCTATAATCGACCAACTGTCCATATTTCTTTATTAGAATTAAGATGAGATCTTACAGCTCCTGAACTGAGCTTTATTAAGAATGAAGTTTTTGACTTTGATCCATTGACCTCTTTACTATTGATCATGTCCTCTCCAGACGACAATTTACATAATCCCATCCTAAGTCATTTTATATCACCCCTTCACATCACCTGCCGGTTAAGGTAAACGGAACTGAAGAAAGAATTTTGGTTTCGAAACTCAAGATGGTTCGTGATCTTTCAGCAGCTGATACGAAGGCTTATTCATGACAGGGATGTACTGTACGATGCATGACTGGGCTTAGTGTCTATCAATACTGGTCAACAGTCTCAGACAAAGAATCCTCTGTATTGATAACCTTTCGAGATGCCAGGAATTCTCAAGAAAGTACGGTATTGGAATAGTCATTTATGCTTCTAGTATATCGCAGATTAGGTTTTGTTTTCTCCAAGGGTTACACGATTTTTGTTAAGTGATAGCGCAAACAATGGTAGAGATATTTAAATATAAGTAATGTCAAGTTTTTCTTATAGAGCGCTACCTACTCCGAGGTGAGGCGTCTTAAAGTGCTTATTGTTATTTCTAAGACGGGATAATGTAAATAGGATTTGAAACTTTACATGGTGGATATAAGATATAGACGCGTTTGCGGTAACACCATGTAATGACTATCTCTAAATGAGTTGGGGTGGTTCTGAAAAAAACCGTTGGATTAACTCGACGTTTCAATCAGTATGCTCTGATCGTTTGCTGGAGATAATGTAGTCTACCCTTTTCAAAAGGAGATAAACAAATTTGCCAATGAAATAGAAACACAAGAGTTAAGCCCTGAACACATCTATTTTGGCTTTAGTATCAAGTCACACTCTAGATTTAAGGCAGTTCCTTCTGAGGGATGGGATTTGGGGCAAAGTCAAACCCTGTTTGAATAAAAGGTTTGGGTTACACATATTAGTAAGGAAAGACACGTGTCTGAAGAAAAAGAAATCGAAATCCTTGACACAAAATCTTCTGAAAGAAGTGATAAGGAATAAACCAGATTGGAGGCCTTATTCAGGGTCAACTTTGTCTCAGGAGAATGTTCCATTGATGCACTCTCCCTTGACAGCCCAAGATTCTTGTACAAACCACTCTCACCCCAGACAGCGATTGACACTTGTTTTATATACGTTGTTATCTTTGGCTGAGAAGAGCGTCTTCCTGAACACAAATTAAAGAAAGAACTTCAGCTGGCTTTCATGCTGGTCAAAACACTCGGCAATCAGAAGTGATTTAAGTAAACTAATTCGGCTATGACAGCTTGAAGAGGGTAACGTACGTGAGGGTAAATATACAGGCTCTCGTACTTCGGCAATTGGGTATTCCAAGTACGGTTATCACATTTCACTCTAGAGAATTAGTAAGAATGACGAGCATACGTCAACAATACGTTCTTTTATTGATTTGTCTCTTTACAAAACAATACATTCTGAACTAAAGTTGTTTAAACAAATAAATAAATAAATAAATAAATAAATAAACAAACACATGTATTATTGTTCTTGGAAACACAAACTTAAACACATTATTCGTATGGCCTTAATAGTGTGTTATAGGCAAGTGTAGAAGCTTTGGAAAACTAGAAACTTTAATTCATTGTCAATTGTTATTCAGTATCCACAAACACGAACTACTTCGTGAAATCAAAATGTTATTTGATCTGTGACGTTACGCCTTAGGGATATAAGATAGTCAAATCATCTTGAAGACGAAACGAGTATAGTTGGGATACAACTTGCATTAATGTTCATCTCCGATTGCCTGAAGACGATTTATTCTAGTTCAAAGACAGCACGGGAAAGTTAAGTGCGTGGCGACTAAGATTTGAGCCAGGACATTGCATCATTTTCAACTCCACTAGTTTGTTAATTACTTCCACTCCTGTTGAGACACTTTATTGAGGACGCTGGGAATTTTACATATTTGCATATTTTGAAGCACGGCACGGTAATCAATCTTGGTTGGCATTTCTAAGAATACAATTTTCCACTGAGCTGAATTTCAGATGTCAACAACAAAGATGAAATTGTTACCCATAACGCAAGTCTCTAAATGATTGATTGCACAGAAAGAACAGCAACGCGGAAGAGAACCGTGCGTTCATTTAGAAAATTTGAATAATTAAAATGTAACCGGGAAGATGTTACATTCCCTTCAGAAAGACATGGACATAGCTATAGTATGTAGATGACCTTAGTCTCGCCTTAAATACTTCATTCTTTGTAAATGCCGTCTGAATACTAAACTGCACTTCCTCGTTCTGATGCTCCATGAAGCGTGCATCTTCAGCCTTTGCAAAGACTCTTTGTAACTTTATAGAATAATTCAATTTATAAAATGCTCTCAGTATCGACTTGATGCATTGGAAGAATTGAACTTCTGTAATGGAAGAATTGAACTATCAATAAAAAGTTGTTATTTTGTATTTCTGTAAGAAATGGAATGAGTGTCCAAAAATGCTTAATCTATAGTACGAGTAGCCCCCAGAGCCTAAAGTGGTTTTCAGCGGGTCGGCATCAGTATTCCCAACGGAAAATGCTTCGACTTTTCCTTCATTTTTAATTTCTTTGAGAGAGGTTTATTTCTCGATTTTATCGCAGATTGCCAAATATATTTCGATGTCACTCTTCTCAAAGATGAGATGAAATCAAACACACTCAGACATTAAGGCAGATTACCATCGCAGGTTGTTTTCCATTAAATATGCATAATGGGTTAAGGGGGGGGGGTGTTGTATTTGGTGGAGGAACAGGTGAATCTAGATGAAGCGATCAATCATCTACACCAGGTATCATCAATTTTTCATTACAGATCAAGTGCTAAACATACACAATCCAAAGATGCTGCACACTGTAAGAGCACACACACCCGGAGATGAATATTTCCGCGTTTTTGAACATCTGTTAATGACCTGTGGGTATGGCTGGACAGCTCACATTATATTCCGGAGGAATCAACCTTCATTACCCTCCTCAAGCATAATATTGAATTTTTTTTCTCTTCATTCTTGGTTTTTAATATTGGATTTCTCACTCTTTAGCTTTGCCAATCAGTTGCTGTGGTATTGTAAGTTTAAGATTGTGTTTTTTATAGTAAGGCCAAGTATGAGACGTGTAACTGCAAAAAGGGATATGATTATGATTAAGTTATTTTTATGTCATCCAAAGAAACGAAAACGGTTCCCCAGGGTTCTACATATGTAGTTCGTTTACAGCCACAAGATATCTTTGTTAAGTTGTCGCATTAATGCATATATGCCCCCCAACGTATATTTATTGCTGCAAATCAAAGGGGTTATTGCAATCATGAGTCTGGGTAGATTCTTCTTCTCTATGTTCCGCAGCATGGTATCATGCACAATTTAAAGGCAGTGGACACTATTGGTAACTACTAAAAACAATTACTAGCCTAAAAAGCATACTTGGTCACGAGTAATGTGGAGAGGTGAATATTATAAAACATTGTGAGAAATGGCTCCCTCTGAAGTGACGTAGTTTTCAATTTGATTTAGAGACCTCAGATTTAGAGTTTGAGGTCTCGAAATCAAGCATACGGAAAGCACACAACGTCGTGTGACAGTGGGGTTTTTCTTCTTTCATTATTATCTCGCAACTTCGACAACCGATTGAGGTCATATCTTCACATGTTTGTTATTTGATGCATATGTTGAGATACACCAAGCGAGAAGACTGGTCTTTGACAATTACCAATAGTGTCCATTGTCTTTAACCTTTCATTTTGTTTGTACGTATATATCTCATCACCATACAATTTGTTGTCAGAATATAAAACAAGGAGACACAAACAATGGCTCGGTTTGAATTTCTAACATTCCAAGATGAGCAATCTGTCTGAATAGTGTGTTTAATGGCAGACTTTATGCCGTTAAAGACTCAGTAACTCATGGGGAGGATATACAGTTCTGAATACGAATACATTTAAGTCAGGTGTCATGAAGCAATTTACGGCATTAATTCATGCAAAACGAATATATCACGTAGTATAATATTTGCGTATTACAGTGGGTAACAAGGACATAAATCCAGCATCTCCGAATTGATGTAAGTCTTCTTTAAATAGAAGAAAAGAATAAAATAAAATAACTTCCTCTCTCGCAAAATATTCCATAGGTTTGTCTTATTTCAGAGAAAATTTCAAAATATTTGATCTGGATTTTGTTGATAATCCATATATTCATATATGAACAATCAAATTCCTTACACGTAATGTGACACCCTCCTGGGATTGGGAGCTACGTTAATTACATATGTTTATGCAAAAGGGGGCGAAATGTCAAACATCTAGTATAACGTTAACAATATGTGGGCGGAGTGACAAAAAACAAATTGCATTTTACACCCATTCTCACTTTACATGTTATTAATTGGTGCAGTTCTGGTTTGCTTTAACAAAGTTTTCGGGTCCAATTTTGTTTTTGTTGTGTATGAAAATTACATGCCCAGTTGTGTCCAGAATTTAATAGCTAGCTATATTTTTGTGATGATCCAAAATATTTCATATTCAATAATAACACATCAGATTGTAGACTTCTGCACATCAACCTTGATATGCTGTGCATAGGAATACGAAATTAAATATTATTAATAAGTGTCAAATCATTATATCCGACAATATCCAGTCGTAAACGGTTCGTTAATTTGGGTACAACCTGAATAATGTTTCTCTAGAAGGACTGATTGAAGGACTAATGTGACGACGAGATACCTGATTAGTGCCTTGAATGCTTTTCAAATTTAAAGGATTTGTGGGTACTTTTTCAAAATGTCCATGAACATTAAACTTACAGGGTTTGAAGATAATGATAGTAGAAAGCTTCCCTTCAAATATTACTTACTGAGGTGCTGTAATTTTTGAGAAATGAGTAAAACAATGTCATGAAAATATGTTTGTAGATGATTAAAATAATTTTCGTCTCATAAGACGAAAATTATTTTCATGACATTGTTTTACTCATTTCCCCAAAACTACAGCACCTAAGCACGTAATATTTTCATGGAAGCTTTCTACTATCATTATCTTCAAACTGTGTAAGTTTAGTGTAAATCTGTAGACATTGTGTTTTTTGTCCTACAAAAGTTACATAGACCCTTTAAAGTGATTATCAATTATAAGTATTTCCAGGTCTGGTGTCGGTTTGACAAGTGAACATCACCCCCAACCATAACCTTTCCATACCCACGTTGTATTCCAGTTGAATGTTAGACTTTCATGTTCAACACTGTTTATTTATATCACGTATTAAAGGTGAACCCGTGTAGTCCCTATAGGATTGTCCCAAATGGCGAATTCATTAAGATACATACGTGGGTTTAGTAACCTCATTCATAATTAACGAGAGTAACTTGGGAACAGAATTGAAACAGAATAAATATATTTATTATATGTCGAACTGACGCATATCTCTGTTAGAGATGACATCTGATACATCGAGGGAATTGTCTCACCTGTTTCTATAATTAATCATTTGTGATTTTGTTTTTCAGGATGAGCGGAAACAGACATTGAAGACAAATGTATGGCTGACTTTGGTAAGCTTCATGTGATGTTCTGTTAAGTATATACAAATCAAGAGAACAAACATACTGTTGATTTGTTCCATCATTCTGACACCAACATCAATTACATAGCCGTGTTTAATCTAGACATGAGGAACAAATATTAGCTGAAAGCGGTGGGTTAAAATACTCCTTCCAGGAAATGTTACTCTTTATTATTTTAAAGATTTATTATAATGTGACATGTTAAACTTGTTTAGAAACTTCAACACTTGCCTGAAATATGACCAGATGGGCAGTATAAGGGCAAACGTCAATAAACCATCAGATTTGGTTCAGGTTTATTTCCATGCGATAATAATCATGTCAGCATTATGCGAGCCAAGATTCAGCACCATTATCCCCTATGCTGAAAGGTTCTCTACCTTACCCATTTAGGGCTTGGTGGGGAACAGAGTGGGCCTAGTGGGCAACACCTGCCCCCTCAGTCTTCGATTCATGATGAAAAGGGGCTAGATTCAACCAGGTTGAAGGAGTTCGTTAATCTTTAAGTTATATACAGATAATTGTTGTGCAGGAGTATTTTGCTCAAAGGGGTTTAAGAACCCGACGACAGATGATGGTCTTCGCTCAATATTTATTAAGTTTTTCTCGTCATTTCTCAAAGATGCTTCATCGAATACGATTGCAAAACATTTGGAAAATTATCTTGAAACCCGAGCTCGCTTTCAGGTGTAATTGCTTCCAAAAATATACGGTTTTCAGTCGGTTATTTGACATCGTTGCCCCCCTTCTTCGATTGGCTCCCACCTGAGTAATTTTTCTCTGTTACTTTAAACAGTCAAAAGCAATCTCTCTCTTAAGAAGAAAACATATTGATTTCACCTGTTGGGATATAAAGTAACAAGTTGAGACTACAGTTCTCGGGCAGACAGAGGCACTAGCATCAAATCGTACATATAACAGCCGTCTGGAGATGCTCAAAAAGAGATTCCAGTTAGCATGAGAGAGATACAAGCTAACAACAAATCAACCAGGTAACAGCCGTCTAGTGACCTGCCGTCTTTATAACCATGCAGCTGTTTCAACATTGTCTGCGGACTACCGATGGCACTGATTACCAAGTTTCAAAGCATTATACATCGGTCGTTAAGCCTTTGGCGCTCCTTTCAAAGTCTCGATGAACGCACGCGTCATAAGTGGAGCAAGAGACTAACATAGGCGTAGCCTACTCAACTGCTTTTCAAAAACATACTATAATTAAACTGTTGGAAATAACATTAAGTGTTAATTTATCAAATTTAAGATACCCGCGTTTCAAACACAAGGGAACATTGTTTTCTCTCACGTGTATATTTAAGGGATTGCTATCTAAAAGCGGTTAAATAAACAAAATTACGGTTAATGGGTAATAATTGAACTTCAACATAATTTATAGATGTTAATAAAAATCTTCTTTTTTTTTTTAAATGTACAAATGCAAGTCACCTTGGGAAATACTTTTCTTTCAAAATTAATAACGAAAATGCATAATGTTAACACGTTTAACTCTCTTTGCGGTAATCATTAGCCTAACAGGGACCAATAGCGATGACAAATTTGATACAGCTTATGAATCGTCATGGTGTTTGTTATCGTTTGATACTCAAATAAAGTAACAGTATTACAAATGTTCTCCTGAAGTTTCATGAAAGGTGCCCGTCAATGAGGCATGAAGGAGTCACATTTTCATCTTACAGTCTGGTATTCAAAGCCTGTTAATAACACGAAGCCCACAGTTGGCTAAACCATTATTGTCATCCAATGCGCCAAGTCAAAACGACATTGGCTCGATGAACTTTTGCACTTTTCTCGGAACCGTAGAAAATGTCGCAGTACTTTAAAGTAGGCCTATATGCTAGTATTCTAGTAGGCCTATATGCTAGTATTCTAGTAGGCCTATATGCTAGTATTCTAGTAGGCCTATATGCTAGTATTCTAGTAGGCCTATATGCTAGTATTCTAGTAGGCCTATATGCTAGTATTCTATAAGTGAATCACAAACCCACATGTCAAATATTTACTGTGGCTTTAAAAAAGAAATGAAAAAAAAAATTATACTCATTTTATTTTAACAATAGATGAAGTCAGGATTCAAATGATTTCTACCTACACTCAACAATGTCGTACACTTATGTTGTTACTGTGATATTGTCAACAACATTGTGAAAACAAATGGCAAAAAGAACGACTACATCCTTAACCAGAACGAAATAATGACAACACAGATTCTAGTATATCTGTCATTTCTATTTTAAATTGAATTATTAATTGTTTAACACATTATGTTGTGCATTCCATAATCGGTATTTCAACACACTAATTCAACAAGTCTGTCATTTGAATTGCTCTTTTGTTTCTGCAGAAGTGGCAAGATGAGTATCTTACCTGGGACCCTAAGGATTATAACAACCTTAAGAACATCAAAGTTCCTTCTGAGACGATATGGATGCCCGACGTCACGCTTTATAATAAGTATAAACGCTTTTATTATACAGGTTTTCTCGGTCAAACTCGGCAAAGGGGCAATAAAAATGTTCGTGCGTTCGATTTAACGCTGTTTTACCTCTCCAGTTGTTACAGCGTTTCAAATTCAAAATTCGGCCATTCAATTTCGTTTTGAGTCGAGTCAAATTCCTTTAGCACTCTGTTCAATTTAGCGTATCTCCATTCTTTTTCGTGACACACACGCCTTAAGAAGCATCTGCGAATTTGAATGCTGATTTGATGAATTGCTAAATTGAATTATTGTTTGTTAAATCGGATGGCCCAACATTTCATTTGGCTAATCATAGAACGAAATCGAATTACCATTTGTAGTAGCATTCGATTTCGCGCAAAATATAATAGCTTTATGGTTAAATTGGCTGTTCATTTGCCGAAATTGACCGAGAAAACCTTTTATACCGTATCTCTGAACGTGATCTATAGTCAGTTTGATCGCATTGGACTTAGTTTTAAAAGTATGACTGTATTAGTCGAGGTGTTACATTTCTCTAGTTCCTTTATGTTCTTCATAAAGTTGTTGTTTCCCCATGAGGTTGTTGTCGAGGTAGTGACACTTAAATGAGCAGAGCTCAGAGCTCCTTGAAGTTAACACTTCGGTGGGACATACTTTAGAGTCCGAAGGCTGTAACTTGCTTCGTGCTTGTCAATATCTGATCATCAGATGTTGGTCACGTTTAGAATATAGAGACAGAATAGAAGGATACTAGTTTTATGTGAGTCTATAGGCATTCATACTCCAATGCAAATGGAAATATCATTATAGTAAACAATATACCACTGGAGAGTTCAGCTCTATATACCGGCGTTGTGTTTCAGTAAAACAAGTACGTGGGCTCCTCTTTTCAGATACGGCAACTTATGCGTCATTAGAATGCTGATATTATGGTTTTATTTATAAAGTCTCATTTTAAAGTGTCTTGGACCATTTAAGCTAACAGTATTTTTATCAAACGTTAGCTTGGTAACACACAAACAAACATTTTAAGAATTAGTTATTGACGTATAAACATTGAGCCAAATTCAACAGTCATAAAACGCTCCAAACAGATTTATACAATCTATATGACTGTACTGTCTTAACCGAAATGCAGTCTCGGTAGGCAATGAGGTAGGCACTAAGTGCAAGCTGAATTTTAATTGCTTTGAGCTTGTCGTATTTCCATTAAAATATGTTCACACGAGTAAAATCAACTACAGGTAACTCTTGTACCATTAACCTTTTGTAAGAGTTCCACCCTTAACAAAGATGTGAAAGTCGATAAAAGTGAAATATTAGCATGCGTTTGATCTTTACTAATATACAGGGTATCTTGACAGTTGCGTCAACCATTATAAGACACTCTGGAGTGACAACTTGATGTTGGTGTAAAGTGTACTAATTTTATTCATGTACGAGTCATTGTCCTCATATGTTATTATCAGTTCACTGTTGTTTTTGCTGTAGGTGAAAACCGGGAGTTAGAGATAACGCCGCCGATGAAATTTTCAATAATCGTGATGATTTTGAAGCGATTTATGTTTTTATTGCAAGGGTAGTATCTGCCGCCAGAAAATGATAATAAAGTGCATGCACACTCTCCCCAGAGATACGCCGATTGCCGATCTCCAATATAAATGGACTTGCTTTTACGGTGCCAATTACCTTAACTCATTTCTGAAATTTGTCGGTCTAGCAATCCTAACAATTTTTTGTTGTACTTACATTAATAATTCATTGTTGATTTTAGGATTCATCTTAATACTTCGTATTTTGATTCCCCAAAACCATTCCAGACATGATACCGAAAGGTATAAATTGTATGCCTCACTGCCTCGTTCGACTAACTGTTCTTTTAGAATATCAGGTTGCTTTGTGTTCTGATCTTTCGAACACTTTTTTGAAACTATCGTTCCTGTATGAAATGGTTATCAGACAAACCAATCGCTTTTTGATTAATTCGTTTTATAATTAACCTACACGTATTATACAGGAAGTGTATTACAGTTATCTACCGCCTGTGGAGAAAATAATATATCTGTAAACCGGAATCAATGTTTTGTTCTCAGGTACAAGTAGCTAAGATTAAAACATAATTCAGGGATGGGAATTATTATTTGGCCCACGGGGACAATTTCAGATCAGGAAGTGATCTGCTGAAATATGTCTATAAAACATTTTTGGATCTATCAGTTGTGATTGGGACAAACTGCTATAGTATGAACAAGTTGCGTGCTATTGACGGGGTATCAGTTTTAGGAAGAATGGAATATTACAGTCATGTAACGGTCAAATGCATTTCTAGACTAGTCTAAAGTTTCTATGCTAACCGTTAAAAGGTACAAATGTAGGCACGCATATGTTCTCCTCTTACAGTCCAGGAACAGATGCTACTAATAAACTAATACCAAAATGAGAAAGACAACATTTGAAAGGCAGTGGACACTATATTGGTAATTACTCAAAATAATTATTAGCATAAAACCTCACTTGGTAACGAGTAATGGGGAGAGGTTGATGGTATAAAACATTGTGAGAAACGAAGTGACTTAGTTTTCGAGAAAGAAGTAATATTCGACGAATTTTATTTCGAGACTTCAGATTTTGAATATGAGATCTCGAAATCAAGCATCTGAAAGCACACAACTTCGTGTGACAAGGGTGTTTTTCTTTAATAGTTATGTCGCAACTCTCAATTTTCACAGGATAAGTATTTTGTTGAGATACAACAAGTGAGAAGGCTGGTCTTTGACAGTTACCAATAGTGTCCAGTGTCTTTAATAACGTCAATTCGTTTTAATTAGTTGTTCTCATTTCAACCTTCTTCTCATTTGTATCAACACATGAGAACAAGGTTATACTTGAAATGAGCAATAAAACAAATTAAATGACTGTGATAAAAGAGTAATTAAAACATTCTTTAAGAAATTATAAGATTGGTTATGAGCAAAACAACGTGCTAATGAATTCAGACGCTAATTAGGTATGTTATTTGATCCATTTGCTTCTGTTATGAGCAAAACACCTCCATACCGGAATCTTCATAATGACGTTGACGTCAGATTTCTTGAGGATTTCTGCTTAATTGGGTACCTGTCTCGTCTGTGATTGCCACTCAGGTACAATTACATTGCAGCAATTGTCAATAGTAGCCAGAATGCAATTACTGCGTTTCAAGAATGCATTATTCATAGATTAATGTCAAATAATATACGGCAGGAACCAGAATGCCGATAGTGTGTGTGATTATTCCAATGAATGAATGAACATTGTTTGATCAAAATGATTGCTAATGTATAGAACATCATCCATATCAGCAAATATTGATCAACAATTTACTCTGTGTATGTTCAATTACTTATGACTAATGTTAAGGTTTATACTTGTACATTTTGCATTTATGTGAAATCCTTTATACTATTGGTGCCATTTCTGCGACAGGCACCACCTTGGTGATGTACACAGTTACTTTAATCAATGACACTACGGCAAGTTGAATCAGAGATAAGAATTTCATTAAGGACATACACCTGGGCAGATATCAACATCTGATGTTTAATCAATACTCCATTTTTTTTTAACAGTTTGGAAGTATTTGTTCTTTTGCAATGACTTACTCTTACAGCAGTCAGGAAGTCTCTCATTGAACTTGCATGAACACACTTGTAAAAGAGCGGTGTATAATTCAAAGCGAGGCATTGTTGACCCATATAGGCTGGTTCCTGTGACGCAGAGTCCCACGTCACGATGATTGTTATTAGGGATGTTGGGTTCCGGTAGGGAGTGTTTTTTACCATTAGTGTCTGGATGTCTGTCATGCGATTATTGGAAGCTTGAATTCCGATTCGTTGGCTCTGTGGATTCTAAATAGACGCCGAGGAATTGTTATGAATTACCGCATTACTCGACTCTAGTGGTACCTAAGTACTGCTTGAATTACTTTATTAATGACTTGTTTGTATATGGGTTTAGTAATTCTTTGACCCTAACAAGAACAGCGTCAAATTGGAATACAGAAAGGTAGAAGAGTGTGAGGAACTATGTAGTTATAAATAATCAGTGCGGCTCATTCAAACGGTTCTGCGTCTAGCCGAATATATCTAGCTCTGATATGAAGCGTGTTATTATAGGGATATCTTTGTTCATCTAGCACCTGTAGTTGAACTATATCAAGCAATGTCTGCAGGTGAATCCAGAGGATTTGATTGCCACTCAGATTATGATAATTGATCCTACTACGTGGACAAGTACGCTCAAACGCCAAGTTAATATTTAAACTGATATGAGATGCTGTCGATGAAATCATCGACTGGCGTAGGTTTCTCAAGACTCGAGAGGCAGCTGAGGGCTTGTTAAGGGCGGCAATGGGTGGCCCGCTGCTATCCTCAGAGACACAGAACATGAAATTCTTGTATTTCGCTTGGCTGTAGTCAATCAGGGAGTCTCACTTCAGTTAGGAATCTATAGGCAACCACTCGACAATCATGAGCAATGTCTTAAAATTGATTATAACTAATAAATAATAATAATAATAATAATGATAATAATAATAATAATAATAATAATAGCGAGGATCCTGAGAAAGACCCTTGAGATCTAAGGTTACGGGACGTAGCCCGACTCGAGGAGTTACCGGCACAAAGGAAAATGAGATCTTTCTTTTGCATGCTGTGATAAAATGAAATAATAATAATAATAATAAAGACTGGGTGTTCAAGGCGTAGTAAAGCCGAAAAATGAAACGAAAGAAAACAGACACAACACAATTAGTCCTTGAAACTCTGCGACATAAGATAAGTTTTGAGAAGATACTTGAATGTGTG
Source organism: Asterias rubens (assembly GCF_902459465.1). NCBI lineage: Eukaryota > Metazoa > Echinodermata > Asteroidea > Forcipulatida > Asteriidae > Asterias > Asterias rubens. Next base: position 19,434,431 of record NC_047070.1, on the reverse strand, counting down.
TGGTACAAAGACAAGATCTCAGATGCGTGGCGCAGCTTAAGAAAATAGTTATACATATTGGTTTACTAAAATCAAGACAGAGTATCTAATAATTTTGAAATATTAATAATCCTCTTCTTGTTTTTCTTCGCAGTGCCGACAAATACGCCAATTTTCTGAAGGGTCAGACAGCAGTCATCAGTTACGACGGGTCTATCAATTGGGGTTGCCCCCAAATCTTCACTACCTACTGTAAAATTGACATCACCACATTTCCCTTTGATAAGCAAACGTGTACACTCAAGTTTGGTTTGTGGCAGCATGATGCAACAGAAGTTGTCGTCGTTGGGGCTGGTAAGAGGAACACTTTCGTATTATCCCCACTAAGACGTTCATTTATAAGAGACATTAATTAAGGGAATAATTCGAATATCGCATGAACATGGATAGTAGCAATGTTTAGGTAATGCATGGTCATCCATATGTAGACACATTACCCCAATTTCTTTTAACATTACAAGTTCTATGAGGTGTCTGCCTTTCATCTATAACCGCAAGGCCTCGTACTCCCACCATGCTATTACAAACAATTATTTGCAATAATCATTAATCATTTATTACGTTACTATGAATACTTGATGTAGGGTAGTACCATACATGGTACTTCAACTTTAGGTTTTCAATCAATCTTTTGCAATGACGTCACTGCAGAGATTGAATATCGGGAGCGAACTGTTTTGAATTCAAAGTTATTATCAAATTGGACCTTGATAACAAACGAAGGTCAGAGGTTGACATTCAAAAGACTTATCTTCAAACAATGAGGAGCGGGATCGAATACGGTGTTTCGCAGGAACTGCCTTTATTTGCATAATTTATGTACATATTAATCATGCTTCTGAATATGCAAAGTAAGTGACAATAATGGCCAAACTGTATTTTGTTCCTAATGGATCCACCGTGGCGCTTAAAATACCCTTAGTTTGTCTGCACTCAATGCACGTGCCTGCAAACATTGCACTATAAATAGTTGCTATTTTTGTTAAGGGAAAATGAAATAGCTGTTGAGTTTACTTACTTTATTACCCCGTAGTGTTACGCTGCACGTTTCAACTAAGAAGATCCCAAGTGTATAGTCAGTACATGTTTGTGTCTTGCGAGATCCTTATTCGATGACGTCACCTCACACGTGACCTGGTGGTCTTTCTGATCTGTTTGATGTTTTGTCCCTCTTATTTTGTGTTTTAACAGTTATCAAAAACATTTCAAAAGAAAAGTGCTTCGGATGTTCTTTTCTTCTTACAATTCAAACATGAAATGAAACATGGCAATACACGCGGATCATTATTTTTTTTTGAGAACCACAATTTCCTGATCAACTGATTGCTTACTTGAGTATGTTTACTTTAAAGGCAACACTATTGAAGTAATGTGTAATATTATGTCGGTTCGCCCATTCAGATAAAGATGACCACACCACTACATCTGAAGGCGGTAAGGCCCTATATCATAACACAGATTTTACCATTCCAATTGCCAGTCGCTTTATCTCCCACTTTCTTGTTCTGTTGTCCAGAACGCCTTTAAGCATTACTCCAATCCTGCTCATATAACCCACCGCTGCTTGCCATTCCCTATTCCCATTCTCCCCGAATCCAAAATACATCTTTGCCAACTTATTCTTCATTTTCCTACATGCTTTGGTTCTTTGTCCATCGTTATAGCATTTTCGTTTTGTAATCACTGGCTTTCACGACTTTAAAATTCATTGATTTTAATGGTTTTTCCATTCTAAGTAAAGTTATTAATCGGTAGATTTGGGGTTTTTGTTTGCTTTCAAACAACCAAATTGCATTCAGTCATTAAAAGTACATTGATTATCTATATCGGTTCTTGTCTTGGTTTTAGAGTTATTACTAACATTTCAACTGAATACTTATCATAATCCAGTTTATATTTGTTATATTTCAATTTTGAACTCAGCCCTTCTCTTTTTCAGATTTTTAGTCACGAATGCTGGTGTTTCATTGTTAAACCATTATAGATTGTTTTTCTATTACATTATTTTTATAAATTTATCCCCAACACTATTTATTTTCATATTTGCCACCATACATTGTAGCTGAAACATAGCCTAAATTTACGAGACATTAAAGCAGCAACATACTGCAACATCTTTCTTGTAGCTGCATATTACTTGTACAAGATTTATGATACAACCTAAAACATATGTTATCCATCCATTAGACATCCATAACTCATTCATTAGCAAGTTGAACTTAGTAAAGGTACAATTTATTAGTCCATCGAACATCTATAAAACATACCCTTTCCCATCCTTGCTGCGCATTAACGATAAACTAGTTAATAAACTGCCGGCTTGAGAATTATTTATTTTACCCTTTTATTTGTGTTTTTTCATAAATAATTGAAATTATAATACCCAAAATAAGCTTCGATTCAAATGCTGAGCTGCAAGCACTTTGTTGTGTGGTTGTAGAACTTTAAAAGCATTAAATATGTGCTCCTCCGCTGCATGCTAAGTATAGTAAGGGAGAACGTTGACGCCAGATTCTGATTATCATAAAATGAGAGACTCTGATTTAAAGACACTTGGACGCTTTTTGTAATCGTCAAAGACCAGTCTTATCACTTGGTGTAAAATAACAAACCTGTGAAAATTTGAGCTCATTCGGTCGTCGGAAGTTGCGTGATAATACTGAAAGAAAACACACCCTTGTGACACGGAGTTGTGTGCTTTCAGATGCTTGATTTCGAGACCTCAACTTCTAATTCTGAGCTCGCGAAATCAAAGTCTCGGAAAAAGACTTCTTTCTCGAAAACTACGTTACTTCAGAGGGAGCCGTTCTCACAATGTTTTTTACTATCAACTTCTACCCATTACTCGTTACCAAGTAAGGTTTTAAGCTAATAATTATTTTGAGTAATTACCAATATTGTCCACTGCCTTTAAACCACGAATAGAAAACACCGTGTCCCCTAAGGGAAAACAAATAATAATATTAACCATAATAATAAAATATATATATATTCAACAAATCAAAATAATATAACAGTTATTTGATAGAGACAAATAACTTCACTAGCGATTATTGCATTAATTAAATAAATGGTTTGACTTTTACATGTTGGTTAAATTTCAACAATGTTAAAGCAATGTGTCCATGGTATTAACAATGAAGCATGTTGTTTCCTTAAGTCGAATGTTTGATGCAGATTGATAAAAACTAACAACTAAATTCAATAGTTGCTTGGTAATGGTTTTGCATTCATTCATTTCTTTTACTTTGTTTTTCTTTTGGTTCTGGTATTTTTTAGGCATATGGGATAATAATTATTTGTTTTATTTTCTTAACCCAATGAAGCAAAAAATTAGAGTTTTGGAATGTTAACTAAGCCTGGGTTGTATTAATCCATCTGACCATGAAAGAGGATACAACACACAGCTTGTAGAAATGAAGCTTGACAGCTTAGAATCAGCCTACTCAATTCTAAGAATGCCTAGACCTACTTCATCAACATCCATTCCAATCTTTGCCTGAAACCATCCATATGTATCAGATTCGACTCAGCTGGTTATCAAATAGTTTCAATGACTAGGTTTCATACTCTCACTATATTCCAATTAAGCACAGCTTACTATCAAATAATTGTTGGGAATTGTATTTCCATGAAATCTGAACAAAAAGGTAAAAACACACATGCGTTTATAAGCCGGATTCAGTGATGTTAACTTGGTACCTCTAACGGTAAGCAAAGAATAAAATTTTAAAACAAGCAACCCGTCATCCAAAATAAATTTGTTTTAATTTTATTGTAATTCAGTCTGCGTTATTGCAGCATTGAAAGTTTAAATTCACAATTCTTAAGAAAAGACACCTATTTTAATAGCCAACGAGATCGGGAGTGAATTCAGCCGAAGTGAAATAGTGACAAGGCATGTGACTATTTTGTGCAAACACTCATTGATGTACCAGTTCAACGCAATGCCTTTAGGCAATGCCATACTAATGAAACTCAGTTGTTAAAATTGAATGTCAATTTACCTAAGCATATCGTTCTTGTAGCACAAAAGATTAGCTTCAGGCAATCTGCGATTATCAAAATGGTGCACAAAATAAACCTGGAATTACGTCTGGCTTTCTATTATGTCTCACTCGATACACTAGTTAATCCGGAGCCCCCGATCGTTAGATATGAAATCTTCATTAAAAGCCCACAGGTGTTTGCTCGGGAGGGGGTTGCGTTTTTAGTTATCATTTCAGTTACATGTTACACACAATTTCATTATGCTTCGCCCTCGTTTGAAAACAAAATTGTTTTCTGAGGGGCAAAGTGTTTCAATTTACGTTGTCAGCACGCATTTACACGGATACCCCGCAAGGCATTCCTCTGGATATTCTGTCAATTGAAATTTATGTTAATAACACAATAACTTAGCATTCAGTGACAAGTGTTTGGCTGATTTTGCTTAACATTTGTCACATTCATGAATACAATTGAATTAAGAGAGAAACGTTTTGGGTTTTTTGGTTTTCATGTTGTTGAAGTATACAATGCTTGCTGACATAGATTGAAACAAAATTCATATTAATTCCAAAATGCCAATTTATTGGATTTTTAAGATACAAGCACAAATCTTATATGACATTTTTTCCTTTAAATATAAAAACAATCAGTTTCACACAACGCTAGTTTTGTTAAATATATAGTAAAAAAATTGCTGTATTTATTGTTGGATGCGGGGTGTAACATTTGTTCTCGTTTTATGAACTCAATCGAGTTGAACCATGAGTTAAACCAACTTTAGTACCGTGTCTGAATGCACCCTCATACAGTGCGTAGTATTTGCAGTTGTTTGAAGTGTAAAATGTTTGATTACCCATCACTCTTAGAATCCACATTGCGTTCAGCTATCAATCTGATGATCAAGTCATGATTTCATATTATCAGCTGCAGCTTTCATTTATAACAATTCCATGTATACTCTTATATATTTAAGATGAGGTTCACCTTTTCATGTTTCTTGATTCAATTTAAGACTTTCAATTAGTAAACTATGTATAATGAAAATCGGTGTGTGACGTCACACCATCGGATTAATCTCTTATTTACAATGTGTGTGATCCAATTCTCCGTATTTGTGCCAATATTTTCAATTATGTATTTGTTTATATTCTAAACCGGACCTTCTTCAGAGGCATAAACAAGTACAAACTGATCATTGTGGTATTTATTAGTGGAATCTTAGACATTCTTGTAGATTCATCTCTGAACAGCTCGTGTTCAAAATGAAGTACACGTTTCCCATAGGTGACTGTCTCTCCTTGATTCACACTATTTGCTCCCATGTGAGACATTAGTGATTATAATATATTCTTAAGAAAGAAATTAAAAAGCATATTGTAATTTATTTCTTTTATTTTCGTTGGCAGCCAAACTCTATCACGCAGCTCGACAAATTCCTTGACGAAACAAAAACCTTCAATATTTGATCAGTAGAATTGTACTCGTAGATGCTACATTGTATTTAGAACGATTTGGTTATTGTTACACTAGTCGTAGGTACTGCAATGAAGTCTGCCTAATACTTAGGATAAATGCATGTAAACCTCATAGCTTTGAGAATGTACCCTTCCCCCAAAAGAGTGGCTTTATTTCTTCACAATGTGTCGCTTTTCAGCATAACCCCTTTCCAATAGTAAATCAAAATAAACCCTAACCCAGGCATGGCATGGCACCCTTACCTTTAATCTCAGTTAAACCACAATTGTTTTAATATAAATTAAACGTTAAAAAAAACAAAAAAACTTTCATTTCGAAAATTTATTCGGTTTCAACATGATCAACAGTTTTTGTATTGCCATTTTACAGATAACCATCAGTTGATGCATTGAACACGTTTTGTATTACAGAGAAAACGATGGGGGCATGACTTACGGATGATAGAATTTGAATGGAAAGACGGCTTCGGAAGCTAACAACCTTTTATAATATAACCCATTTAAAAACTAAAACATTAAAACTCTAACATAAAAGACAAGATTGTTGAAGTTATCATGAAAGTCACGTGTACAGATGCTAACTTTAAAATGTCTACTATTTTTACCATTGTTTATCAGGAGGCGATGAAACTGTTTTCAATAGCGATGGCCAGTGGGATATGATCGAGGTCACAGTGCACAGTAACAAAATGGAGTACCCAGACGACCCTGGTAAACAATACACTGACGTTGTGTACGAGGTGGGTACACTGACTAAGGTTGGGTATCAACTTGTTACGAGTTAAAGTCACGATGAATCTTCAACATTCTGGTTCTATTTTAAGTTTGTCGAATCGGGTTAGTGTCCTAAAAGCAGATTGACCATGATTTTAGCAATTTTTGCCTTATATTGATTATGGTGTGTGTTGGTGTGTGTGAAAATTAAAAATATATGCCAATCAGAGTTGTTTGTTTACTATTCGAACGCCATCGGCAACCCAGCTCAAAAACCAAGTTGATAGGTTTATAGCGAGAGTATATCAAGTGTGAAATTACAACCTTCCAGGATCACAATTGTAGCTCCCTCAACATTCGCTCAGCAAAAACCGCCGAAGGTGGGACCTAGTTTGTTCTTTATTAGTCTAAATGGTCTATGCATGTGTAGTTGAATTCAAGCGTAAGGTAATGCAGCTCGTTTAACTAAGTCAAACTAAGTGTAAATAAGTCGTTCCGAGACGCTCTGAATTATTTAGGCTAAACGGGCCAACAGTTACCTCTATTTAAAAATGCCTCCAATACATTTAAGGACCCAACGACAGGTAGATTTGCATTATGACGATATATTAGATGTGTTTAGGGAATAGCAAAACACGAACAGCTGGGTCACAGTGAATACTAACTACCCGGAGATCTGTATAGAGAAAACAAACTCACGCTTATCGCCATTCTTTAATTCTGTGCACCGCTACTTAATTTCTATTTGGTATTAAGTCAAAAGCCAATTATGAATTTGTCAGTTGACTTCAGGTGAAGGAAGAAGAAATGGCCATTAAAAATACAAGAGAGATGACTAATAATTACACTGTATATGCCCTACGTGATGCAGACTTCCATAGTAGGTTTTGTATGATCGGATACAAGTCACGTTTACCACTAAAGGCACAATGGGTTCAGACCTCCTGCTTCAAGTCTTCCAAATGAAATCAAGTCTTTCAAATAAAATCGCTCATACACAGCGGACTACCTGATACTCAGTTTCTGTCCTCAAGTTAAATTTAACTTTTAAACGCTGCTGTTTGTTTCCATAGCCTGGGGTATGTCTTATGGTATACGTCCTTGCTTTGGATGTAATGATAACCACTCCCAAAGGATTGAAATAGAAAGATAATTCACTGATCGTTTTTATGTTGAAGAAGCAATGCGTCCAAGTTGATACGGACAATCACGTTTTCTTTTGGGTTCTCCGGGGCAATAACTCCCCAAAGACACCAGCAGTATAGACCAACAGGCTTGCCGGATACCTTTTGACATTTGTAAGCCATGACAAACAATAAGTGACACCAATGAAATGAACTGTTTAATCAGTCTAAAGTTTAAGCCAGCGGACATGATGATGTTAAGAATGTCGGTTCTTGTTTGCATCTGCATCAAATGGGAAACAAAATGAATGTATGGGCAGAGTATTGTGTCGTTATGTAGAAGAAATGACAGTGCTTGTATAATTATGGAAACGACACGATCATTTACAAAGATATGTATTACTATTAATGTTTTGTAGGTATTGACTTTTTCGGACAAATTACTTTATTTCACAAAAGAGAACTACTTGGAAAGTCTGATAATAGTAATGATGTACAAATCTCGCACAGCACATTGTTTCCTCCACATCATTACAAATAGTCAATACCAGGTCATCCAAGGTCCCGTATATCGCACGAGACTTCGCTAGACTTTTACTAACCATGTTTATTTCTTGTAGGTTTTATTTCAGAGGCGCCCACTCTACTATCTCTTCAATCTGCTGATCCCTTGCATGTTCTTGTCGTTGGTGTCGCTGTTGACGTTCTTCCTACCTCCAGAGTCTGGAGAGAAAGTTAGTCTTGGTGTAACGGTGTTACTGTCACTCACCGTCTTCCTGCTGCTGGTGGCGGAGACTATGCCACCCACGAGTACAGTTCCCGTTATAGGTGAGATTGTGTATCAACATCATATCATTGTTCTCTCTCGTTCACATTAAAGGAAAATGATGGTAAAACTTGAAGCATGAAAAGTGTCGTTCTATGACGAACAAGCTTTCTCCTTAAGACGAGCGGAGTATACTATACGACACCAAACCGGCTCTTTTCAAAGTCAACACTTCCTTGAAAGGAGATTTATTTCATGGTCGTACTCGCAAGTTAACTAATATGTATACTTAACTTGTTCCTACACTTCACACCATGCAAAGCTTCAAACGTAACTGACGAACATACAAGTCAAGTATTTTCTTGGTGTTGCTTTTTTCAGGTCAGTACTTTGCCTGCACGATGGTGCTGATCTCAATCTCAATCGGGATGTCTGTAACAGTCCTCAATATGCACCACCGAGGCCCTGACTGCAAACCTGTTCCACCATGGATCAAGAAGTACATACTGAATGGTATCGGTCGTGTACTGCTACCATCAGAGAGCAGTCGCTCCAAACGACGTCCAACCATCGGAGACAGGCTCGCACAGGAGCTCAAATCATGGGAGACAAAGAGCCTAATGGCTGAGGTGACCGGTAACTCTTCCAGATCAAGAGTGGTATCGAATGGATGTAACGTGGAAAACAAAGGCGACGAATCGGAACAAAACAGACAAAATGATTCAGGTGATAACAAGGACTCTCTGCATAGGAATCGCGCCCTCTATCTTGCGTTGCTACGGGAGATGCAAAAGATTACATTCAGCATCGAGGTGGAGGTGAATTCGAGACGGGTGCAGACAGAGTGGAAGAGGGTCGCCATTGTCTTGGACAGGTTCTTCTTTCTTATGTGCTTGATTGGATCAGCCACAACCTTCCTCGTGTTTTTTGTGCAGGTCTAACATTTTGATTATCATGGACTTCACGTCAAAGTGACCAATACTTTCAATACGGGCTCCGGTGACGTACAGATAGCTACACGTATAAAATGCTATACAGTCAGTTCAAACTTCGAACTTTTCAAGACAACTTTCTTATTTATGACAGAAGAATTATCGTTTAGATTTCGATTTCTGGGGAGTAAAAACTACTGCACTTCTACAGTTTTCCTGGCACGGCAGAAAGACAATTATGGATACGTCACGAATACGACACGGATAGATGGATTATTGAAGATCCTGTCATTTCGATTTTAAGGATATTGGTAAATAGTTTCGCGTCATTATTCGGCTTTTTATAAAAGCAACTATTTTGACTCGTTGTGGCGTTTTTGTATATCTATTTATTCATTAAAACAAAGAATACAAAAGTCTAAAGACTTTTCAATTCAAACTGTGCACTAAGCGTACAGTGATTTATTAACACATCTGGAACCAACTGCACACGCGATGATCATGCAATATGCCCAATGATGTATTGTTCACTACACTCAAAACACATGTATATTGTACAAAGACTTTTTCCTCTTTCTAAAAAAGGTATAATAAAAAAAATAAGCAAAAAATTAATAAATTTGCGGTTGTAAAAAAACGTCAGTTCCAGTAATTATAAGGGCGTAGAAGTACAGTTTAGCCTAAAGTTTATGTAAAATGAGTAGCATGACTGTAGGTAGAAAGACCAGTTTATTTTCCTCGGAACGGTAGTATTATACGAAACTTCGTTATTGAGGGTTTGCAAACGTGGTGAAATAAGAACAGACAAGACTTATGTTTGAAACCTACGGTTCTTTTCAAAACCAGATTACATCATATTACCGCAAACTGTACTACAACAGATACATCGTCGCTCTTATTTCATGCTTTGACTCATAAATCACCAAACAGGGTGTTGTCATAACGATGATGACCGGCTATTAGACATTATCGCTACATGATGTTCCCGCAACAATATTATACAGACACCTCGTCGCTCAAATCAGAAAACAGGGTGTGGCCATAGCGATGATACATCTGCTATTTGGGTTATTTAGATTGAATCTAACCCACCAAAACCCTTCCCTCACTTCGAACACAGACACAAACAGATATCAAGTATACAAGTTATTAAAACTTCCACATTATTTGATGATTATGCGACATGAAGTATAAGCATAAACGCGAAAGTAGATAAAAGGTATTATAACCAGTATACGTTATACTAGTTTAGGATACAAATATTAACTCAACGAATTTATGGGATTATTTACTTGTTTCAACTTACCACTACTTTGTTTCATTTGCTTTTTAAGATTGTGATAAAATAAAGCGTTTGATTACTTATTTTGCATGAGCATAGTGTTTTACAGGGCTGGCCCATTTATGTTAACTTTTGCATATTTTAATTAAAAAGCTGCAGCTCTATGACGCCTTGATGAGTCCAGTGCTTTTATGCTTGTATAAATAAATAAATAACGTACAATAATATTACTATATCATTTTGAAAGTTGTGATGGGTGTGTTTCATTGGTATAACGAGGGCGCCCTCTTTGACGTGTTGTATTATTAATTTCAAGCTTTCTTACTTATTAAAGGGTGAATTTTTATTGGTGTTTTTATAAATATATCAAAGGTTGAATGGACTGTTCTAACAAATTGTTAATGGGCTTTCAATTAATGGGAAAGTTTTGCCAAAAGATAAATAACAAACTCATTGTAAATAAAGTATTGGATTCTATGTCTATTTATTTAATTTGGCAATTAGTTTTATCAAATGTGACGCCCCACAACTAAAGAATGGATTTAAGGGAAAGTGAAATGAAGACGAAAACAGTCACCTGGGGTCGGTTTCACAAAACTCTTCCTAACTTATGACTAGTCCTATAGGTAATGCTAAGAGATAGGAATAGTCTGAGTTAAGACGCAATCTTATCTCTTTGTGAGGTCCGACCTTGGAACATCACAGCCTTGATTTCAATATGATGTGATGTTTCTTGCATTCAAAGTTGAGAAGTGCTTACCAAAATGGCCATTTGTTCGAAAACAGCGCCCCACACGATATTTGTGCACTCACCGATGACTGCCTTTGCAAGAAATCAAAATTAATGAGTTTTGGCACGAACTGCCTTTGCTTTGACATGGAGCGCAACATTTGATGGTGTAACTTTTAGGTCTGTTAAGGAAACTTTCATTTACTGATTGTAATTTGTTTATAGTATGAATATTATAACATTACGAATAATAATAATTGGCAAGTGTTCGATTTTAATTACTAATTCTACTTCCTCTCACATCAGGACCTATCCTTTTATATCCTTATGTTTAGGGTTTGTTTTTAACCTCGATATTATCTCAGCTAAGAATACATAAAGTAAACTTGTTTGAATAGTTTCAAAACGTGGAACATGTAATAAGTTGGTCAATTCAAAACGTAACTCTTGAAAAAAATATGAACTAACCAAGGGTACAATACTTATTGAACCAAGGGTGGACTGTCTTATCCTGATCAGTAATATAACGATTGTTTCACTACGAACGACTTTGTTGAAGTTAATTGCATGTATAATAACACTTTAAATAAGTGGATCAGTCTGTCTCGTTTGAATGGTTCCAGCAGAAAAACACGTCGTAAATTATCCCGAATGGTATGTTCTTTCATACTTGTTTTGCGGCACGTTTCCAGATCCATAGAGAGTGAAAGGTTGACTAAATTGGAACGAAAGAGCGCCCTCTGCCATGTTGAGCGCGGAGTAATCCTTACTTTCACGCAGTCATTTAAGCTAACACAGCATTTGCAAGAGTCGAAATGGTTAGAAAGGGCTCCTATAATTGTGTATCCCTTTTTTTCCAATAAAATTCTGAACATGACTTGTGACCTTGGGATGTAATCAAACTTACTCATTGAGACAGAAGAGTTTGGTATGGAATATGAGTTGATAATGTGCAAAATGGGCAGATATTACTTGATAGATGAAGAGAGGGGATGGTTGTACACCATACCCCATGTCGAACATAAAATTGTTATTTTTGGAGGAAGTGGTCCTTTAAGGCACTGGACACTATTGGTATTTTTCTTAAAATAATTGTTAGCATAACAACTTACTTTTTATCGATCAATGGCGTGCTGTTAATAGTAGAAAACATGTTGAGAAACGGCTCCCTCTGAAGTAACATAGTTTTTCGCACACAACTCGTTTGGCAAGGGTGTTTTTTTCTTCCATTATTATCTCGCAACTTCGATGACCAATCGAGTTCAAATTTTCGCAGGTTTGTTATTTTGTGCATAATGTTGAGATACACCAAGTGAGAAGACTGGTCTTGGACAATTACCAATAGTGTCCAGGGTCTTTAATAAAGGATATTGATGTTGTAAAATTGCCAGCAAGGCTGACCATGATGGTAATGAAACTTCAGAATAGTAAGATGAATAAATAATAATGTGATGATATACTTGCTGAGATTGTGTGGATAATATTAAGATGATGGAAACTTGTTGTAAGTGATGGGATAGGGGTTGGGTGATAATGGTGTGGTAGTGTTGCTGCTGGGGAGTTTGTTGATGGTGATGGCGGTGGTTGTGGTGAAGGGGGTGACGATGGTGATGACACAGCGGTGGTTGTGATGTTGGTAGTATTGGTGGTGGTGGTAGCGATGGTGATGGTAGTGGTGATGATGGTGGGTGGTAGGGGTTATGAGGGTGTTGGTGCTGGTGGTGGTGATAGTGGTGATATGGGTGAAGTGATGATGATTTTAGTGGTGGTGGTGGTTGTGTAGAAGTGGTGTTCGGTTGATGGTGTTTGTTTTTGGCGGGAGTGGTACTAGTGCTGTCGCTGGTCGGCTGGTGCTATTGGTTGGACTTGGTGGTAGTGGTAGTGGCGGTGTAGTGGTGGCAATCATGATTTTGTGGTGATGATGATAAGTTCTTTCTGTGTAGAGGACTATGATCATCATGTGATTTCAACAAGGCTTGTGGTAACATGTGAGATATGATTATGACAGTTCATGTGACTATTCATCCAATAAGGTAGAAGATAAGTGTTGAATAGAGCTAGTGGGGGCCTTTATGGCGACAGGTTTTTCAATCACCCTAATAATGTTAAATATGGATAAGTATTATATACTTGTGCTAGTTATGATTGATGGACATGAGACACTGATATATTGACATTGTAATAATTACAGTATTGCGCATTGACTATTAATTTCTGTTGATTCTATTTTGATTATTTCAATATTGTTGAATTTGCAGCGGGAATAAAGAATATTAATTAGGCTTTACCCTTCAAGCGATAGCATTGGTTTACTATGTACTTTCCCCAGATATGTGTAAAACAAATCACAGGCATATTACTAGGGTGAGATTTTAACATGACCTTTAAAATTCTAGGGCAGAATTATTTCCCCATGTTTAATTCATCAATCTATGGGTCGATGTTCCTTACAGTATTTTGAAAAAAATACATACTCAAACCATTTGATTTATTATCATTGTTTGAAACGGTTCGACACAATTTATTTGCCAAATAAACAATTTGCTTAAATTCAACAAGCTTGGATAATCAGTAAATATGTCATGGTGTCACAAAAGCACAATTCTTAACGCCCTTACTTTGTTCAGTTGTGTTCTGGCCAAACACATCCCGGATTTCCTTAACAAAGATATGTATAATCAATCATTATATAAATGTTGTCGTTTTGTTTTGTAGATTAATTAACGAATAAAGACTGAAGTCCAATACAATTAGTTTATTTAAAAGAAAAAATATATATCTCATGCATACTGTCATAGTTTCACAAGCGCCAATAGCAATTATAAAGAGGGTATAGGGGTCGAAACTCTCCAAAGGTATTAACTTTGTTCCATTTTATAAACTGTTTTATAATAATAACCTTCTGTTTTTTATTTGTTTTTATTTTATATAATCTGCCAATCTGGAGTAGTAAGAAATGAAGAACTTGAAGCAAAACCTTTAAGCTTATACCTGGAATACTCGTTAGGTTTTAACCAGTATTGTTTTCATTTGAATGTAGGCGAAAAGAATATTTTCAGTATGCGAAACACAAAAGCGCTGGCATCAAGAAAAATACCAATAAGTTATCATTGTCCCCTTTTATATATAATTTTCAAACAATGTTATATTTTTTTGTCAAAAGAATGGTCAAGTGTCTTTACAAGGATACTTATTATGACACTAAATATTGCCACGATTTATTTGTTATGTTGATATTCTCACAGAAAATGACAACGATATTGTTTGGAAATAACATTGTTTTGATAAATTTGAGCTTCAATTAAAAACAAAAAAAAATTAATTTAGTAGCCTACGTGAATACTATTTATTGTCTTAATTATTACTAATGTTTATGAGTACTGAAATTATATCGTTTTTAATTTTACAACATAACTTCCATTTTGAGGGATTCCTATTGGGTAATGCTCTAGTATATCTATACTACTTCATGCGTTAAAACCCTTTCTATTAATCTAAGAGTACACCCAACAAACAAATCGCCAAGTGTTCAATTATTGTACTGGATCATTAGGAATAATATTTAAAGTAGTATCTTCAGTGTCAATGAGAAATACTATGACTTGTGTTCTTCTGTTTGTACAATAGCCAATCAGACAACTTTGCTAGTGTGTCAAAACATCAAAAAGAAGGGTTCACATTTACCGAATACAATGCTGTCATTAATGAATAAAACTATCCTGATTTATTTTTACTTTGGGGTAAAGTTTCATTGTGTCTTAGTGTGTTACGTAAACTGCTTATCCATTACAATAAACTAAGCTACACTGGTTCTAGATCGGGGGGGGGGGTCTTGATCCCGTTTAGCTCAATTCTGTCGAAGAAACCTGGCGAAGATGACCAAATTATGTTGAATGCCTGTGGATGGGTACTATTGTGAAATGGGTTTGCAATTCAACTATCATAACCCATTGCCCAGCCACAGATCGCCAAACACAAGAACTTTAACCAGAAACCTGCTGGCAAACTTGACTGAGTGTACCTCTGTGTCATCGGTCAAAGCAGCCTCATGCTCTCGCAACTCTCCTATACATAGTTCATTCCCAGTTATTTATTTATTATTCCCTATTACAACTCTATTAATTTTGTTTACTTTATGCGCGTCCTATGTACTGATAAATCCTCATATTGAGTTATTTTTCCAAAAAGAGCATTTGAATAAACGTCACAATGAATAAATGAATAACAAAGTGGTGTTGTGAGAGTACATGAGGGAGACATTCTACCCATACAATAATCTGGAAAGATAAATGCACGTTGAGGGCAAGAAAGAGGGCAAGTTGGACATTTTTCTACCACAATTAGCTGATGATATCATTATGTTGGTCTATGTCCAACCTATAGATGTTATAATGTAATACTTGATGCACAACGGTTTTACACCACGACGAAATCATATTAGTTTTGCGACAACTTTGTCAATGTTTGAAGACTATTTTTTATTGATATTAAACAAGTACATCAATGGAGGAAGCTTTGCCAAATTTAGGGTGAATCACTTATGTATTTAAACATAGTTTTATGTTTCATATTTAGATACAAAACACGAATCTCACAGTTCAAGACTACCGTGTCATGTCATTATCCACCAAGGCAGTGGGCTGGCCAGTTTGCTCAGCAAACTGTTTGTTCGATTTAATGATACTTTCAACTCTTACTCATTGCTTTTAAAACTTTCAACTTTATTACATAATGATAAAGGGTGCAATATTGAATAAAGCAGCTTAAAATATCAATCTAAAAAGAGGCATTCGAATAAAAGACGAATCTGGTATATTGATATAGTCATCGGAAACGTGTTTATTAAATCATGCAAACTTAAAATTGTTGAAATGCAACTTTTCACAAGATCATAACTAATAATTACATGGTTTGACTTTTGGATTCAACGATTCACCAAACACGTTTTGCACACATTCTTGTTTTAATCAACATTTTAAATATTTTTCATCGGCTCTATTTAGAAATGAAACCATTTTCAAAATACAACTAGTATGATCATGAGAGGGCGCTATACAGAACCTGCAAAAAGACACCTTTGACAATGAAACTACCGTGTGTTACAGAAATCTATCTAGTGCTTTATTCGTATTGGTACTGACATTATACTTTACCACTTCAACACTTACGGAAGAACTCATGGTTATATCATAATAAATAACTGTTTTTCAGTTTCCATTCCTACAACTCTAGTCCAATATAGTTTTCGTTAAAACCAACTACTGGAAACCTATGTCATGATGCAAGAAACAACACTATTTAAACGAAATAATTAAGATTCCTTTATAAAATGTAATTTTGTTTGTTTAATGTTTGTAGGATGACAGCCTTTTGTATTCACAAACTTCAAGTGAATATTTCATTACAGTTTTGTTTCTACTATTTCATTTCAGAGCCAATATATTATCAAAATAATTTTGAAAAAACACACAAAAAAATTACAAAAACAACTTGTTGACCTAGCTCACGAGGCTGATTGCATTCGTATCATGACAGGTAACACTAGCAAAACAACAGATAAAATATTGCCAAGTAAGTAAAGAACAAGAAAGGTTCTATCAAGAACACGTGAGACTAAAACCCATTCTCTGTAGTTTCGTTTCTGCTCGGGTGTCAGTTGTTTCTCACCCTGTTTCATATGGGCCAAGGTCTCGTTCATTTTCTTCAATTCTCGCGTGAGAGCTTCGAACTGTTCCCCGTGTCTCTTGGAGTTGTCACTGTCGTTGCTATGATGCGAGTTGGGTACGTAATCCATGTAGAAATTGACTCCATGTGTTTTTGAATGTTCCTTGCTCGGGACGGTAGTAAACTTGGTTCCACCTCCGGACTTCGTCAGAACTTTATGATTGTGACTCTTTTGCTTAAAGGTTTTTCGACGAATATCACGGATTTCTTCCGAAGAGATGCGAACAATTGGAGCAAAAACACCAAGGACAATAGTACGAATGTATCTTGGAACTGGCTGCCCGGTAAGTGCGTGGGTAAAGATGGCCACAACTATGACATTAAGAACCAACGACAAGGATACCAGCAGCATTGTTGCAGCAAAATATTGACCTGACAAGAACAAAGCACCAAACATAGTTTGATATCAGTACACATTTTATTAATTTCTGTTTTGGGTCAACAGCAAATATTGCGTGAAACTAAACGATTAATTTTCAATTTACCTCTAATATTTATCATATTGTGTTCGAAAGTGTTTTCTGCATACTCACCCATAACACACTCATTAATTAGAAAAGGAAATAAAAACATGTACTCATAATGCAGTCAGAATCGGTATTCATTTTAATAAATGTACATCAATGTGCTCATTGGCGTCAATAATCAATTCAGACACAATCTATCGAAAACACTATACACGTGGGCTATAGCATTGATCATCGACCAAAGCGGACCCCAAAAGTCCAGCAAAGGTCGATGATTATTGGTCAATGGTTATTATTCACTTACCGATAACTGGGACCTGATTGGTCGGTGGAATAGACTCAGCAACAATCATCAGAAACACTGTCATCGACAATAGAAACGTGACCCCAAGATTGACCTTTCCTTGTGACGTAGGTGGCAGCAGAAAAGCGAGCGCCGCCATGAGGCAAATCAGACACGATGGCATCATAAGATTAAAGACGTAGAACTCTGAACGTCTTGAGAACTTGATGGTGAAGGTTGTATCTGTAAAGGGGACCCCTGGATCGTCTGGGTAATATACAAGGTTATCTACGGTACTGATGCCTGTCATGTCCCATTCACCATTACTCATGAACACTGACTGGCTACCTGATGAGAGAATCAAGGCAACAAAACAGAAATGAATACACTGCTAAAACGGCTAAGTTAATCATATAAAAAAAATATATATATAATATTTATTTATTTATTTATTTATTTATTTAAAAATATTTATACAGGATACAACAATCAGCACAAGAGCTGTTTTACATTATCGTACTTTGTTGTTAAAAAAAAAGGAGAACAAAAGAAGAAAAAACATTAATTTCAGTCTGCAGTCTTTTTATCATATTAAGTATAAGCAAAGCTCACAAACCATCCATCTACTTATTGAGGTTGCAAACTGCTTGTTTGTTCCAATACTGCCACTATCGACAAACAACAACCCTTCGTTAAAATGTTTTTGTCCCACATAAGGCGAACTGTGTATAAACTTTTTGTGATAGCGCCCCTGTTTGACACATCCTCCTTTAGCACATGTTAATTTGCAATAAAGGGGTACAGTGTCTCCGGCGGACAGATTTCCCTGTGACACTGTGTCTGTATTACGGGATACGGCTTGATCGCCACAATAAACGGAGCTCATCTTAGCAACAGTCCGGTTCACTCTATAGAGTGTGCGCCCTCTATCGACAGCACTACTAAGAAAGAAACGTGTATACACAAATTGAGTTATTATTACCGTGTCCCTCCATGATTATCTCTTTGCCATTGTGTTGCCATGGACCAAACTTCATATCGCAGTGCTGATGGTCGAATGGGAAGTAGCGAACATCGAGCAGGCAGTACCCTTTGAAGTTGACCGGGGCTGCCCACATGATTCCCCCATTAGAGAAGATCTTGACCACTGGACCGACAAGAAAGTTTCTCGTTTGCAGCTCGGCACTAATTGAAAAAAAAACCCAAAAAACATTGTGATTAATTTAAGTGTTAATAAATGTTTTAATTTTTTTAAGATATATCCTTTGAAATGTGTTCAGGAAGCAATATAAGGGTCACTGCCTCTTAGGTAAATCAGTTGACATTCCCAACCCTTGTTTCCGATCGATCTTCCCCACGTCGCCCACCGTAAACATCCACCTGATCATCTGCCACAAGCAATCGACAAAGATCCCGTCTCCATTCCCAGCAAGGACCACACTAGAATGCCCTACGGATGGACAAGGCATTAACAATTGACCCGTCGATTTCTTGGGCTGGGTCTCCCCTGAAAACCAGCCATGGGGACGTAGAGTCATGGACCCTTGACCAATGACAGTTGATTGATTAAGTCATTCTAATGAACATGTTTGTTCATGAATATTCATGAGATATTCTCAAGTCATGACCAATCACATTGATGTAAGTCTTCGCTAGTAGGTGATGGTCATTGATTACAATGTGCCTATCTATCAATGTTGTTTTGATTTCCTCAGATGTTTATTCATTCATTTCATTCATTCATTTTTATTAAACAACCAACTGGCAGCAAAAATCTGAATTATGTGTCATTACAAAGTAAACAAATCGTTAACATTAATGCAATTTATATTGACAATCACCGCCTGTGTAAGAATCCAATTTATTAAAATATCTCGCCATTACTTCGGAAACAGTGCGCTTATTCACTGTCAATATGTATTTAAATGTTGCCGATCAGGTACTACTATATCTTAAGCGGTTAATGGGCGCTTCTGCCCTTGACTGCTACGTTAAGGCATCAAAGTATATAAATAAAGATTAATAGACTATTGGAATGACAGATGTCTTGCACAGCTTGGTGCAAGTAAAGTTAAATACAATGTGTCAGATGCATTTTAATTGCTGTTTCATTTGAGTCCCAATCGTAGTGACCAATATTAAACTTGACATGAGAGTTTCGAGTTTGTGTAGGGAAACACAACTGGGTGCTATTTTCGAGTTTGTGTAGGAGTCAGTATCGATACCAACAACTGGGTGCCATTTTCGAGTTTGTGTAGGAGCCAGTATCGATACAAACAACTGGGTGCCATTTTCACCGCTGCTGTTTATAACTGGATGAGACGTTAATCCTGTTAATAGAAGATCAGTCATATAGTTGCTTTAAAGATCCCTAAGAAGTCGGCCGGTGGGGTTAGTCGCTATTAGTATAGATCTGCAGATAAAAGATTATGGCAGTTTTATATGATTAAATGTCTTGAAGGGAGACAAGTAATTTAATACAAAATTAATGCCCTGTGCATTTCAAATGGAGTCTTTATATTGCTCCCTATCCATGTGTCACACCGTACGTCGGAAGTGAATGTGTAGTTGAGAATCTTTCCTGTTTCGTCATTGATGTAAAGTAGTTATGATACCTCCGTGTATACAGGAGCTATACATCTGATACAAAACGGTGTTTGTATCTGGTATATTAACCTTCTATCAAGCTTCTACAATGTTCAACTTTACGATATATAGAAGGATTAGCGGTAACACCATGTGATGACTATCTCTAAATGAGTTGGGATGGTTCTGAAAAGAACCGTTGGTCTCAACTCGACGTTTCGATTAGTATGCTCTGATCGTCAGCTTGACTTAGTAATAAAGCCAGAACCCCAACGTGGCAGGTGAGCACGGCAATCTTTTGAAATGCCAACCCTAATGTTCTTTTAAACCGTTTTAAGGGTTGAGTGGATGTTTTTTTACCTGAAAAAAAACAGCCTACAAAACTTTGATGATTATACTCTTATCTTTTAGACTGGAAGGTTGGCAAACATCTCACGGCAGTAAAGTCTTCACCAACCTGCATTATTCACCTGTGAATGTATGGTAATAATCTGTATAATTATCACTTTTAAAATGACTACGATTTACAAACTAATTAGGGCTTTAAGTATTTTTCCTTAGTTTGTAAATTGTAGTCATTAAATTAGCCAGACTACTCCATAATTTCACAGATAAATAATGGATGTGGGTAGAAAGCACTCTGCCGTGAAATGACATTTAAAGGATTCGGGTACTTTTTCAAAATGTCCATAGATTTACATTAAACTTACAGGGTTTGAAGATAATGATAGTGGAAAGCTTCCCTTCAAATATTAGTTACTGAGGCGCTGTAGTTTTTGAGAAATGAGTAAAACATTGTCATGAAAATACGTTTGTTAATGTTAAAAAAATAATTTTCGCTCATGAGACAACATCTATTTTCATGACATTGTTTTACTCATTTCCCAAAAACTACAGCACCTCAGCACGTAATATTTTCAGGGAAGCTTTTTACTATCATTATCTTCGAACTGTGTAAGTTTAGTGTAAATCTGTGGAAATTGTGTTTTTTGTCCTACAAAAAGTACATACACCCTTTCAAACAAGTTTGGAACAAAAATTTAATAGTTAGTTTTTAAAGGTGCTGTTTTTTTGGTGATCTGAGAATGATTCTACGCATCTTTAGTGTGAAGTTTTATTTTAAAGTAAGGTAGGCCCTACCCGGATTTTGAAGACGGTGGGTTATAACGAATTTAAAATCCCATTATCTTTTTTAGAGGTCCGTGAAATAGGTCGAACATTATTATATTAAAACAACTTAAATTAAATTGGCCTTTTTTGAATAAATCTCTCAACTTTAGTGTTTGGATGCATTAAGGTACATCGGCGTTTATACAGACGCTTTATATTCCACTTGCATGCACAACCTCATTTTACACTTCCTTAGGTTTCGTCAAATTCACGGACCACTGAAAAATAGAATAAGAACTGAACAAAACTTTGTACCAGAAATAGGTTGATTATTCGGCATGCCGTCAGAACTTCAACTGGGAGTGGATTTGATCGAAATATAGTTCTATTGGAGTATAACCTGACAGTGTTTGTCGGTACAGCTTACGCAATTGCCCGCGATGTTCCACTCTCCTCAGAGACTTCGGATTATTTTGCCAAAGTCAAAATCACCAGATTTGGCTTTAGCTCGAGCTGCATCTGCGGCTGAAATAATATCCAAAGAGTCTTAGGATGAGGAAATGAGCACCAGTAATGGTCGGTTTGTTTATAACCTTGCAGAAAAGAACATCATATTTTAAGACGCCTGGTTTGAGCAACCAGTAATGGTCGGTTTGTTTAAACCATGTAGAAAAGATAATCATATCCAAAGACGCACCAGTAAAGGCCGGTTTGTTTATAACCATGCAGAAAAGAAAATAATGTCAAAGACGCCTGGTTTGAGCAACCAGTAATGGTCGGTTTGTTTATACCCATGCCATGAAAAAAAGGGAACATACTATCCAAAGACGATTTAGTTTGAGCCCCAGAAGTGGTCTGTTTCTTATCTTCTTCTTTCTCTGTGATCTATGGACCAAGGTAAACGTCTTTCTTCAAAACTGAGAAATCTCACGAAAAATCGGGAAAATGCTTCTCCTTGGCAGTAAAATAACGCAAGACAGTTCTCTAGAGAAGAAACTCTACCTGGCCCAATTTTATAGAGCTGCTAAGCACAACAATTTTTCCCTTGATAAAAACAGGAATGCCAACCAAATATCCTCGTGATTTTCAGGACAAGCAAGCAACAAATGGAAAATTGGTTGGTAATCCTGTTGTTATCAAGGAAGAAATTTCATGCTAAGCAAATTTTTGAGCCTAGCAGCTCTAAGAAATTAGACCCTGGCAAGTAGACATAAACATGGTGTTTACCGCAATACATTGATACATTACCATGCAATGCCTAAAATCACATTTGTTTCTTTTAACCAAGCAGACAAAAACCATATGGACTTGAAAGGGATATTACAACAACATGACTCTCCAATTATTATTGGAGGTAGACACCAATGGTGGTCCTTTCAATATAACTCCTGTAGCGAAAGTGATACTTAGCGAGTCAAGCATCAAGTCAATTATATCCAACTACACCTCAACTGTTTCCAGTCTGATGGTTCTCAATCAAGACACCACTGAAGGGAAACACAAACCATTTTGGGGCTCATTTTACCGTCATCGGTGAACTTGTACGTTTTGCCCAAGTTGTCATGATCCAATGAGGAATAATAAAATAGTGACGCTTCAGACACACACAGTGGGCAATACTACAGATGAGTTCCTCTGCATTGCCTTCGGCAATATCTGCGTCATTGCTCGCCAAGATGGGGAGGCATGAACGGTTAGTATAGAGGTCAATGGTCTTCTTCAGGAGGAGGGGGTAGACTTAGATCCTGAGCTTGGTTTTGAGCAGCCAATCCTGACTCGATGTGGGAACATGGGTCAAACCTTGGGGTTCCACTGGTGGTTGATGGAGGGGGCACTTCCTAATGATGTGATTCTCTGTTTTCCAGTAAGCGGTTTAGCTTCACCTATGCATGCCGAATGAGGTCTGGGTCAGGAGTGTATACAGCTTGGGCATGAGGCTCTTTCAGGGGCTATGATGACTGGTGCTATTGTTGCGACCATGTGGCAGTCCGTTAGGCATGGGGGTATTGGTGCACTGTCTTTGTGTGTGCCTGTGGGAGTGGCACCTCTGCCTCTGGTGCCACTGTTGTGACGATGTGTGACAGTCAATTTGGGTATGAGGTATTGGTGCACTGTCTTTGTGTGTGCCTGTGGGAGTGGTACCTCTGCCTCTGGTGCCACTGTTGTGACGATTTGTGGCAGTCAATTTGGGCATGAGGTGTTAGTGTTGGAAGTGCTAGTTTAGCCTCTGTTGTTGCGAATTGTCGCTTTGATTTGGGTCAGGGTTGTCTAATATCTTAAGCGATGACCTAGGGAGCAGGTGCTCTCGGTGAAAACTGCTCCACGTTGTTGGTTGCAACATCACCCATGGTTAAGTTACAGACACGTCTCCATTTTGAGGCTCTCATAGTTGCTTGTGTTGGCTGACCATGGGTGCCAGGTCAAGGCAGAGGTGTGTATGTGAGGAGACGCTGGCTCCTTCTATGTCCCGTACCTTTGTCTGCGCAATGGTGATCGCAGGCCTACCATGTGTCAAGATTTACACCAAGGGATGTGGAGGTGACTAGAAAGTCAGTCGCTGCCGTTGACCTGTACGTCCCGCTCTCGTTTGGCCTCTCTGTTGGTCAGCTGGACTGCTGCTGATATTATATGCACCTCGGTCAGCTTTAGGCTCCAGTTCGTCAAGCAAGCTGACAAGGTATCCATGTCCAGGCTGGGGGTTCTCCCAATGACTTCACAGTGCTTGTGGGCCACCAGAATACCCAAGTCATCGGCGTAACCATACTTGAGTTGGTCTTCTCAAACGTAAAGCTTTTCATACTTTGGTGGGTGTGTTTTTTTTACAGGAAAAGTCAATGGGATAGTTTTCGTTTTATTTTGGCTTTATCACTTTTTACATCCATAAAGTTTGTTCAGTTGGTCCCAAACTACACTAAATACTTTTAAGAAGGTATAGTCAATTCCTCTTCCTAAGGCCGCCAAACTTTGTGTATTTTCCTTTGAAAGCAAATTAAGAGTTCTCGGGTAAAGATGTTTTTGCCATTCGCTTGTAAGCAAGAGCAAAATAACATATCACACACAATTTACTTGAGAGCCTTGATGAGATGCAAAGGTTCCCAGCCAACTCCTTAGGTGCGGCCATGTGTCATAAACAGCTGGTGCGTCTGAATGCGTTACGGGAATTAGTTAAGGAAACATTGCAGTCATCTACCTACCACAAAGACGACAATACATAATTTTAGGTTGTGATGCTCTTTGAACATTTCAATTTGGAATGCTGTAGTGACCGAAATCCCCGAAACAACCTATTGAATACGCTTACCATTTTGTTTGCATAACCCTTGAAAATTCAGTTGGAAATTATTTGCAAGTTATTGATAAAAAACTGTTTACCTGAATTTTAAGTTGGGAGGGACAGTTTTGTCTATGCACGGAAAATCATTAGAATTCGATCGCTCGACTTGTTTTGACAGCACTTGTCAAGTTCATTGACCTTGTATTGATCAAGTGGTTCTTTTGGGGTTTGATTTGAGAAACACAAATTGTGTTTTTATGATAAATGTCAAGGACCAGAATCCTGACAAGTATTGATAACAAATAATGATTGACAACTGGTTTTCTTCATATATCCTTGTTTCTATGGATGAGGGAAGAGCAGAATCGTTTAAACCCTCGAGTTTCCATGAAGCGTAGTCAATAGCTTGAAGAAACATGGCAACCTCTTTGTGCAGGTCTGTTTTATTTTTTATTTTTTTAGAATGCTTGTCGATATAGACTTGCCGAGCAACTGAAATAAGGCGACATTCAAAATATATCTTCTTTTTATAATCAGCATGATTGAACATGATAACACTGGTATGCTGGTATCGACTTTATATTTGACCCCCCCCTCCCCCTTCCCCTTCCTCAGCAAAACATCTATATTGTAAACCCTTACTCCATTATGCAAATAAGAACGAGTTAAAGTATCTTGGTAACAGCAAAGAGGCAGTAATTCGAGCAGATAATACTCTTACAAGTACAAGGACCCAATTGAATATCTGTTCTTCCCGTCAGTTAAATACAGATTCTTACGGACGCAAAGATGGTCGACTTTGCTCAGGCATCACGGACTGAAGCAAGCTTTTCATTGTCAGTGTAAAACGTATAACCTTGATAGAAAAGAGACTTCTGTCAAGAAAGTGAGTTGTTGGATGGATTTGTCTTAGGCATGTTATATATAGAGTGTTTTTAATATATTTGTTTGTATTTGAACATTCAGTTTAACGGTAGGTATTTAAAGCGATTGCAACCCTCGTTTCGTCGTTACTGGACTAGATATCTGAGTAGGTAAATGTGGCTCTTAAAAGTACAATCAGTCAACGCCAAAGTTTTACTCTTTGATAAAATAATGAGCCTGTTGGAATGAAACCAAACATATCAATTGCAGCAGAGACCTTGTGGTTGTACTTTATGGCTTAAAATAATCCACTCCTTTGCACTTGAAGGAAACAATATTCAAGATGAAAGAGATTAACCTAACAGACAAGACGGTAAAAATGAATTTCACACCATAAACTGTTGATGAAGTAAACAGCTAATGGTTGACAATCGCACGAGCAAGTACCAGACGGTGCAAATGACAACAATCTTGAAGTGTGCTGGTATTTGCTGCTGTTTTTGTAAATGTTTACAAACAAAATAGTAATTGTTTGTGAGTTAGTTCTGACAAGAACAACATCTGGCAAGTTAAGATACACACATGGTGTAACGTCCAACCAAATATACAGTGATACACCACCAATTATTAATAAAAATACAAGGTTATGATTTTCTCACTTGTTATAAAAGTAGATATCAGGAAGCCATATTTCGTGCGAGGGGATTTTGAACACATAGACTCCACCATAGTCGTCAGGATCCCATGTCAAGTAATCATCCGTCCAAGTCTGTACAGAGAAGAGAACATTTCTTAAGGGTGTATACTGCTTTTTAATAATCATAGACTATACAAAGGTTTACTTTGGTTGCAACTGCATTATTAAAGGCACTGGATACATTTAGTAACTGTAAAAGACATGGCAGCCGATTTCACGAAACGCTGGGATTAATCCTAACTCGAGTTAGGACGAGTAACCCGTCTTAACTCGAGTTAGGACGAGTAACCCGTCTTAACTCGAGTTAGGACGAGTAACCCGTCTTAACTCGAGTTAGGACGAGTAACCCGTCTTAACTTGGGATGGGTTCAATGCGTCCTACGTATTTGGATACGGAACTGAACCCGTCCTAAGATTAATCCTAAGTTAGGAAGAGTTTGGTGAAATCGACGGCAGTATCCTCACTTGTTGTCCCCCAAATTATGCATATTGTAACAAATCGGTGACAATTAGGACTTAATTGGTCATCAAACTTGTGTGATTTTACTCAAAGTTTTAGGTGCGACAAAAAAGCTTAAGGCCCGAAGTCTTTTAATATTTGAGTGAGAAAATACCTCTAACTCAAAAACTAGGTTTCTTTAGAGGGAGCCGTTTCTCGCAATTTTGTATACTATTAACAGTTATCCATTTACCAAGTAAGTTTGTTTTCTTCTAACAATTATTTTGAGTAATCACCAATAGCGTCCAATGCCTGTAACCATTACGCATTCTGAAAATAATATTAAATTTTAAAATCAAAAAGCAAAATGTTTTTAACACCAAGTTCGCTTCCTCAGACATTCTTAAGTATGATAATAATAACACTCATGTGTTTAGCAGATTTGACATTTTGAGAGTACAATCTCCTGAACTGGTCCCGCCACATTGTGACTTCTCTGCCAATATTCAACCATGACCTTATGATATTATCAATTTTACTGACAAAGTACTAAGTGCGTCAATATTGGCAGTGCGAGATATTTCCAGCATTTCGGAAATCGTATCAATTCAACTGTACATTACTCAAGGACGGTAGCACGGATCCCTACAGCGAGTATTATCATTCAAATATTTCTGTATGGGAAGATTTTGTATCGTATATCAAACATATTGACTCGGTATGAGGAGAAATTGTGTATCGCTACTTACCAATGTCAACCATATGGAACTGCTTAGAGTCTGTTCCCTTTCATTCTGTAGACGAAAGTAACAACATTTTGTTAGACAAGACCTAAACAAGTTTTACAACTCGAAGATATTTTACATGTTTGAATATCTGTTGTTATTATTTTTCGAATAGTATACATCAACACTTTCTAGACCGAGAACTGTGTAATGTACGACAACCATTAACTATATATACTTGTGTAAACTGACTTGACCTTTATTGCTATGCATTTCGTTTTATAATTGTGTTCAAAAAGCATTGTTATTCTTATAAATTAAAATGGACTTTTGATGAATTTACTTTTCAGTTTTTGCATTTCAGACACAAATTCTCACCACGAGAACAATATCAGCACCGAATAATGAAAATAATAACAACATTCATACAAATTGTACCGTATTTTATGTTTCACAATCGGGTTTTTCCGCTAGACTTGCCTGTTGCCAGGATCAGCCCTTAGCGACAGTGGTTTTTGTTTTACTGACATTCCAGGTTTTTACTGCCACTTTCACAATCGCGTTTTATCTCCCAATAAAGCTTACCGGCTTGCATTGCGCCCATTAAACTTAAAAGCTTTTTCCAACAGCCAGTTTTACAAATTTAGATAATGAATAAGTTAGGCAATGCTAACTGAGATGACGATCACGTGTGCTACTTTCTGTATGAACAGTTTACATTTTTTTTAGGGTTTGCTGATGCATTTATTCAACCATTGCTAATTATAAAAAATGTCTGTAGGTGAGAATGTTGTAGTTAAATAATGCACATATTTCAGGCATACGCCTTCATGCAGCTATCCACATGTTTTGAAAACTTCTTTAGTAT
The DNA here is from genome assembly GCF_902459465.1 of Asterias rubens. Taxonomy (NCBI): domain Eukaryota; kingdom Metazoa; phylum Echinodermata; class Asteroidea; order Forcipulatida; family Asteriidae; genus Asterias; species Asterias rubens. Next base: position 19,406,342 of record NC_047070.1, on the reverse strand, counting down.
TTGCATCTGTTTTCAATTTTTCCCAGCTTACGAAAATTCAAGATATAAAAACATCGGCCTTAACGTTTTAACAAACAAACCTGTAAAATTTTGAGCTCGATTGGTCGTCAAAGTTGCGAAATAGTAATGAAAGAAAAAAACACCCTTGTTACCCGAAGTTGTGTGCTTGGAGATGCTTGATTTCGAGACCTCAAATTCTAACTTTGAGATTTCGAAATCAAATTCGTGGGAAATGACTTTTTTCGAAAACTAATTTACTTCAGAGGGAGCCGTTTCTCACAATGTTTTATACCATCAACAGCTCCCCATTATTCTTTACCAAATAAGGTTTTATGCTAATAATTATTTTGAGTAATTACCAATAGTGTCCACTACCTTTAACAGACACAAAGATAAGATTTACTTAGAGGGCATTCACTTAGTCCGAAAAAAAAATCACTAACTGCGCCAAATATTTAGGTCCAAGAACACGTATTGAGTTTCAATCAGCACCAAAGGGCTCGAGTTTCAAATGACACTGGCAATGTCATTACCATTGTGACACCTAGACGCTCTATAATAAGCTTCTGGATGGTCTAGCTCGGTTTCTTATTATCTTTCTTATTTATTTGTTCAATATCATCCGAATCTCTGATATGGATTAGGATAGAAAGCTATCGATCATGGTGTTTGAAATGACCCAATGTTAACCCAATGTTATCGATCGAGTTGGTGGTGAATATTATCTTGACGTCTACTGACTTGAGGATTCGAACCAGTTTTGCTGAACCAACTAAAAATAGTGTCCTTGCTGCGACGCAGTTGCATTTAGAAAATGAATGGTCACTGAACCGTTAAAATCGGGGTCCAAATTTTATGAAAACTGTAAGTACCCAAACTTGCTAAGTACACAAGAGTATTGCTTGGCAGAAACAGATTACCAGCCACATTTACACTAAGAGTGCATTAATGTCGTTGGTGCACCACTCATTGTTTGCGTATCAAAGACATTTACCAAGCAGTATTTTCTGCTTAACAGCTTCATAAAATTGGGCCCAGTTGAAATTACTCGAGGTGTTCACCTCAATTAGTGAAATAATTATTTTCCATGATAGGTTTGCCTGGTTACCCTTTGCAGTTAATAGAACACAAACTGATGGTGCGGCAAATCATGTGCATTCACTGTATCTCATCATTTTTTAGTGGGTGAGATTTTTGATGCCTAGTAGTCAACCGATATGAAGGGTGGGCAAACTTTAAAGGAGAAACTTTAACTTGGTGATTAATACTTGGGGTATACAGATTAGGATGGGACCCATCCCCTCGCTGTTTTCGTATTATTCGAACGAACTGGGGCAGCCCAGGGTCGACCCAGGGAAGCTAAACGAACGCACCCAATATTACAGTCAAGTCAAGTCAACAACTTACCATATCAAGAACATGCGCAAAGAAGACTTCGAATCTGATGATAAGTGGCATGGATGCATTCTTGACTGGTCGAACTAACTTGTTATATTCACCAAACAAATTCGAGATCAAATTGGATACATTCTGATCTGCCGCAGACACTGAAAGACAAAAGGATGGTCAATTAATATTCAAATTCACAGACCATACTTGTAACTGCGAATGGTTACAAGTATGACAAATTCAAAGCTTGACCAACCGAACAGCAGACTACAATCGTCTCACTTCGCGTTGCCCCAACATGGTACGACACCCTGACGTCGCAACAACAATTGAAACTGTTCGTTCTTTCTTTCACTTACGTCTCTATGCCTTAAAATTAACTTGAAAAACAGATGGAAAAACTTTGCCATCATCATACACAGAAGTTTGTATTGAGATACATATTTAAACTAGGCCTATCTAGAAAGAGCATGGCTTCAAAAAATACAAACTATATGCAATGTTGTTTAGGGTATAATCTTTAAGGGTTGTTGGCAATCCTTTAACTCTCACTTACCAAAAGCAAAAATCGGTCTACATTCTTCAAAAACAAGTCAACTTTAACCTTAAAAACCTCTATTAAAGAATTTCAAACGGATTGTTTACCTAAATATACCTCTATATGATATTCTTTTATAGAACTTATGCGAAGAAACAGACAATGAAATAGCGAATGCGTATAGCTTATTTGCGACCATGACATTTAACAGGAAGAAAGTGCGTGGGTTTCAATCCACCTTTGGTACCATAATTATTGCTACTCCTTTCCGATAGCATCATCAGTTTACTTCACACCATTACGTATCACAGTCTGTGCTTATATTCCACTCATCAATTCTTAATATGTATCATAGGGGCATTAAAGTATGTTAATGTTCAAACATGTTATATCGTAACTTATCAAATATTTTGAGAAATTAGAAGCAGCATGTGACTCTACGTGTATGTAAACTGATTCCAATTAAAGGCAGTGGACACTATTGGTAATTACTCAAAATAATTATTGGCATTTAACCTTACTTGGTGACAAGGAATGGGGAGAGGTTGATAGTATAAAACATTGCGAGAAATGGCTCCCTCTAAAGTGCCATAGTTTTCGAGAAAGAAGTAATTTTCCATGAATTTGATTTCGAGACCTCAAGTTTAGAACTTGAGGTCTCGAAATCAACGCACACAACTTCGTGTTGCAATGGTTATTTTTCGTTCATTATTATCTCCCAAGTTCGATGACCGATTGAGCTTAAATTTTCACAGGTTTGTTATTTTATGCATATGTTGAGCTACACCAACTGTGAAGGCTAGTCTTTGACAATTACCAATAGTGTCCACTGCCTTTAAGCAGATACCGAGAAGTGGCACTGTGCACCACGGTTGTATGACAGGTGGAGAGTAACGAGCTCAGATGTAAAATACTTCAAAGTATATAACGGATTTTAAAAAGTACACCATTGGGTACAACCTGGACAAAATGTCAAAGTTATTAGTCCGTGATATTAGCAGTGATCCTTATAGAAGGACAATTTATTTGTGAACTTCTTTTTGAGTCTGCATGTGATGGGAAAGGTAAAAAAAATTTCTCCGCATAACAACGAGTTGATTTATCGTAATGTGTACTAAGAGAGTACGGAAGTCAGTAAATATACAATACGTCCTTCATTAACTACAACTACAATATACCTTTTCTTAATGAAATTGTATAATATCGGTGGGCAAATTTCTAAAAAGTAATAATTTTGTCAGGGTTTTCTGAAAACTGTGTAACGCTATAGTTATTATGTGTGCCTAATTGAAAAATTAGGCCGATAGTAAACAGTGCCCTAGGAGAAACCCATTTCAATTTGCAGTACCGAGTCAGGTAACCAGATTTAACGACATTAAAAATGGCACGCTCAATTTCTTATCATAACATTTAATATTGTTTATAAAGATATAAATTTAATCTCTTGAGAGGGTTTGAGTTCAACTTCACTTCACGTGATGTTTTTACAAGCCTACTTCCTACGTCACTCTTGGGTTGAATTATTATGTGCACACACCAAGAGAAATTGGTGTGGGAAAACGCAATTGATTCCTCGCCATGCGTTGAACGAGTACAGTTTCGATTGGCTCCCCTACTGAATTTGATTTGAACAAAAAATTTGCAGTACTCTCATGATGTCGTTCGTATATTCAGATCAGTGAGCTCATTTATTTTGAAGGCTTTTAAATACTCTCGAAAGTGTTTGAACATTCTTTTTTTGCCAAGAGTCAAGTCGTTTACATCTAGTTTAAAAACACTGTACACCATTGGTAGTTGTCAAAGACCAGTCTTCTGACTTGGTGGATCTCAACATATGCATATAATAACAAACCTAGAAAATTTAGGCCTTAACTGGTAGTCGAAGTTGCGAGATAATAATGAAAGAAAAAACACCCTTGTCACACGAAGTTGTGTGCTTTCAAATGATTGATTTCGACACCAAATTCGTGGAAAATTATTCATTTCTCAAAAGCTACGTTACTTCAGAGTGAGCTGTTTCTCACAGTCTTTTATACTATTAACATCTCCCCATTACTCGTTTACCAAGTAAGGTTTTATGCTAATAATTATTTTGAGTAATTACCAATAGTGTCCACTGCATTTAATGCATCCCTAAATGAATAACTGTTGTGGCTGTGTTTCAACAACTAAAAACTGCTTACTATAGACTAGCAGCTACCTTGCCACTTTAATGGGGCAACAATCAAGCAGCGACACAAATCAGCAAATTAAGTTATTTCGTTTAACAGGAACATAGGTTTGGAAATTCTTAACTGTTTTACTTATGCTCTAAATGTTTTTTTTGCCATTTGTATTTGACTTAAAAGCACTTATGAACTATAAATATCGATGATCATCGTACTGCCTCTGCCTGCCTTGTGCCTCCCGTCTTCCTCAGTATTCTTGTTTGTGCTTGTGGGTTTTTTTGGGGGGTTTTCTTTTACTGCTTTGTCAAGCAGTGTACACCATTATTACTCAGCATTGATGCATTGGCACTTTCAGAATACTAAACAAGACCATTAAGATGTCGTCCAAGTGTTTCCGATTCCCACATTGGGATGATTGATATTTTTTAGAGTGATCATCAACAGTAAATGCAAACAAACTCCCTGCCGCAATCTCCGATCAGTAAAAGGGCACAAGAAAATAAGAAGAAAAACAATTTTAGATTTCTTTCTTTCTAGAACAATAGAGCAGAAGCCGGACATTGCATTTAAGCTGTAGGTAAAACCAGTATCTTGTATATATTATTAAAAAAAGTAGATCAATATACAGTCCGTTATTTGAGAACGTCAGAGGTTTTTGCTTACGCATGGTTGGCCACAAATGGCGTCAAATTGCGTCCATTTGTGGAATGGATCACTTGGAATAGGGGCGTCTCGTACAGACCTCACTATTTTATTTATACATTTTTTCTACAGAGTTACTCATGTATAAAGGTCGGTCGACATACTGGCACTCACTAATCACAGGTTTAAGCAACCTATTCCAATTTTAAAGTTACAACGCGTGAGTTAATTTTGATTCATCCCTATGTCTCTCACTACAAGTGAAATTAATAAACAAAATACTTGACTATAGCCTCAAGATATATATCATTGCGGCTACACGCATATTTTTACAGCTACTTTTATAATTAAAAACTCATTTCCATTTTTATCATTGGAAGCGGATCTTAAGGAGAAATAAGAGGCATTCTCGAGTATCAAAAAAAATATATCGTTTGATTCACCGCGTTGGTAACTTGAGGGTTACACTCCAATTAATAACACTGTCTGGAATCAAAATGATTTAAGCCACTGAGGTGGAAGAAACCGCTTAAATGGATTGAAATTTTGATAACATTTTGCGGTTGAAAGCTCTCTGAAGTATAGAGACTAAATGAAGAGGGAGCGCCTAATCTGCGCTACAAAATCACGGTCCGTAAGGACCTTGTGTGCCCCCATTGGCCCATCACTGCCGGGCGCGAAACGTATTGATTACAATTTAATTAAGTGCGAAATGTACAAGCACGTGTTTGTTTAACCAGAAAGAGGTTCCTCCATTTAGAAGTGAATCCGAAACATGATATATCTGTCTAGAAACACTTTCAAGACACACTTCGCAACTTTTCAATCAATGTTGCAATACTCCCACAACCTTATTAAAACACACTTTAATTAGGTGTCGATAGATTAGTTTACCTCCAGTCAATATTTACTTCAGGTAGTATTAAATGTCTTCTTTTATTTATTCTCTAAATATTAAATGTTATCTTTTGTTTGTTGTGTAAAATAAGTCAGTATGTTTTTGAAGGAACTAATTTGTTCAATCTACCTTAATCATTAAGGTAGATTGAACCAATTAGTTCAATGCAACATTTTCACTCGTTTCATAACGATCAATATCACGTCAGTATAAAGATAAATATAAACAGAAACAGGCTGTTGAGGAATTGTTTCGTTTCATAACTAAAAGTAAATAGAAATACTGAAATAAAACTGTGTAAGGTTTTCCTTTTTTACAGGCTATAGGCTACATAACAAGCTACAGATCACAGCATGCAACAAATTTGTGTCCGCAGCCCACATCATGTCTGCAATTATGATATAAATAAATAGATCACATCATGAAATATTGAATAATTTGATTCAAAAACCAGGAATCGCAGATGGGGCATAGCTTCTGTGTCTTGACTTCGCATCCCATTCATCACACTCGACAAGTTGCAAATTACAACAGCCAGAAGAACCCGCAGGACTAATTATTTATTTATTGTCATGATATGTCCTTTAGAAAAAGTGTAATCATAACACAGATCTCATGCCTTTAGACTTCACTCATCTAGCTGGTGACAGGGTCTTTGTTGAACAACCTGTCTGGTTGACTAAGTACCGGATGACTTTACACTTAGTAGAAGGTTGAGGGAGATGTGATGATATTGGCACTGTAGCGATACTTAAACTTCTTTTTTCTTAAGATTGTCTGGATGTGTGAAGACAAAATGGGGCCTGCAAGGTTCGCAGAGATCGCTCTTATCTACAGTATTTGCATTCATCTTTAACAGGACCATACGCCCTATTCTTCAATCAATATACAATATCCACTCATGAGTACAACAAAAAGTGACACACAAAAACACACCAACAGAAGCTGTTTTCAGTTGTGTAAACTTTTAGAAAGGGAGGGGGTAACAGACAATAATGTTCAGCATGTTGGTTACTAAAATCTTGGAAGAGCACAGGTCGAACAACACAGAAAAATTCATGTGTTTTCATTTGAACATATTTTAGCAGCTCTATATAAAATTAAACTGATATCCGAACAATGAGTTTGGTTTCTAGTTACAACGTTCAATGACACACATAGCATGAAATATATTATATCAGAACGTGTGTAAACATAACTTTCTCAACGAAGTCTCCCACGATGGATGCACCATTCAGTTATTTCAATGTCTAGCAAATTGCCCTATCCCAAGATTCATCGTCCCATTGATCTCAAACTGCCAAAGTATCTTGCCCTAAGACCCATACCCAGCACAGGGCCTCCGGACGGCATAACACCGTCTTAGACATGATGGCTTCTTATTAGATGGCATCTTCTTTCATTGATATTTTGCCTCATCTTTAATCTCAAGGATCAACATCTCGTAAAGTATCTTCCAAACCCTGAAGGTGTGATTCTCAATTATGAAGAGGCAGAGAGAGATCTTAGGTGTATCATTTGCTGACCACGTAGCCACACAATTCAATTATACAGTACATCTTACCTTGTGAAAGTGGGTTCAGAAATTAAAGGTACGTCATGGTGATACAAGGTCCCAAATTATTCGCAAATTACTCAGCAATTACTCGAGACAGTGTTGCTTAGAATTCATTCTTCGCGTTTAACAGAAAGTGCATGGACCCCTGGTGGGGTAAAATGGTCCATACAGCTTTATACTAAGACCTTTCTCCCATAAATTGTTATATCTTCCTCTTCCTCAAAACACAAACCAGCTCATTTCAGACCAAACACTCCCACAAAGGAGATTGAATACATGGTTGTATCGGCAAGTTTACTATTTATTTAAAGTTTATTCTTTTATCATTTCTGCTCTGACTACGGTGACTCGTTAAAATATTATACGACTTCGACAAACTAGCAACCTAGGCACGGAGATGGATTTTGTACAGTCAGGCAAATCAAAAAGACAACAAACTTCGTCACTTCTATAATCAATCAATTATCTCAACATCCAAGGGAGTGTTAAAGATGGATGGACCTGTTTCAAAGTGAAACTGGCCACGGGGTTTCCATACAGACCCGGACCAACCCGATGATTGAAAAATGCCTCCATATTTTCATTTCACATCTAGTAATTGAGGTTTTGAGGTTCAGCCTGGAAGGGGTACTGTATGGGAATGTATAAGATGGATAGACAAACATATTTAAGAAAGGGTGAATAGTCTTTACTTGCTTGAGGTGAGGATGGACACTAAAGAAGCTGGACGAAAGAGTTCAGTCTGCGCCTCGGACACAAGGTGTCGATAGAGGTCAGTTGCATTGGGCACTGTCCATAGTATTCAATGGTATTCGAACTTGTGTCAAAGGCAAACATAAAACGTTCTTGTCGCTTGTAGATCATTAACGAAGACAGGAGGGCACTTGACTTTCTTTTGTATTGATATCATCCAAAGTTTATCAAAGAAAACTTTAATAACTGCACACAACCCCGCCCACATACCATTTGGACCCTTGTACTAATACATTTTTTTTCAGTCATGTTATTTAATATAAATCCTTCTTGAATGTGTCAGAAAGAAGCACCTATGACCTAGCAATGCAATGCTTCACACACTGATAATTCCATTAGATTCAGGGAGTGCCTCGATCGATGGAAATACAGAGGAACAATTAGAGGTGGCTGAACTTCAAGCAAAAGGAAACGCCTCTTGATATCAAGGTAATTAATTTTGCAACTGTAAGATGTTTGCGAATTAAAGCCCAGAATTCTCTTGGGGGTTGCACCCCTTACAGCCATTTTACTAATAACTACACAATCAGTCGTCTAGCGCTACAGTACGGCTGGTCTGCAGCCAGCATTGGCAACACTTTCACCCATATTGGGTTTAACAAGCAGTGGATTGAGAGTAAATACTGCTTTGCTGCGGATCGTGCGAAATTCGAGTTTCAAATTCTAAAAGAATTTAGGGCAATTGGGTTTGATTTGTTTTGATTCTGTAGCTTTTTAATTTTTTAATTTGTGGAATTGTAGAAACTGAGGCGATGCAGCTTGGATTATTCGATGACAAGGGAGTCGATTTAAAATGGAGTTTAATCGTATAAATGGGTTTAGCCTCGTTTAAATGGAGAGTCGACAGTTTAGGATTGAAACATGAACTAAAACTAACCTAGAAAAAGTCACAAATAATCAAACGAACTCATGAGTAGTCCTCGGGTGACATGCAATGGTCAGTTACATTCAATGTTGTTACAGCATCAGCCCTAAGGTGATTTAATTATTTAATTTTTGAATTTTGAATACCAAATGTATTTCTCGGATGTTCAAGAGATTGGATAACTTTGACAAAAAAATGATTCAATTCAATATTCCAGGATGGTAGATGACAAATGTTATTAGGTTACCAAAGTACCGGCAAAAGCATCTCAATAATTGAGTGTCCCCTGCCGGGAAGTAAACGGATACACACACCGCCGCTGGAGGCTGACAAATTTACTCTCAAACAAAAACTCTATACCACACACGAAATGACAACATATCGTGTTTTTCTGGTTTGAGGGTTTCAATTTACTTAATTTGATTTTCGTCTATTCACCTAGAAAAGATTGCATAGAACAAATTGTATACGATGGTAATTATTAATTAGCACTATTTAGTGTATACGCATTATGTTATGACTTGTTTCCAGATGATGTGTCGTCGTCTTAGTTCCTACATATCAATTTGTTGATTAGTGTTGTTTTAGGTGTTGATGGTGTGTTGTTTGTTGTTTGTAGTGTCTGTCCGTAGGTACGGGAACAAAAGCTCTTGCTTCACCTTAGGCCCAATGTTGTGCTACTTTTGTGACTGTTTACAGAGCCTTCGTATAAATTGTTAGTAGTAATATAGTTTTTTGGTTCGCCTTTGGAATTTTTTTTTAACTTTTGCACCTCATTTGTTCACGACTAAGGCCTACTATGTATTTATTCACGGCAACATTGAAATAAATATATTGTGTACAAATTATCTATCTATCCATCTAATATCAAATTGATTGCATTTCACCAATTGCAAATTGGATACATGACAGATGAGCATCATCAAGGTTAAGTAGTGTGTACCTTTTAGAGTAAGATCTTTAAACGAGGTTAAAGGCTTAAGTCCAATTGCTTAATAAAATTAAACTACCAATACCAGTATCTGCACTGGATAACCTCAGCAGTGTCCGGACCATGATGAACACATGTCATTGTGAATAGCATTGCATCTTTGCAAATTAAAGGTCATGGCGAATCAGAAAGAAGCAATCGATGATAAATCCCTAAAAGGAGATGTAACGATTTGATGAGAGGGAAGATGGCTGTCTGATGCAGCAGCTGCTGCTTCGAGACTAGGGTACATTCATTTAACGGCGTCTCTCCCCATCTCTCTCCCTCAATCTTTATTTCTCTGTCAGCCAAATGTGCATAGGATGAAGAAGAATGATAAACATTATTGTTGTTTCAAACATGAACATAGATATGAAAAAGAAATTGCTGATTGTAATCAATCTATAATATATAATCTGGGGATAAGACTTAAAGCCATTGGACACTTTCTGAACAGAACATAAATTCAAAGTTCACAGATTTACAAATGAAAGACTTCCCTCTAAATATTATTCCATGAAATGCTTTACTTTTTGAGAAAACATATCAATTATTCTCGATATCGAGAATAACGGATTTTTTTTTAAACACATGTCATGACACGGCGAAACGTGCGGAAACAAGGGTGGGTTTTCCCGTAATTTTAACCCGACTCCGATGACCGATTGGCCTAAATTTTCACAGGTTTGTTATTTTATATATATATAAGTGGTGATACACAAAGTGTGGGCCTTTGGACAGTACTGTTTACCGATGTTGTGCGACTGCTTTAGCGCTATGCATAGTGGAAAATGCTAAATAATCTTAAAGTTACAAATACAAATTTAGTTCTGGGTCTAGTTGATTCTTGTTTTGTAAATATTCATGATTCAACACTTGGAAGGAAATAAGAGAAACCTGTTTGATCAGATCTTCTCCTAAAACACGAAGTAGGCAATTAACTCAAACAGTACGAGTATTCTATTCCCCAGATATTTGACAGTGGTTGAACATGTCAGTTAGAGATTAGTAATGGAAGGAAGAACGCCGTTCTTTTTGTCAATATTCATTAAAACCATGTCAGTTAAATTGTGCGTAGAGTTTACGAGTACCTGCCTTTATGTGCTTCTATACAATTGCTTGACATTTGTGACGTAATTCATCCAAAAGATTGCGCCCTCTAGCAAAATATCAAAATTTAATCTGGTGACCATAGTTTGTATGGTCCCTTAATGTCAAGGCCCTCCAAAGTGCGCCCAGCAATCTGAATACACTCTCTTCCCGACTCTACCTGCCCTGTTTGCCTGGTGCCGTAAAACTATACCCTAGACCAATGGTTGAATTAAGTGATTACTTCACGCCATTGCGTTGAGTGCAAATACGTCAAAGTTTCGCACCAAGTCATTAAGGGGGCACTGAGTGCATCCCGACGACAGTTTCCGACTCAGTCATGACCAGGAATATGGGTCGCTTAATGCTTGCCGCAATCACGGCCGGCCCCTCCTAAGACAAGAAACAACTGGGGGTAGAAGAGCATGCACTTAAATGCCAGGAGCTATGATATCCGGCTGTAATTACAGTAACCATTGGGTGATCGAAACACAATACATCCATAAAAAACAATACCAAGTTCTGTAAGATATACCATTGCGACGGGAGATAAACTTGTCTTAATATTATTCTCTAAGTTAAGTTTTCTATAATGTTATCTTACCGCAATTGTGAAAAATGTGACTTCTTGTTTCTCTTGAAAAAAGTGTGTTATTGAAAAGTCAATCTTCTTCTTATCATTTTCCATTGGAAATGTTTGCCTTCACAAGAGAACAGATCAAATTTCGCTATGATTAACGGACCAATAGCCCAAGGATGTGGACACTATTTGCTCTCTTTGCTGTTTTATTTTCAAACCTGATACAAAAGTTACCAATCAAGTATCTTGACTTAAAGCTTGCTTGAATATGTCTACCAAATCCACATGGTTTCAAGTTTCGATTGGAACCAGCTGCAGTAAGATTAAGCCTCGCTCTGAAAAATCAGGATTGTTCTTGGTTTTTTTCATCCACAACCGAGCTTATAACCAAAAATATTTGTGATGTCAATAATCCTCATAATGTATTCGAACAGATACGTTTATTTAGTTTTTTCGTTAACATAACACGCAGTTTTGTTCCTTTGTTGATGTTTTTTTAATAGGCCTATGGTTTGGATGAAGCCATGGTAGCCTAACATTTGACGAAAGGAAAACAAGACGGGCCCAAGGAAAACATGACAGAGGATAAGGCAACGGCACAGGAACACTGAGAATAACTTGCATCATCTGGCACTAGATTGAAATGGGTGGAAGATTTGCGAAAAGAACTTACTTTAGTATGCGGCGAAGAGTAATCTATCTTTAAAGATGTGATCACAAAACCTTGCAGCCACTGTTTGCCAATGTTTAAACTGGCATAGATTAATGGAATACATCGGTACCGAACATACGGCAAACGAGTCGAACAAGTTATAAATAATATTAACTAAGCTTAAGCTTGACATCGTAAGAAATTTAAGCACGTGAACAAATCTGCTCTGAGCCTAACAGTTGTATGTTGATCACATGTGAGTAGTTGACATGTTGTGATAAAGATATCAAACTTTAACACATGATGTCACATTGCAATTAAGGACGTCATCGTCATAGACCTGCGGTTTCGGTACAATTCCCATGTACACTTTAATAGACCTATAGATGAACCTTCGACATAAGACATCGCTTAACAATAATCACACAGCCTTTTCATGTTGACAGTCGCTAATAATAAAGGAATATATCTCTTTGATTACCTTTGATACATGAGATCGATCCATGTCTGACGTCTCTGCGTGCAATCATTAGTTGCTATTTGGCCTTGGACTAGTTACGTTGAGAAAAAGTATCGTGTCTAGATCCAATAATATTCCTAATATGTAATTTACTGCGAGTTTGCAAGACCTTGCGCTCATAGCAACATCCATTTTTTTTTTATACGAATTAATAAATATTAAATCGGGAAAATATGTTGATACAAAGTTCGGAATTGATGATGAATCATTGAGCTTTTATCAAAAACATTTCTGCGAAGTTGGTAATTAGTTTCAATACTTCAATTCAATAATATGTTTATTCCATACTCTTGTTGGAGAAAAGGATCAATTGTGAGAATTAGACAGTACAGAGAAGTGTAACAAAATCAAAAGCGCATAAAATTGTACAAAAACAATACAATGTTAAGGCTAATAATAAATAAATTGTTTGTACTTTGTTTTCACTGGTGATGAATAAACGGAGTCTTAGAGCTCCACTCAAAAGAAAAATAAAATAAATAACTAGGAATAACAGATAACTAGATAACAGAACTAGCTGTTGAAACTGCCTACAAACAAGAACAACCTAGTGGTATACATTATGCATACAATTTGCCGAAGCACCTTGGTGTCTCAATTTAACGAGCTCCTAAGAGGTGCGCTGTATGCAGACAGACATTTAAATGCACTAGGGTTGACGTTCACCTTGTATTGATCATTTAAAGTACTGTACAACAAGAACCATGTGCACAGTGTTGCTCCTCATCATTTCATGATAAGCTGTTTGTTCCAAATGTTGTTTCATAATCAATCATTCTCACATAAAGACACTGGACATTGTTGGTACTTATCAAAGACTCTACTTGATGTATCTCAACATAGGCATACAATAACAAACATGTGAAAATTTGAGCTCATTCGGTCGTCAAAGTGGCGAGATAATAATGAAAGAAAAAACAACCCTGTCACATGACGTAGTGTGCTTTCATAAGCTTGATTTCGAGACCTCAAATTCTAAATCTGAGGTCTCGAAATCCAATTCGTGGAAAATTACTTCTTTCTTGAAAACTACCTTACTTCAGAGGGAGCCGTTTCTCACAATGTTGTATACCATCAACCTCTCCCCATTACTCTTTACCAAATGAGGTATGATGCTAATGATTATTTTGAGTAATTATCAATAGTGTCCACTGCCTTTAAAGTCACATGGAAATAGAATTTTATTTCTTTCAAACATAAGAGTATATGCTTACGAATTGTTTGTCCGATTTATATGTTTAAAAAATATATAAAGTTGTTTGGGGGGCTGACACCGCCTACCCCTTTTGTGACGTCAATCGAGGCAGACTTTGCCTGCAATGCGTACATTTCAAAAAGTGTTTTTCTGCATTCAGCAGCAATACACCTGGTCGGCATTGCCGGAAAAAAACAAAACATTTTTTTTTGAAACGTACAAACTCACGACTTGGTCCGTACATGTACTTTGCAATTGTATTTACTCTACGCATTACAGGCAAAGTCTGCCTCGATTGACGTAGCGAACAGCGCCCTCTCGGGTCGGGGTCTACTCTTAAATTTGTAAATAACATAAGAACTGATTTTTTAAAACATTAGTTAACTGTTTATTCACATTCCACTCATCAAAACACATATATTAGTGACAAAAGCTTTATTTTGAAAAAATACCACTTCCAGGTGACTTTAAATCAGTTTCTCACGTCTGCTATACGGACATGCGTTCTCTTGTCATAAAAATGTCTACCATTAGAGACACTTACATTATTCGAGTGGCGTGTAAAACGTGTTTACCCCTAGGCTGCAAATATACAGTAATATAATCAAATAATGATTAAGGATTTAAATTACTTCAAATTGCACATGTAAAACGCAAACACTTACGTATTTAGAAAGTCATGTGTAGCTTTTCTGAATAAGCCAAAGTCTAGCACATACTGATATCAACCAAGTATACGTGTCACTTTGTAGTAAAAGTTGTTCACAGATGTCAAAACAAACAGGTTTTCCAAATATAAAAACGTATATTTGTTAATTTCTTAATCAATGTTGGCATGACTAAAGTAATTCGGCTCATGGCTCCATTCTTCTGCATAGCAAGTTCACGTTCACAAACCGACCGTAACGATGAGAGTGGCATCTCAGAATGCTGTCGCCGCCTTCACGTTTAACATTGATCTTCCCAAGTTGGAACTCTTACACAATTATTTGGCGCCAAATTGTACCAACACCGAGACTGTTTTCGCTATGGGTACGCTAGATTCAAACACAGGGCCATATGACCATAGTGTTGCGTAAGAGCACCTTTAACATTTTAGTTAAGGTTTCAATGACTTTAAATTGTAAAATTTCATCAAGAAAAGAAATAATTTAATGAACATTCGAAAGATAACGACCTATGCTCTGATATTGTCTCTCATTTTTAATTAGTTAATACCTGTCTTATCTTTTGAAAAATTGATTTTAATTTCTAAAACGTTGATGCTACCAGCGTCTGGCAAGACTCACACTTTGTTTTAATTAAAATTTAGAAGTAAGTTAACGGCCAACTGTTAGATTCACAAGACGTGTCTTCCTTTCATTAAAAACCACTTGTTTATGATAATTAT
This sequence comes from Asterias rubens, assembly GCF_902459465.1. Lineage (NCBI taxonomy): Eukaryota > Metazoa > Echinodermata > Asteroidea > Forcipulatida > Asteriidae > Asterias > Asterias rubens. Next base: position 19,391,135 of record NC_047070.1, on the reverse strand, counting down.
CTACAATGTTATTACAAGTGTTGATGTTTCTATGTACATATAATTGAGGTCAGAATATAGATTCGTCCGAAAGGTGCCCCAAAGAAAACAGGAGAGTTTTTGGTTACTGTTTGAAAAACAATCTACGAATGATAGGGTTACTCGTTGGGTAAATAATGCTGCCTCCCCTCCCTTCACTCTGAATAAACAGAATCAGTAATTTGGGCAAAACTGTTGCTATTTGTCGATAACTATTTATTATTACAATCAAGTAATTGTACAATAGAACTTCAGACATGCAATAAAACCTCTTTCCTGTTCAGATAAAACTTCCTGATCTACAGCTTACACTGAGCAGAATTGCAACAGATCACATACAAGCTCAAGGAAAAAACATACAAACACTGAGACAACAACAACAGCTACAGTATAAGACAAACAACTTATCAAAAGGGGCCAAACACACACGAGTAGCATTGAATATTCAGTCAACTTCAGTTCGGAGATGTCTATGCTCATAAATAATCAAATTGTATTTTTGCCATCATCCCCATCGAGGCCCGTATAATAAATGCATTTCTCTACTCAGACGTGATAGGGATTTGGCTGAGAGCACCATAAATTCACGTGGAACAATTAGTCACGACAATATATTTGTTTAAAACCTTGTCTTCATAGGTCAAATTATCACTCTAAGAACTCTATCGAGGAATAACATCTGTCAAGTGAATAGCGAGTAGGAAAACGTAAACGGCCATGTTCCCGAAAACATAATTTACAATAATATGCTGAACAATTCTAATAATGCATCGTTAATGTCATGGTAGAACATTTGCCGAAAAATGACGTGTGCGATGGATCAGCATCGAACAGCTAAAATCAACATGAGATTATCCAGAAAACATAACTAGACAAAACTTGCACAGAAGCTCTACTACAACGGAAAACCTGTTCTTTATCTACTCTCTCCACTTCTCTACCTCTCATCGCCCCTCTCCCTTTCTCTTTGAAACACTAATACAATGTATTCACAGGTTGGTGTCTACTCAACAGAGTTCTCATTAATAATACATTCATTTATAGACATTCTGCTGGTGCTTAACAAACTCCTTTTAGAACTAATGCCGGTACGAAATGACAGTTTCAATGCGTTTTCCGGCAGGTGGCGTTTTTCGGATACAACAAAATCGGTTTAAGATTTTTTTTTTTTTGGATACCAGATGATGACGACAATTTTCAACGCATTTAGTTTTTATTTAAAAATAATGGCTATTTACCAGCTAATGGTAAATTGAACCAAAGCAAAGTGTTAAATCAAGACGATATTGGGGTGATTATGCCTACTCCTAGCGCAGGGTTTTAATATTTTAAAGCAAATATTCATATGGGTTTAAGGGTTAACTAATGCCTTCCATACATATACGCACGTTAAATTATGTAGCAAATGTTGAATATGTGTGTACCCAAACTTGTTCTTCAAAGTTGTCACGTTGTACTACTAATTATTTACTTTCTATTATCACCACATGGTTGTCACAACGATAGGTAAACTTTCAGCCAAATGTAATCTACTCTATCGTGTGATCCTAATTTCATTTGAATGTCATACTTATAAAGAATATTATCAGCCTAAGGTTTGAATTTTACTCAATCACAAGTCATCCCTACCTAAAAGCTTTAATTGACGTAAACAATGTCTGCCTCGGGAGTACCTTTACGCAGTATTAGATAATGATAAAAGGAGTAGGATCATTAAAATTGTAAAACATATTGACTAGCAGGTGTAAACAACCGTTCGTATCATTCAGTACAAACTACCATTGGAAACATGACTGCATAAACCATAGAGCAAGGATGATAAAACCACTTTGTAATGATATTACACTAGCATTGCACGCAAGCTAGACTGTTTAACGTAAATTGTTTATGACAAGTTGTATAACGGTAGAACGGCACGAACCTTGATCCACGTGAAAGAGTAGAAGAAGCTGTAAACACAGCAATGCTGGGCTTAGTCTAGGTGTCATGGCGGCATGATCACACGATGTGGCCAAACACGAACAAACTTCTACCCAAGCACTCTCCGAAAAGCCGGACAAGATATTCTGGCTCGTCTGCTGATCTGCACAGTCGAGTTTTCAGCACGCGGACCTTGGAGTGTTCGGTGGCGAATGTCACAACAACCCGGTTTGCCGGTAGTTGCCGCCAGTTGCCGCCAGAAGTATCAAGCACGTGACACATACCTGAAGTCCACTGAGTCTTGCTTCGGCTGGCTGCTAGTCCAGAATTAAAATGGTACGCGTATATGGAGACTTATGTACATGGACACAGCTATGTTGTAGTTCAAATATTGCTTTGCTTGGTGATAGTCTACTAATAGCCACTACCCATCTCCGATTGATATTCTATTGAATCTCCTGGGACCATCTATTATGATGTCAAATTCAATTGAGCAGTTTCAGGCAGGACTGATGTTGAATACGCAATTAATGCATTCATTTACAATCGTGCAAGATCCATGAGCATGGCCTTCAGAACGAAATTACTGCTAATTGCTTTCACAGACACAAGTACTTTCCACATCCTTCAAACCAGCCCCAACCTAACCAAGTGTGTCAATTCTATCAAATCAAAAAACACTACTTGTTTTAAAATACTTCACAAACTATTGGTATGTTATCCAACGCCTCGATCAACATTTTTAAAGGTATGTATTTTCAAGCATAGGTAAGCTCTATCTGCAACATTTTTTGCCAGTTGTTTCTTTCTGTCAGGTTCTCTCGGTCAAAATTCAATTAGTCATTTCATCACATTGGTCACCATCCAATGAGTACACCTGAACTTGAACGTACTTTGTGATGTGTATCGGAATGCCATGACTCATCATATTGTGTCTTTAGGGAAATAAAAAACCTGCTCCTCTTCCACAACATTTATACACAAAAATGAGATGGACAATTTCTGCTTTACAACTGACCGAAGCCATATTTCATGGCTAGACTTACGTATTTCGGAGTGAACATCTTTTGGCTTTCGCAACGATCGGTAAAATGTAAGTTTGCTTTCGTAAATTTCTCATATATATACATAAACACAAACATCTGTAGCTAGTTTCAAGATGACTCCGTGATCTACATGCTTCATCTACCCCAGTACAATTCCAGCTCTTAGCTCTTTATCAAAGTCACTATGTATTGAAACGGGTCCTACTAACGTATTAGTGGACTATGGCGGGGATGTAAAAACATGTGAGATTTAAGTATCTCCCTGAATAAAAAAAAAACAATTATTATCTATAATCCGATGAAAGCGTTCGGTTGATGAGAGTGCACGTTTTTGATTAAGAAAATGAATGAATTTAAATCCTCTTATGTGAGTGCCAAGACAGATGTTACAAACCAACCATGTCGAAAATGCATACGGTTTGATCTAACGTTTAATTCCAATCTTGGTTAAAATGAACAGTTACAACATTTTGGGTGTTTAAAACAATAATAAGTTTCCGATATGTGGTTACAATTCTTCGCTCTGTTTTCGATATTAGAGCATTGGCTAATGACGTCAAAAGCTCAAACAGCGCCCTCACTGAGGTCAAAAATGAAGTCCCATCACTGGTTTAGTCTGGTTCCCTGACCAAAGATTCCTTGACGTCTCTTGCTAAAAAATCTTAGGTCAGGTATTACCAACGGTTAAAAATAGAGCATGACGCAAATTGTCAGGGTCGGGGGTCATCTCCAGGGAAACCATGTCTGCACGTACTACTAGTTGCGATAACGTAACCCTCCTCCCAACGCCCGCCAGGCCGGAGAGTTACGAGATTATTTTGATCGTCAATTAATTACAATCTGGTTCAACACGTATAATTTCGACAGCTAGTCACCAGATTTTGCCCCATTTTTACCACTTTTAAAAATCATGAAACTTAATCCTCAATCAATGTCTAATGAACACTCAAGTCAAAACGAAACCTTTGAAAAAATATTTTTAAAGAAAAAGGACAAAAACCCTACCAGATCCCAGAGCGATTTCCCAGGTTTATATTTTGAACTTGTCGCATCGCTTTGCAAACGCTTTATTTAGGCACAACGCCTGCATTGTCAATAACTGGCATAAAAACTCCTGGATCTACGGCCGACAGGACTAGACATTACGAGTCGTACCGAACATCAACGATACTGTCCGAATGTATACCGGACCCTAATTTCGACAGAGCCTAGTCGGAGATTTTTGGGTCTGGGAACCAGACTATCACTGGTTGATAGTTGTGCGTGGCGCGTACGCGCTTTCACGTTTCCTATGGTTGACCTTTGGTGGAGCGGACCAATGCAAGGACTTAGTTTAAACTCCTATCAAAAATATCAATCAAATTTAATACAATATTTTGGTATCGTTAAATCTGCTTTGGGCAAATGGACACAATTTGGTTTACAGTGCCTCTAAGCAGAAATGTATATTCAAACGGTTGGTACACTTTGGGGCCTAAAGTGAAGTGAATATTGTTCTAATTAATTATTCATTTCCGTGAGATTCTGGTGATTTACGTGCATACCATGCAGATGGCAAATCCTTTTTTCAAAGTGTTTCATTTAATGATTAATGCTGCCGCACGCCTAATAGGAGTGTCTGGGCTGGATGTTAATGGGGGTTTGCATCATTTGCGGGTTTTTGTGACCAGTCAAGGTTGAATGAAAATTAATCAGTAATATAATACCATTTACATAATGCAAACACAGATACAATCAACTTTATATTATCCCATGGCATTACTTTTCATTCCCATCTTCATTTGTCATCAATCGGTATATAAAATACAGATTTTCACGAGAACAATACATTCAATTGAATGCTGAAGAATACTGTGCATTTAAACATTATTTTGGGGTAATCAAACCTTTCTCCTTTCTCTCAATGCTACGTCGTAAAATGTTCTAAGCGGTCGTGATATTGGTGTCTATATTTCAGGGCTCTTACTTCTCAGTGTAAACCGACACAGTGACGCGTGTTCGTGCTTCCAGCATCACGTTACAAATGACACTCCCACTAGTAGTCTGATCCTTGCATCAGAGGCAGTTGAGTCTAAACCCCTGACGTCTTACCACTACTAGCAACACATTACAAATGACACTCCCACTAGTCTGATCCTTGCATTAGAGGCAGTTGAGTCTAAACCCCTGACGTCTTACCACTACTAGCATCACGTTATAAATGACACTTCCACTAGTAGTCTGATCCTTGCATCAGAGGCAGTTGAGTCTAAACCCCTGACGTCTTACCACTATACTGGTTTTCAACGTCATTCTCACAACGCATTCTAGTGAATGTCCAGGGACAGCCACAGCGCGGAATGTAATTAGGCAATACATGACTGCATCTCAAAATGTGACCACGGGCATACCCTACAGTCTAATTGTATTTGCAATTCCAGAATTAATGTTCGATTAGTCTGGCTGTTTTAGTTAAAATAAAAATTGGCATTTAAGAATGAGATTACATGTAATTGCAAGGCTAATAAACCCAACAAGAGGCCTGCTTTGGTGGAAGAGTGCCCGAAAATCGAAGCAAAGAGACGCTAAAAATAACATTCGGGTAAAACCAGCAGAGTTTCTTTGGCGCCTCGTGATTGAAAAAGAGGACACAAAATCGAACTGATTTGTCCTTACCGGAAACGAATTCACCACCACAAAATAATCTATTCTCAACCGCGTGAAATAAGTTTGGCCCCTAAACATGAACCCACCGGAGACATTAATAAATCAGTTCTGGGATTTTTTCCCCGTTGTACCTTACGTTGCTTCTTTCCTGCTCCTCTTGTCTGTTTAAAGAAGAAGAAGAGGAAATAATCTTGCTCAGGGCTGTCTCATCAAAATTATAGGTAATCAATGGAAACGCCCCGCAGGATTTTTGCGCGCTCTCTTAGTTGTTACAGACCGGGTAAGGTTGACACGATCTGTGGGGAGCTAAGGCAACAACTCAGTCAAGCAGTAATGATAAGACTACGGCGTCCTCCTTAGAAGATTCCTCAAGCAAGAAGGTTGGTTGAGGATCTTAGACAGTGCTGTCACTGAATCCGTAAGATTCTTTTTTTTATAGAAGAGTATTTGGGCGTGATGTAATGTAACATTAACACAAACGTGGCTGTTTTTGAGCTTACATAACCACAACCAAGGCGAGACACCTATTTAAAACACTTCAACGTGGCACCACACCGTAACCACGAGACATGTTTATTTGTTTAAACACTGAATACCAAATGAACATTTTACACGCGATCGTCTTAAAATAACTTAGTTTTGGAGCCAAATGTAGACGCCGCATTTCATTAAATGTTTCCACACTTGCAAACCAAACTTGAGTATGAGTTATTGTCTAGAAAGAAAAACTTGAGTGTTAAGAAATGGCCTATCCAATATTTTGAGTTTTTTAAGATGAAATTCGGGAATGGTCCCATACCGGCACGATTAAAGAATACACCCTGCTTTCCTAACGAAGCAATTTCGTTCAAAAACAATGACAATATTGTCAATGATAAAACCAAAAAAAAAGAAAAAAAAAATGTAACAGTTTAAGTCTGATTAGGGTAAATGTTATGTGCAAAAATGGAGAAATAGTGATGTTTAATTGTCAGAACAGGCAGTCGTTGTTTCAAAATATCGCTCGATGCAATGAACGAATTGCATGTAAGTCAATAATGGAACTACAGCTCTATTTCATTCGGATCAAGAGAGAGAGCAATGCTTACAACAAACGTAAAGTATTATGGTATCAATGAATAATTCGAGCCACTGACGCTCTGCAAATCTTGTTTGCGACATGGCTGATCTTTTGAAATTCGTAAAAAAGGCAGGATTGCATTTGGAATCTTTCTAACATGGATTTATATCTTGATAACTGCTGAATTCGCCTAAGAGGATTCGTAAATCTCCACTCCATTTTTAATCAAAGTTTGCAAATTTCAGGCTCTTAAGGTTTATGGTCAGTAATCTCTTTTATTCATGTTTTAAATGCAACCATACCAGTACTTTACTGTTTCTATTGTAAAAAGAGAGGAATGTACTTGTTTGGTAACCTTAGGAGCCCTTCCTAATTCAAATCAGAAATTATAACAAATATAAAACTCTCAAAGCCTCCTATATTGAAATCAAAATCCAATGTTTTGTTGATTCAAAACAAACATGTGTTTTTCTCTTTCATGTCTCATGTAACAAATGTCATTTGAGTGAACAAACACGCACAGATTGTCAAGAACCCTTCTAAGTAAATTGTGTTTTGAAACTTTAAAAATATCATAGTTACCTGTAAGATAATATCCCTCTTTAATCCATTCAATTTCCCTTCTAAATTGATCACTCTTTGCATAACAGTCAATTTGATGTCTGCATTATTTACTTTATCTCATTTACCAGACAGACTTATTTACACACACTCAATCCTGGGAAGTGTGTTTGTTTTTGTACATCATGTCCTTGTAGAAAGACTAATTGGATCGGTTGGTAGAAAGAGGGCGCAAATCCTCACGGCGCGATGACGCATGAACTATAAAATTATTTGGTTGACGGATCGAATTTGTTATCCATCGTGACGTCTAACACACAACTAAAAGCCTTTTTTACAAATAATACATGATATCGGTGTGGTTGAGAACAAACTAAATGGCTGTGTTCAAGCTTAGCTCGGGATAAAGACAGAAGCTGAAGAAAAAAATGGGGGGGGGGGTGGATAAGTTGTTTGCATGGCAGAAAATGGGCAGTAGGGTGACGGTTAAGTGGAGGATTTGATATTATGTGAAAACTAATGTGCAAAGAGCTCGATTCGTTGCTTAATCGTTCCAAGTTCTTTCAAACTTTAACAACTAATGCCATTAAGTAAAGACGCGCTACAATGTCGTCAGCTGGTACAACGTCTCCTCAAAATGCCGGCATTTATTTGCATTCTCCCTTAAAATTATGCAATTTAAAAAGGCTCTTTCAAGTTTTATTCGATGGCGATTTTGTTCCTGTAAAGAAAAACCTTTGATCATTCTTTTCCTAAACGATTGAAAACTATTCAAAGAAATTATTTTGCTCTGTGAAATTCCTCATCGGTTGCTTCCACATCCTTACGTGGCATTTGACCTCATAACAGAAAGCAATTCGTATTATCTTTGCAAAAATCTTGACTCATGAGTTCATAAAATTAGTGTTTATTAAAAAATCTTCTCTCACATGATTTCATAAAATGTCAATCTTTCTGAAGTGAACAGCCGAATGTTATAAAGATAATGTCATCAACCCTAAATTAAAAACCTTCTTTTAAATTACTCCATCATGTATCAAATTAAACAAGTCGTACACCATGCAGTGAAACACGGGCACTGTCCCGTCTCTGTGTTGTCAAAAATTGAATGTGCCAGCGGAGAAGGGCGGGATACTTAAAGGTAATGTCTCTCTCAGGAATAATTATAGACACATCGATATATTACGACACAACCAAAGTCAACAACTATGTCATTGCACCGATGTAATAAATAATACAAATGCATTGATTTTGTTGTGTGTCTTCTCATTACAGAGCCTGATACATTTAGTAGTAGGTAGCCATCTTGAGTTTCTCAAAAGAGCATAATCAACTCAACAGCAAGTAGATACACGCAAGGTGTTACCTCAAACCATTGGTACCTCACCATGCAACGCCTCAAATCCATACCTTCATAGTTTACAACAAATTGCTGTATTACCTTTGACTTGAATGTAGTAGACTACACAGATTATTAATAATACAAAACTTGTGTGTGGTGAATTATCGTCAATTTTATTCTCACTTCATTTCCCAAACCACGGGACATTTCAAAACAAATAACTTAAAGCCTGCACTGTAGCAATGAAATGCCAGGCTTCCCACTGATATTCAATTACGTAATGCATAAGTGCTTCAGATGACTCAGTATGCTTCTTAAAGATCGTCTTCTTTTACTTCTTATAATATTTATGGACACTAATCTTAGATATAAAGCCGTGTGCAACTATCCTCATTAGAATGATGAATGTTGGTGTACAATGCATTGACCAGTAAATGACAATTGACAAGTTTACATAAGTCAAAATAACAGCTATAAAGTCGTTTCTAATTCAACAAATAGTGAATTTGTTAATAATATTTTCACAGTTTGAATATTGTTTTGTGGGCATGCAGTGACAGAATCAAGGTCCCTCTGTAACATGTTTAGTCTCAAATGTAAAAGAAATTTAAAGATACTGAACGTTCAAACTGCATGGTTCAAACTCAATTCCAACGATCAAGGAGTACAGATTATTGTCTTAAGGGTTAAGTCCCCTAGAATTCTCATGGGGACAGTCAGCAAAATGCTTCTGCTCTGATTCACGATAATATCACACTAAAATAACCAAATAACACAGTAGCCATTCATCCACATAGGCTAAATTGAAAAGAGCTTTAGTTTCAATTCGGAATATTGTAACATTTAAATCCAATTTCTGATAAATTAGAACTAATTTCCTGTCATAGTAATTTTTAAATGGCTGTTTGATTTAATTTTACAATCGATTTGAGACTTCTATATACGAAATCTTAAGTGGTTGGGTTTGCGTTATAAGCTTATATTATTGTTTTCAATGCTTTACCAAGTGTCCTTGTAACAAAAAGCAAGACACTGTCAAGTTGGTCTAAATATCATCAAATTCACCAAGTATTGCTTGCGGGAGAAGACAAATTCCTAATCAAATTAAAAGGAAGATTTGTTTCCAACTAACTGGGAAAATGTTTGAACGGATGCAGACAAGATTCTTAGTATTTGCCAAACAAAACAAACAACTCTCCCTTGTCTTATAACTACCGGTACACAGCGAAATGAAATATTTGTTTCGAGACATACCCCTTGATTTTGATATATCAGATTCGTTTGATCGTGCGCCTGGCCGCTGGGAAGCCCTCCAGGCGCAACCGCTTTTTCGTCTTTCTAGAGAAAGTCCAAATGACATGACGCGAGATAACATCAAGAGCATGGATCGATTGGAAAGTAATGAGCGTCACTAGCGTCACTAGCTGACCGATGCAACTGATAAAACACGGTTACCGTATTGCAGTCAGGCCTTTAACCCTAGCTCAAAATGCCTTAGAGAAATCACTAGTGGTGGTCATTACCAGGAAAACACACTCGTTCGTTCTTTCTTCCAATTGGTGGTTATTAAAGTCCTTCATTTTTAGATTAGTTTTAGTCATGCCGAGACATTTTAACAGCTGTTACACCAAAGTAATCTGTATTGGAATTCGCTCTCGTTTGATATTCTGATGCACAGTTAATCAAGTATCACAATTATTAGTTTTTATAATAATAATTACGAGTATCATAACTTATGACAACAAAATACATAATAGATAAAACTGCAAATTTATGTTTTTCGCGCATTATAACCTTTTCCTTTAAACGATTTGTTATTCTTCTTTTTTTATGAATACGCTTTAACCATGTTTGGTTTGCCCAAAGTTCGGCCTCCGGAATATTTGAATAATTTTCCAGGACTGTGCCATACATACACATAAGCAAGAATAACAATTATTTGTTTTCATTATGAACACAATCATGTTATAAATACAGAGTGAGTAAAATATAACTAATAGATTTCGAAAATTTATTTGTATCCTCCCAAAGTGGATTAGTTCGAGTATTTTTACCAAGTCTATATGACCTTTGAAGTTAAACAAAGACAAAAATTCACTTCATATAGCAAAACAAGAAATAATTTTTTTTAGCACATTGACAGCAGTTGACAATTAAACCAGTCAGACAATTTTGTTTTTTTTGTTTTGTTTTTTAGAATGATGTTCAATTTGTCACAAATTTAAACATTCGAACAATTTTGTAAACCAACCGATTTAACATAAGGACACATTAAAGCATTTTGGGGCATTCGGAGTGCACTTCCGCACATGCCATGATAAAGAGTAATGGCCCTACCATCCACAACATTATATCTCTGAAAAGAAAACAACCGGAAATTGAACGCTCTGAATACTTAAAAGCTCTTAAACATTTTGCGAGGATGTGCGGAGGCTTTTAGCCAGACTACAATGTTTAGGGTTTTCTGGTTGTGTGTGTGTGTGCGTGCAAATGTCAATGATGATAGAATAAAGATTGATGTTAAGCTCGAGAGATCACAATGAATCAACATTAAGACAAGAAGGAATAGACAACCAGGTCAGCCCTCTCCTTCCCCACCCACTTTGTTGTCATGCACGTTCACAAAGACAATCTCGAACCAACCCCCAACCACCTTAAGACTGTTCGGTAGAACATTAGCAACTTGTTAGTGGCAAATTGCAAAGTAGTGCACATAATTTGCCACATTTGCATCTTGGTGGAGGAAAACACATCCAAATAACCGCCCATGCTATGTCCGTTTTCGACTGTTTTTGTTTTCTTTAGTTCCGCTAACCTGGGACTCATGCTTTCACACCTTTCCAACAAACAAAAACAATTCTGGGTTTTTGTTTTGAATCTTGAAGAAGCTCTCCGTAATGTACTTTCACATTATCTTGACATTGACGTGGTTGCACTATTTACACTGGACAATTATGAGAAAACGTAAGATGATAAGCAACGATGCGTTGAAATGAACTTTGTTATTGCATTTGAAATTTCTCTATAGGGGTCCAGCCCCATAGGGGGGATTAAAAATAATCACAGTTTATTACATTCTAACCATTCCCAGTGATTTAATTCTGCATTCTTTGCTAGTTCCGTGGCAACATTAGTAAGAACTTAACTACAATGCACATGTGTTGAAAGAACCTTTCAAAGGTTTTGTAGATCTCATCAAGAAAGAAGACCCCATGATAGCAGGGAGGTACACGTGCAATGAAAAGAAAGCTCCATTGGGAAACCACAGTGGTCGAATCAAACTTGTTAATGACAGTGTTGTTTATCCTTGTCAAGTCGTGAAAGTGACCGCCGGATATCAACAGATTTGACATTCAGAATTGTTCATCTGTTCATGCCTTTTCCATAACTGATAGGAAAGGTTTATTTCAAAAGACAATGTGCCACAATACAGAAAACGCCCACTCTAACGAAATTTGAAGAACAAAATGACAAGACAACTTAAAGTTCCTCTTCTTTGTGTTAAGGCACACACCCACACACACACGCACACACGATTGCCTAAATGCTAGAAGGGAGACTTTTAATAATTTCAAGTTAACCAAAGAAAGTTTGACGAGAGTGAGACTTGAATCTGTGACGTCCGGATTAACGTGCCAGCCCATACCAACTTACTTTTAGCTCGCAACTACCTCAAGATATGGCGATGAATGCCCGTGTCAGACTATGGCCCTACTACTACTACTGTACCTTACCAACTGAGCTATCTAACCCTTATGTTGGTGGTCTCCCTATATCAATATTGTTGTCCAATATTTCTTTGCTATTTTCTACCTCCATGGTTTAACCATAAATTGTTATTAACCAACACCAATGCATTTTTCAAATTAGAAAGGTATGATGAGTTGTTTTTGATTGCATTCATAATAGGCCTGTCATTAGTGACGAGTCCTGACATTGTTCTTCAAGACTCCTTTGAAGAGGTGCTCTTTATGCCGTGAAACAAGTCTATTGTTATTCCTGTTGTTAATTATAGTGTCCAGTGATAGTCAAGAATCAATACCTTTTATAATTTAACCATAATGAGCAATTACCTGAACAGAATAACAGGCTCTTAGGTAAGTGCATCACAGTGTGCTAAGTGGAAATATCATTCCAGTGGGTGGCTTTACAATTTGTACTCGCAACGAGGATGCCTTTTAGATTGGAATATCAACTCACTCCTCGTGTAAAAGATGATGTTGTTGAATAATACATGGGTTTATTTTAAGAGCTTCACTGGTGACAAGAGAATGATTTTAAAGCCAATGACCGCATTCGGGTGGGGAAGTAATCATGTGGTACGCAGACAAAAGTGACGTCTTCATAAGCATCATGAGACAGGAAAATGTTTAAATAAGAGGCCACTGACCGCAATAAAATGTGATGAACTTCTCAAAAGGCAGTACAAGTATGAGCCAACTATCTTAGACAAGCATTACAGTAGTCCAGTTGTCTTGTGTCCCAGTTAAATCTAAAGGCATTACCCACTTTGCAAGAAACCTAACATAACATATTCCAACTTGAAGTAGATTCATTATAGATGGAGAGCATTGAAGTGCTTTGCCTTGCTCTTTAAGTCCATCGTCTCATCTTAGTTGATCATTCCCAGTAGAGATTATGGTGAGAGAGAGATCTAAACAAAGTGTCAGGTGTCCCTAGCTGCTATGTGTAATGTTGGCCTATCAAAACAAATACAGACTTATTGATAAAGAAGAAATCAGTTAGCATGTTTAATATCAAGAACATGAAAGGGATTAGTTTATCTTAGAGATTGGGTTCTGCTTGGATCGCATCTGCCTCCATAAGAGGCACTTGGTAAACCGTGTAATAACGGCCAAGTACGACACTTGAAACAGCCTTGAGTTTTTTCAAGTGTGCAGACAATCACACAGTCCCGTTGGAGTAATTTGATAAAATTAAGAAGACAAAATCTCCAACAAACACAAATTTTCCTGGGATGATGCTATCATGCTTAGATGAAGATGAAATTATGACTGATAAAACCGCACAAAGATGGAACCGACTTGCCGTTAGGACACCGAAGGCAGATAATGTAGAATAGTGATATATGGTTTTGGTGACGCACATACAAAGGAGATACACGTAAATAACACCCCTACATTAAAAAAGGGGGGATCAATATTCAAAACGGTCGTGTGCCTTAGTCTTGTTGTGTGGACCTCGGAGAGTAGTGTTGATAGGGGGCTGGGAGGAACCTATTCTGATCTAATGGATTGTGTTAATGCACACAGCTGGGAAAAACAAACATGAGATTCAATAACGAAGCCGTGATGAAAGTAAGAAAAACACCCCGTACGCATCATGTGAAAACACTCACCTTGCATAAGACATCCTAGCAGTATAGCATAGTTCCACAAGTGTTTCATGTTGTCAGGATGTTGTTGGTGAGTTCGTCAGTTCCGACTGATTCTCGGAGGAGGAGGGGGTGTTATAGGCAGCAGGCTGCCTGCAACTGCTGCTCCTGGTCCGCGGGTGATGATGATGACGATGAAGCCCAAGAGGTAGGAACGGAGAAAATGCCGTGTTACCGAACTCACTCAACTATTTCCCCCCGTCGCTTAGGGCTCATCGCACGTCCGATAATGATGATGAGGGTGATGCCTAACCGTCCACGTCTACACAATACCACAATCTTCACAGATTGAACATCGTTACAGCCTTGGGATACACGAGCCAATTAAATACGCTTGACTGACACAATAGCATCACTTTGCTCTATGCTACTCGTGATGGCGTCTTCATTTTGATATCTTGAATATGTCTCCAACTTTCCTCCTCTATGTGTTTTACAATCTCAATCTCAGCATCAATTTGAAGAAGCGTTAACTCTCCGTGAAGAGCAGATACCCAATACTGCACCCAAACTTCATCCACTCCTGTGGTTTTCAAGGGTCACGTGTGTGGTGAACTGTTCCTATTACGCGCGTTTTCTATCTTAAATGCATCTGAAACAGATTGATTGGCATGTGAGTGTCCACGGAGTGTTCTTGGCTAGGTATCCTCGATGGACTAACACAATCGGAAGGAACGGTTGAAATCTAACTAGTCTCGCTCGTACCCTGGTAACTAAACGTATGTATTCAGTGGGTTTTTTTACAAAGCAAATTGAAGGAAATTGTCAAGTTCAACTTGCAAGCGTGGAAAAAACAGACGTTTCGTGTTTCAACAATATCCACGCACAGTCTTAAACAAGGTTAAAGCTGAGTAGTTTTCACTTTAACAATTTTACATTAATATTGATTACACACTGTGTCACGAAAAAGCCTTCTTGTAACAAAGCCTTCTTACAACACAGCCATCGACTATTTGTAACAACGGGTGTTCACTATGAATAATTTTGGACCTAAAAATAAAAAATAATTTAAAATGTATGCAGTGTATGCTGGCATTCAGTCAAGTATATATAATCCTACATCTACAATTGCTTACGGGTTGCACATCACGTCGTTGGTTTGTGATATCAATGATGTTGACAATTAATAATTCATCTTATAGTTTCCTGCAAAGAATCGAAGCTGACCTTTAACCTTTTGAGTAATTCAACTCCAATTCACAGTTATGTCTCCGCGTAGCATTAATTACAATCAATGAAACAAACAGCTTGTCTACAATATACATAGTATGTCAACCATTCCCAAATAACAGCTGCGTTACAGAAGCACGTGTATCAATGAACATTCAAATAACTCAACCTCCTTCTATTCAGTCAATGAGCCAGCACCAAATGTTCATAGCTAAATATAGTATATAACAATATCATGTTTAAAGGATTTTATGCATTGCATGGTGAGGTGTCAACATAATCTTTATATTTGATTTGTGGTAACACCATGTGTTTATCTACTTGCAAGGGAGAGTTTGTTTTTTGGAGAACTGTCTTGCTTTTATTCTACTACCGCAAATGTTTTCAGTTTCTTTTATTGACATAAAATTTTCTATCACAAATTCTCCACAATCTGATATGGGTCACCCATTTCTCCATTTTCAAAATCAGCAGTTTGCCCTGATTTAATTCCAATCCTGAGTACGACGGTCACGAGGTTAGAATGGGGACAGGTTTGACTTGTGAGAGTGTATGGTTTATGGATAGTCCGAGTTAAGCTGACAAATTGGCGTGGGTTAGAAGTGGAATATTGTCACGCGTTGAGGGTTGAATCAAGAGGAATGTCTCTGGATAAAAGGAGCATGAACTTCATCTTCTCGGACTGCCCAAGGACATCTTTGAAGAGAGATCAAGTCTGCATTGATCCGCTCATCCCTTTAAGCTTCACTAAACTGTCTTCAAAGTTTACATGGGTCTATAATAAGTTCTTTTAGCAGCATCAGAGCATGCAATAAATGAAAACTTCTGACCTGTCGATACGAGTTTGGATTCTCCCCTAATCACATACAAGGTATGATGTCACTTCCTACTGACACAGTGAGGATAGCCCGATGTTGCCCCCCCCCCCCTTCCCCCCATCCCCATCGCCCCTAGAGAAATTACAAACTATGTGCTTTATTGCATGGTCACCTTTCTAACTGTGAGGTTGGAAGCCGACTGTTTGAAGCATCCATGACCTTATCGTAGCCCCATTGATGCGGAATGCCACCACGGTTACTTTAAAGGAGTTGCACACCTATTGGGGAATGCATTTTAATGTAACTAAGTGCAATCTTGGATACAAATAAGTATCCATGGAAACTATTTAATCAACTCGATATAACGTTCTACTAATTAAAAAGTATCACATTAAAGGAAAGGTGAATTTCCTTGCCATGCAGTTTGGGTTGCGTGCATCCATACCAAAAATAATACGTGGGAATAATAATGGTACCATGGTTACTAACTGTTTCACCTTCTAGCGAAATTTAAATTATAGGCGACCTTACCCAAAGTATAACATGCAATTATCAATGACGCACTTATCCTTGAATACAAGCTCAGGTAACCCAATTGGGAATTATGCCTGATTGTAAATGATACCGATAATGGTATTTCACTGAATAAAGAATTTGTATCCTCGCTCTACACCAGCTGTTCCTTAAACTTCATTATTCAAATTCAAGGTTGGTTAAATTACACAATTAACATATTGTAATTATCTCTAAATAATTACAATTTGTATCGTAAAAATGGATCTGCAGTAATGGGTAGATTATGTTATACAAATTATGTTTGATCCTTATAACTATCTGTTGATTCGTTATGGTATGAGTTTATGTGCATTGACGCTAACATGACAACATGGACAAGTCTATCTCTGTTTTGTGTTTGTTTTTGTTGTTTGGAAACTTTGGAAGGACGACTTCGAATTTATTATTGTATAATAAATTAATTTTCAGAGGTTTTGATGAATGTTCGAATTTTGTTCAAAACCATTTAAGAAATATTAAGACGTGAAAGCCATAGATAATGTTTCGATTTTCTTAACTGTTATCTAATATATGTATGTATGCCGCATACGTGACAAACACATTTCGAAGCTTCCGTCAATATTAGTCATAATTAAATAAAGAAGTAAATGTTCGGGGTCTTTCATTCCATTTGAATTTTCACCTTCGAAGTAACATTTTAAGATGATGAAAAGAATGACTTAATCAAAACAGACTGTGCAAGTCAAGCATTTAAAATCTGGGTTGAGGCTGAAACTCCTATTGTGGCACTCTCTAGAGCCAGTGTTTGTGTTTCAGACCGATTCTTCATAGTTCTTTGTTGTTTTCTCCTTGATTTTTGTATAAAAATGAATCCAGTCTGAGAGGGAAGCCATGTATAAACCTCTTACAGACGAATTAGCGCCGAATATTCATATTTCTTCGTCTGTACCTTCTGGAGGTAACTCTCTGGAGAAGACATGTCAGTATCAAGAAGACTGTGTGATATAGATTAAAAAGAGATGTCAGGAACAAGAAGACTGCGTGATTTAAATTTAACAGATATCGATGGCCATTTGAGACGTGAACTTAAAAAGAAAACTCTGTCACACAGCTTTTTTACCATATGTCCTTGGTTATAAAATACAAAGGTCTTAAAGGTTGTGATTAATTCAGGGTTTCGCATCTTAAGATGGAAGAACATTTGGGGATTTGAGAAATTATAGTTGCCCCTTAGGAGGCATAGCCTCGTTAGATATTGTCACGAAGACGCAGTATATTTATGCATAACTATAAGGTCGTCATTTTGACCGTATCACAATTTGTCACTAATGGTGGAATATTGAACAGCAAAAAAACAAAAAAATACTACTATGAAATATGTTCAACAAAGTGTACAAGGTTCGGTCGACCTAGTTTCGGGTGATTCCAAACCAGATCAACTTGAAGATAAAAAGCTAAATAAATAAACAAAATAATGAAATTAATAAATCATTAGAAGCAATAATATATTATGGCGCCGCGGCAGTCTTGAAGAAGAAGTCAACACAACACAATTTGATTAAAAGAAATTACGTCTACTCATAAAATATAACTGAACTTGAAATTGAAATATTTCGAATCAACTGGCAACGACTGTATGAACAACGGTATTATATACTGAGATATTTGGTTTCCGTTAAGGCTATGGTTTGCTAATCGGTAACATCTATAATTAGACTATATGGAAATGAAGCACGGCTCTGGTTTCAAGGGCAAGTGTTATTGTAATCTTTCATAATTAATTGCTGGACTCTGCATCAATACGAAGCTACAACATGACATTCAAGGAAGTTATAGCGTGTGTGGTTTTCCCAAATATGAATTTATGGTCTAGCCAAATTTTAATATACCAAACTTAAATGCAGACTCTTCCAAAATTGCGAGTAAACTTATTTTGTGGTCTTAAAGCTTTACTTATGTTTATACCAACCTAATAAATGTATTCTCACAAGAATAACAGTTCTTAATTCAACCGCGATTTGTTTTCAAGCAAAACATTTTCTTGTATAAAGCCAAAGTGCAATAATATTCCTTATGTTAATTCCTACTGTCAAAGTATCAAACTCCTATCGTTTAGTCTTTTATATGTTTCGTTTTTAGAAATGGGTTTTAATGCCACTAACAACATTTTCACCTTTAGTGAAGGGCACCTCTATTATAAGGAAATTGTAAATTGCTCTAGGAATATTTCAAGGGCACCATGGCAATGACCAATGGAGGCAATTGCATCTGTCGCCTCAGCGAAGTACTATGTCTTCACACACCACAGGGGTTAGGTGCAATGATCGTTTCTTTTCTGATATGAAACGTCAGCTTTGCACAGTATAAAGTGGCATTACGATACATTTTACCTTCTCGGTCTAAAGTGGCGAGGGAGATTAACGTTTTACATGCGTTCGTAAAATGATTGTGACACCCAGCCTTTTTTTGCGCAAGGTTCTGGAGTGTCACATAAATCACGTAGATGGATGGATGTATATAAGCCGTTAAAGGTGGAAAAAGGAACATATAGCTTTTAAACTCCGTCGTTTGTGTACACCAACAATTGCTTGGACACGGCCATGTCGCAAAAATGACCCAAATCTAACTCTCTTTAACAAACACCCCATCACTTCTTGTATGTCCCTTCTGCATACAAAAAAACTTACGACCTAAATGTGCAGAAATATTGTGAGATATAAGAGAAAATATGAATCAATAAAGTATTTCAATTAAACGAGACGCTTATGTCTAACTTTAAGTAAATCTCGATACCATTATGAATGAACAAAATATGTCCAGGCGGATGTTGCATATAAGTATCTTCTCCCCGTGGCATGAAGGCTGTAAGAGCCAATAAAGATTGTTCCAATTAAAAAAAGGATAATTTACCCCCACAGAGATGTTCAGCTGAATAGACTTGATTGGAAATATTCCGTATACTCATTGCAGTATATAGTGGAGCAAGCAACCAACCATAGAAGCAATCGAGTGGTATGGATTATAGGGACATTGTGGGCCATTTTACATACGATGGGGAAAACAATTAACCATTATTGCAACTCGTTGAAGTAAACGACTCTGTTGGGAAAGTACAAAGGCGGTGCGTGACGGTGATTAATCTAGGATAACATTAAGGAAAACAGCAACAATTTAGAACATTCATTTTATACTTTTACTGTTGTATTTTGCACATTGCAGGCACTGCATGGACACGTTTGGTAATTGTCAAAGACCAGTATTCTCACTTGATATATCTCAACATAAACATAACAACCATGTGAAAATTGTGACTCTATTGGTCATCAAATTAAAGAAAAAACACCTTTGTTGCATTACTTTGTGTGTCTCAGATGCATAATAATAGGCTTCAGCTGAAGTTTGTTATTATTTGAGTGAGAAACTACCGCTTTCTATAAAACTACGCTATACCTCAGAGGGAGCCGTTTCTCACAATGTTTTCTACTATCAACAGCTCTCCAATATCCGCTACCAAGTAAAGTGTCCAGTGCATTTAATTCATGCAAGTAAATTTTAGACACTCGTAGTGTTTATTTTGGCTTGTCTCTACAATTGCACATAGAGTGGACAAATAGGTCATCCAATGCAAATCAATGTGAAACTGTCTTTACAATTATGCAGACATTTATCAAGTGACATTTCACCTTTTTGATACGAACAACTTTCGACTTTCTGTCTGTTTTACTATGTCAATATCAATGTTTCCAAATCAAAACAGCATTTTTAATTTATGCCCTGTAGGGGTATCTTTGTGAGGGGACATTCACTCTCTAGCTAACTCTCGAAAAATATTGATAACCTTTAAGTTTCGACATGATTCTCACTCGGGCTTGGGCGCTGACTTCGCGCATCATTTTGTGGAGTCACGTGCATACATTTCAAAGATGTAAATGGGTTCATGGCTTACTTTAGTGTATAGGTTACGGAAATGAATCGTGTATGCGGTTATACTTTGATTTATAAATTTACCAAAAACAAATTGATTTATAAATTTACCAAAAACAAATCAACATTCTAGTCCTGGCTGCAGGATTCCATCACATTAGTCGTCTTGTTTACTTCCCAAGCGCGCCCATTCCTATCAAGGGTGCTTAGTTTATTCATGCACACAGTGTGCCGAGTAACCAATATTTACTGTAGAAACAACGTCATCTTCTCGCATGATAAATCTTGGTGATCAGAAATCAATAAGGCCCAGTAACCTCGCCGGTGTTGATCAAGCTTTTAATACAGTCTACCCTGGGCAAAAAACATTGCTTCAATTTAACGCTCATGCATGGCCTATGTTCATAGAGTTACTTAAGCACACAAAGTAGCTAAGCAGAATAAAAATATGCTCACTTGAGTAAGGTTACCAGCCCAACACTCCACATGTGGAATTATTTGTGCTAAGCAGAACATTTCTAAGCAGTATTTGCTATCAAGCTATGAAATTATGCCCTGGTCCTAGACTATCGCCTCGTTTCTCTCTGAATGTGTTTTATAGCGAAAAGAACAGTAACGCATGCACAGTGAAACATTATTACCAAACAGACAACACAAGAATGGGAAAGCTTGTAAATAAATAGTAATAATAATTAACCATTCTTATATAGCGCATAACACATAGAAATCAAACATGTCCCTAAGCGCTCTTGAGAAAAACACAACAGAATACAAAGACAATATGTACTGGGTAACAAACAAAATGGATGAATTAAATGTTAAATAAGTGCGTCTTTAAAGCAATCTTAAACTTACAAAAAATGGAGTCAATGTTTTTATGTGTTCCGGGAGATTGTTCCATAAGGTACGTTATGTCTTGGTGTAAAACAACAAAAACATGATTTGATTGTAACCTACATTTGGATCGATACAACTCTAAGAATAACCCAATAGTTGGGCCGATGTCAAGTACCACATTATATTCAAGATAAGGGGAAAATGGGTCAGGTTTTGACACAAGCGGAAGAAGTCACTTAACTGATTATATTATTAGCCTTGGTTCTTATTAATCCATTCTGTAGATGATTAAGCCCCAAAATCTCCCTCATTAGGAAAGGGTATACAACTACTGAAGTTTTCGTCTTGATGCACGCCTTTGTTTTAGGAAACAGACAAAATCTTCGGGTTTTTTTTTTCTTTTCTTTGATCTGAGACTCGCAAAAAAGAGTTGGCTCATGAAGGTTTTACTAATTCGATTAATTGTTTTTCTTTTTATTTATTTGATTAATCATTCAGATGTTGCTTACATTTATTGTAGCTGGAAATACATACACAGTTTGCGTGCCCTTACAGATGGTGCGAAACGAACGCGTTTATTTCGGCCCCTTTACTACAGACTATGTTTTAACACACAACAGGCCAATCTACACTACACAGACACCCGAGGCAAAAAAACGTCCGGCGTACCATCACAAAAAACATATTTAGTCCATTTTCCGGTCCTCGTTCCTTCGCATTTTATCTCTGCGGCTGGTTCGATTATGGTCCACCATGCACTTTACAAAATATCATAATAAAAAAGTTTGCGAATTATCCAGTGCTCACGGGAACAACCCATGCATGTACAATCGTAATCTCAGAAAGTGCACTAATGTAATTTTGTCGCCTTTGGCGCTCCATAGAACATCAACAACACGAGGACAATGTGGCCATTATAGGACGGACTATATCAGGCAGGCAATGCCGATAGACAAAGTGATAATGTACTGAGTTTAATTGAATCGGGGGTTTTGTTCTAAAATCAGGCTACATGCTGAATTTACTTTGAGATCTCAGTTTGGCGGTATAACACAAGCTGGGAAATAATGTACCCTCTTTATTGAAAGACAGCCCCATAACCAAGACCTATCATACCCACTCCAAGACTCCAACCCTACCCCCGCGTCTCTAATTTACATCCTTTCTAATTTACGACCCCTCTCATGAGCCACGCCCATCCTTTTTGCAAAGAACCGAATGCTGTTATCAATATCAGTGCATGAGTCCACGTTTCAATATTATAGACATGACTATTGTACACAGACCTGGAAGAAATCATCACAATCTTCCAAAGGCTCTGTCTACAAACGGCCTTTAATGCTGTCCATCATTCCCACCCCTTTAAGAAGAACAGTTCCAGTAGAATAAGAATAAGAAGAAGAAGAAGCCATACCCCCTCAGGAGGATCGGAGTCAAATTATACAAGAGCCCAAAGGGACAGGCAATATCGGAAAGACTGATCTCCCCTCTTAAGAAACCTTCTCCAGCAAATAAGGAAGAGCAGATTGTCAATTCGTCCTCACTACATCAACGCGTGTCTTCTTCAAGGCGATCCAATACAAATCAAGTTATTCTCGCACTGCTACGTCCCCTATAATACTTGCCAGCTTGGGAATATGGAGCCTCTATAAAGATACTTACCCTTTTGGTAATTTGCTTCATCTGTCTTTGTTGTATTTTATCTAATTATGTTCAGACAATTGTAAAGCTTTATTCATGAAAAGTGTGATTTTTTTTTCACGCAATAATACAACTTATGGGTGCATTATTGGTGAATATCGCACAGGAGTGGTTTTAAAGTGTGACAGATCGTAAGCGTTGTGGCTATTCTTTTAGTAAGTTTTCCATTACACTAATTTTGGATCTTCCAATATTGATTAACGTTTTGGCGTAATTGAAGAAATGCTTCGAGACTGACGGCCGAGATATCACGGCAGCATAACACAAAGACATTAGACGTAGACAGCAATAATTAGTAAAACGTTCCATGCATGCGAGAATGTAGGCCAATAATATATTAATATAAGAGGCATTTTCATTAAGTGATACATCAGTGATCAAAGACATTCAGAATTCACTTGGCGAGACCGTGTGAGGATTGTCAGACATTAGTATAATCTGCATGCCTTCTTGCATTCCATTGATTTAAATGCATACAAAGACACGTCATTTTTGCTACACATCTCCTGCTGATTCAATGTTGTATAGTGTCTGTGCTTCATGCAATAGTCAAACCAATTATTGGTGTATAGCTTAAAACAATTTGAAAAGCATTTAAGATACCTTAGATATCCCTCTGTCCACTTTAAGCTCAATGTAACATGCAAATCACAATTAGAAAGATGTTGTACTTCGCCCATTGACAATTGAGGGCAATGACGTCATGATGACGCAAACTTCATGTTTTATCGCATACTTCCAAGAAGTGTTTGCATGATTACACACAATGTTTTACTTATATAGAACCATCATCAAGAAATAGGCGTCTAGAAACTAGACTCAACATTACGTAATGCCTAAAGCATCTTGCTACCGGTAGGAACAAACTAACCCCTATATATGCTCGACACAGCAGTTTGTTCAGCTATTTGTGAACGTTCACAGTGGGCTTTAAAGTAATTAAATTGACGCCGATCCAAAATGAAGTCAAGAAAAAAACTGCCCGTTGCGTCTAAGAAGTGAACTGGTCGCATAATGGCGTCTTACTGCCAAGGGGTAAATTCAATTTCATACTAATGAGTTTAGGGCACAGTGTAGTGAGCAACGACGTCAACAAGCAGTTCATAAGACTGCATCCTCCAACGCACACTATTATAAAGCTTAATGTATTTTCAACTTTAAGAAGCCTCTAGCTAAACGAGGTCGATGATGGACACACCAAAAATATGAATCCCTTAGAAAACAGCTAAAGAAAACACACAATAAATGGTTCGTGCCTCCGACCTCGTCTTCAGCATTTACGACAAAATAAAGACAGAAAAGTTTGACCAATGCTCAGAATCATGATCTTAGGTTGATTAACCATCAAGATCTTCAACTTTTGGACAATTAATCGCTCCAAACTTAATATTCCTTATGATGAAGGGACCAATTGATGATTTATGTTTTGTTGAAGACAGTACATCTCGGAAGATGAAGCTGTACTTGTGGACATATTGTCGTTTTGCACTCAGTCAACATCAGCTGGCAACCTTCTCACAAAGATCTAATCTACGTTTGCAACATTAATCCTGCTATTGGGTTGTCTTGGTAACATGAACCAAGTTTCAGAAAGGATATCATGATGTAAATTAAGTCTCGAAATTCTCATTCCAATAATGGAATGAAAACTCAATGAGTTAAAGTGGCGTTAATTGTGCCAAATGAGGTACCGGTAATTACCATTAGCTATTACGTTGACCGTGTGGCCTTTTGAACAATAACGTCTTTGATGAATAACGAGAAGAATTTCTTCTTCTGCTAATAATAATAATTGTGGCATCCTATAAAGCGCACATGTCCGTCACTCAGTGACGCTCCTGGCGCTTTAACATATAGTATTTCCTGCAAGATGTGGGACTACGTTTGAATTATGAGACCTTATTCTTATAGCACCATGTAATGTTTTACAAGGTGCTGTGGCACAATTTGCTGCCGATCGAACCAGGAACACCGGGGCGAACCCCTTCTCTTTTCAATAAGTGCACTGGGTTCTTTTACATGCGTAACATAACACATGGGACCAACGGCTTAACGTCCCACCCGAAGGACGAAGCTTAAAGGAACACGTTGCCTTGGATCGGTCGAGTTGGTCTTTGAAAAGCGTTTGTAACTGTTTTTTATAAAATGCATATGAGTAGAAAGATGTTGTAAAAGTAGAATACAATGATCCACACAAACATGCCTCGAAATTGCACGGTTTTCCTTTTACCTCGTCTACTAACACGGTCGGCCATTTATGGGAGTCAAATTTTTGACTCCCATAAATGGCCGACTGTGTTAGTTCGGTCAGTAAAAGGAAAACCACGCAATTTCAAGGCAAACTTGTGTGGATAATTGTATTCTACTTTTAAAACATCTTTCCAACCATATGCATTTTATAAAAAACGGTTACAAACGCTCAGTTATAGACCAACTCGTCCGATCCAAGGCAACGTGTTCCTTTAAGGACACAAGTGTCACGACTCTTTAAGAAGGAACTTTCCTCATCATTTGACCTCAAGTGAACCCTGTGCATTGTTTTTGCACTTTCAAAACGTCGAGCAACTTGACTGGAATTGATCAAGAATTTTATATTTTAAATTAATCAATTGAGCGTAGACATGTTGAATCAAGTCGTGTATTCACGCGATAAGAGACAATTCTACAGATCGCTATCGGGAACTCCTGACGCCATCACTGACGTCACGTCACGAAGGTGGGAAAGCTCAAAATGACAAACCAACATTTGCTGCCACTGTAGCCTCGAACGATTCTCCATTGATAGATGCGCTGGAAAATCGCATAAACATGTCACTCTTCAAGTGGCTCAGTGTCGACGGGAGTAGAGACTATTCCACGTTTTACCGCGTAAAAAGGTAATCCAATAAGTTATCGTCTGTAGCAGGAATTCATTTGGAGACCACAGTTTCTAACGCATTTTCTACACTGTCGAATGATTCCATTTCGAATCACCATGCGTTAAATATAGCTTACGTGTAAGACAACTTTTTAACACGTTGGACATCAACTTATCACTAAATACTAATCAGCTCCTAAATTACAACGAAGTAAACTAAAATGGATTGCCAAGCAGAGCCAAAATTTATATATAAGGAAATGACATTAGAGGGTTCACTATTTGCTCGTATTCAACCAAACGACGAACATTGTCACTCAAAATATGCTAACATTTGAATTTATAGTACAGAATCATCAGCTAATTTGTCATAATATAATAAGCTTGAACATGCCACGTGCCCTAAGAGGGGGTGTTATTATCCATACGGAGCAGTGGTTAGGGTGCAGGAAAAAAACTCTGACAGCATACTTAGGGGGGCTGGTTACAGTCATAGGCTCGCCTCTAAAAAAATATACAAACGGACCCCCCCCCCAAGGCAAAAAGGTGCCCCCCTCCCCCCACACCCTAAAATATTACCACGGTAAACATTTCAATGGCCAGACCTCTTGCAATAATTGTTCGAGTACTCGGTGTCTACGAGGTTTATAAAAATGTTTACATTTATTTTTTTCTTCATATAAAGAAATATGCAAACGGACCCCCCCCCCAGACAAAATGGTGCACCCCCCCCCCCCCCCCTAAAATGTAAACATTTCAATGGCCATACCTCTTGCGATATTGTTCGCTTGCTACGGTGTTTACGTGGTTTATAAAAAAAATTACATTGATTTTTCTTCATAGCTTGTTCTGATTATGAAAAAAGAATAAAATTATCAAAATAATTTGGCGACATGCTGGCTTATTTTTCGAAATAATTGTTCTGTTGCTCAAAGGAAGGGATCGACTTTAAAATTGAATTCCATCGAAATTAAATTTCTTCCTAATTTAATTCACTAGTAATAATTCACGGTCTCCTATTGGATAGCGTATCTGGCTTCCTTTATCCACTGAAGGGGAAAGTAGGCTAACTTTCCTAGAAAGAGGTTAAGCATCGATTTTGATTATAACTTGAATATCAGCTGTCTCGAGGAATAATCCTACCAGAATCCACCTCACAGTATTTGACTTCAGGGGTGAACAGAAATATTATGGGGCTTGCTTTGCGAGTGCGTCATCAAAATGGGCGAGCGTCAAGGATATGGGTGCCATGTTTGGATAACGTAGACGTATCAGATGCAGGACTCCATGACTTCCATCGTCTACAAGTTAAGGACTAATATCTAAACTCATAACGGAACTAAAAAGACGGAAGTACTTTGTATAGTTTTCTTCCGCAAATGCATTTTGTTAATGTTACATAATACTACCGCAGTTTATACACAAATAAAGTCATGGTTTCAGATTTGAACTTCATTGAGATTTCTTTAAAATATAAAGTCAGCTTAGTAGAACTGTTGTCTGTTTTTTCTATATATTTTTTAGGTCAAACAAATTGTTTAATATGTAAGAGATGTTAAATTTGCATCGGGGATAAAGAATATTAATTTGGGTTTTTACCCATACACCGATGTGTGTGAGCACTACTCAGTACTTTCCCGAGTCCTGTGTAAACAAAAATTATGGTCAAAATAATGACCACAAAACTTACTTGGTAAAGAGCAATGGAGAGAAAAAAACATTATCAGAACCGACCGCCTTTGAAGAAAAACAAAGTGTAATTTTCACCAAAATGTTTGAACCTGAACGAATTTTCAGGCGTGTAGCCTTTTTCGGGCATCGGTAAGCCCACAATATCGGCACAAATTGTTTCATTCTTTGCAACTAGCTTCGATGACCAATTGAGCCAAACTGTTCACAGATTTGTCAATTTATACAAATGCTTTGATATACCAAGTGAGGATACTGATCTTTTACAATACCAAAAGTATACCTTGCCTTTAAACCTCAAGTATGGGCAAATGTATCGACCCTATTTCAAAATTGACCATGTCTGAACCGACGTGCTTTGCTCGATTATTGTTCACAAGTTAAAGAAGGAATGACATGCGTGGACTTGCAATATCTGACGCAGTCGGTCCAAAAGTCAATAATTTGGGCTGAAATGTTTAAAGTACTCTTTCCTTTCTTGGCATTCTAAATATTCCTTGAGACGCCTTGAACGGCCCTTTAGTCAGACCCAATCGACCACCCTGATGACATGAAATGCTTAGAGCATATCCCATGCTTCACGCCAATGGAATTCTACTACTTGTGGTTCAACATTTCGAAAGTGTTGAGAACCGGGGGATGTGCCGTCAATGCGTTGAAATACTTGTTATCGAGCATTATTTTACATCAGATGTATTTTCCCCGTACAGAGAACTTTGCGGTGGTTGTAGCGACAACTGTGCTACTGATGGGGGGGGGGCTGTGGGGTTTAAAGAGATATTGTGTCAAGGTTCTGTTTATATAACTAATTATTTTTTTAAGCGAGGTTGAGGAATGCGCATACATTATTACTTTATTTATTAGTACTGTTATTTATAGGCAGTAGTTGGTAAATTATGTATTGATTAGTATTATTGATTTGATTATTCAATGACAAAATGCCCAACAGCTGTATCAAAGGGTCATATTGGTTTTTTTATATACATAACCATAAAAATAAAAATAGAACTGAATAATTAAGGACTTACTAACCAAAGAGTTAAATTTATAAAGTTAAAAGACTTTGGGTAAGCAGTCGAATATTTATGGGTAAAACAAGCTGGATAAAAACCATACATTCATTATAACAGAATTGTTACATGAGTGTTGAATTCCTGCATATTATTTTATAATGGCTGTGTAGCATTAATTTTATAAAATTTAAACCAGACGTGCTAATACCTTGGATTTCAGTATTAGATTTAAAAAGCGGAAATAGCTGTCCATCGTTCAGCCAAAGATATAGTTTGATCAAATCGTTGATCGAATCAAAAGCTAACAATAATATATCCTTCCAAGTGTAATTTAAATAGCGTTTTTTGTTGGTTTGCAAATTCCCTTTATTTGGTTTTATTCGAGTAATAGCTGCATGTATGCCAGATTGGTGACGCATATTCTAATAGTAATTTTATAGAATTTGTAAACCATTTTCGGGATGGGAACACGTTGAATTGCGTACGACGTAGCCCAACATAGAAACGTTAATGTTCGTTTTCACACTGTACGGATTTGTTTATTACCTTCATGTTTACTGAAGCAAAAGAGAACTCAATCGTATAACTCGGAAGCCTTGGGACTCGAAGGAGCTTTTCTACAGGCAGATATCCCAACCACTTAAACGAATCGTCCTCGGTGACGTCATTGCGATTTAAATAACTTTGTCCCTCTAACGAACTTGATTAAGCGATGGCAAACTCGGCCCATTCTTAGAGAATCTTTCACCGAAATTGACTACAAATTGTCTTTCTTCAAACAACGGTGCAATAACCATCCAATTTGGAAGTGGTCAGGCCTTGTAATAATTTGCACAATAAGACAATATTGATATTGCCGGCGGCCATTTTAGCCTTTAATCACGGCAGTGTAGTGATCTTGGTAACCGCCTGGTGTTCGGTAAACAACATAAACCAACCATAGGTGCTCGGGGACCCAGACGAGGTAAAGCACTTTGTGAGCTCCCTTTGAGAATTACGCGGGATTATATTTTGGCGAATCTTGTTGTGATTATCACGTTGAGAGGCTTCGCGCCGAACGGAAAAAAGCTCAGGCAAAAATTATTGCCTTGCTGATTTCTGATTATCAAGTGAAAAACACATATTCAATTTGGCCACCTAAATAAAGTGAGATTCCTCGTCGTGAGTCTTGTTAAATTCAATGAGGGAACAGGAGCGAGTCACAGTTCTAGTGCGATATAGAAAGGTTTATATGAAAATAATAATACCGTGAAATGTGCGGGGGTACTTCAGTAATTTCTGGGTCAAGTTTTGTAAGAATGGCCGACAGTTTCATCATCAAATTACTGTTTTGAGATCTTCTTAGGCATTATGACTCAATGTTTGTTTTAAACTATCCGTGCAACGTTATGGAAAGAAAACATACGAGCGGCACTTTATTTGTGTCTGTTTGTGGATTTAGCAAATCACAGGTGGAACAGAATTGAAATCATTTGAGACCCGAAAAGAGACTTGTTATCGGAGCAAATATTTTATTTCAAAATGTTCATTGGTAAAACAAAAGTACCAATGGAGGCTGTGAAAACTTCGAAGCCCGTTCCTATGTGATTATGTGGCCTTTATTACTCCGTTTCAAAAACCAATATTGAGCTAATTTATTTCTGTGATGGCACAACTAACTTTTCACAATTATTTTAATCTGAATAAAGCTGTTGGCCCTATCCTGGACAAAAAGGTCATTTCGAGGGTCTTACTGAACTCATGAAGTTAAAATGCCCACCATCGGTTAATTTTCTAAACCCCTTTGGACATAATCTAGGCCTAATTTAGTGAAACCTTACTCCAATAAACTTCATCTTTCTTGTTTACTTTCAATTATAATCACGAGGGAGCTGGGGTCGCAAAATGATACTTTAGGGCAGTGGTCTACAATTAATTATTGAGGCAGTGGTCTGCATCTAATGATACTTTGGTAGGGGCTTGCAAATGAAACTTTGGGGCAGTAGCCCACACCAATGATGCTCTGGGCCAGGGGCATGCAAACGATACTTTGAGGCCGCTTGCAAAGTAAGGACAGTGGTCAACAAGTAATGATACTTTGGGCTATGGTCTACTACAAACTTTGGGCAGGGGGGCTAGGGGCTTCCATATGATACTTTGGTGCAGGGGCTAGCAAATGATACTTTGGAGCAAGCAGGCATTTGTTGATGGCTAATTCTGTACTTTTTATATACCTTCATTAACAAAGTCGACGGGTTAATTATAGCTTGGAGGTGAGTATTTAGAGAGGACGCATCTGCCGCGGTCTTCAATAATGTTGTAATATCGCAGTCAGAAAATTGGTATAGCGCCCTCCATTGACATTCAGAACACAATACTATTAAAGTCAATAAAAAAGAAAGATGTCGTCGAATCTAACCAACGTGACTTCTGTCGCTGAATTTGACAAGCTTGGGGAGACAGCAGGGAGGTAAATAAACATGTTTGTTTTTCCCAAACTACAAGAATATTTGAAAACCATCCTCAGTAGTGTGGACACTTTTATTAGTTAAATATTCATGATTGATTTTTCACAAAAACTAAACGTTGTCTAGTCTGGATTCTGACCAGTTACAATGCAAGAACCCATTGAGTTACAGTGCAGTTATGGAGGATAAGGAGTCGGGTAACCAACCAAATTTCGGAACCCAAAATTTCTTTTTAAAATGTTTTTCTTTCTTAATCTTCTTCTTCTTCCTTGCAAAGGCTGGGCTTTTTTCAAGAGTATCGTCTGATCTAATTCTAATTGTATGATTA
The DNA here is from genome assembly GCF_902459465.1 of Asterias rubens. NCBI lineage: Eukaryota > Metazoa > Echinodermata > Asteroidea > Forcipulatida > Asteriidae > Asterias > Asterias rubens. The sequence goes on along the minus strand of NC_047070.1, from coordinate 19,359,847 downwards.
ATGGAACTTCTGGAAGAACCTTTCACCATCACAAACCATGGAGCTGTAGTATAAAATTCCTGCCAGTACAACGTCTGAGTTATTTTGCTTTTTTTGGGCCATTGCCATCAGCCATGGCATTGCATTGGCAGTTTGAGGAATTGATAGTTTTTTATTCAATTCCAAGAATCCAATCATTGATGTTTGGTTTCATGGATTATTTCATTATAGGAATATAGTGAATGAACTATAACAATAAAACAAAATTGTTTTATATATACATTTGGAAACGTTTCCGTATGGCGCCACCACTTTTTCATTCCATATGAAATAATATATAGTATCTAATTTACCTCAATGAGATATCCTTTTTTGTATAAATGAGTGAAAAAGTGGTGGCGCCATACGGAAAGTTATCCATACATTTTCTTGGTTCACATAAAACAAAAATTATCTAATAATTGTCTAACTCATTTGTTGCCAATTGACTTGTCCTACCGAGGATGGCTTCTATTTGATGTTTGAAAAAGAACCCAAATGAGGACGAGCTAGCTCGGTTTGTTTTGTGTGGATGGAGCAGTCGCTGAAAACTTATCCAGTTATTTTAAGTGGGAGAGCAAAGAGCAATCGTAGTTTTTATCACCCAGGTTGGCATTGTGACTGTATGTAGGAAATGGGATAACATTTCAATGATGCTTTACATGTAACCATTGGATTGACAATTAATTGACTGTGTTAACTGTATTGTTTTATTGTTCTTAGTAATCTTCTAGTTGTGCACTTCTGGGCTGATTGGGCTCCACAATGTGTATCAATGAATGAAAGCATGGCTGAGGTGGCTAAGCAGTATCCAAACAGCCAATTTGCAAAGGTAAGATGGGAGTTATCACTTACGAATTCCTCATACAGGGCAACAAATTCCACAAGATCGCAGCGCTTAGACTCAAAGATTTTACTAAACTAGAATTTATTTTACAAGACCTGAGTATAGAGAAAGAACTTTCTAAAATGTTTATTTCATGTGAACTGTTTCCATTTGAGCAATCAATGAGAGAAGATTTATCTCATTTGTTCTATGTATACTTCGATGCTCAACACAGAGTTAAAGGTTTTACTAGACTCACACTCAAAGTCAGCATTTTGAACATTAAGATATAACACAGTGTGGCTTATTTATTTGAAAAAAACACAACACTATGGACGTGACGTATCTAACATTTTCAATCATACATTTATGTTTAGGTTGAGGCTGAAGTAGTTCCAGATTTATCTTTGAAATATGACATCTCATCAGTTCCGACATTTGTTTTTCTGAAGGTAACATAATTTCTTAGTGACCCCTTATTTATGAACATTTACAATAACTGAACTGAATATAGTGCAATGATTTAGATTTTCAACTAACTTACAATGTACTTACTGAGCAAAAGATCAACAAAATCTGTTAGCACTGTAAACTCAGTACTCTCCCGAGCAAACGTATTACTTGGGTGGGATTTGAACCCCAACCTTTGCAATTCAAGGGCAGTGTCTTACCAACTAGACCACCGAGATTGCCTGGTAGGTAGAGCCAGTTTGAATCCTATATTTTTAGCAGCTGGTTTCGCAACGATTTAATAGATGAAAATTTGCAGTGGGGTTACAGAATATTAATTTGTGTATTAACCCATACACCGATGTGTGTCAGCACTGTATACTCCGTACTTTCCCGAGCTCTGAAAAAATATATTACTTGGATAGGGTTCGAACAAAATGAAGCAAAATTTACCAACAAGTCTTTAACAACAGATTGAAGAAGGAGTGTTTCTGCAAGTACAAGTTAATTGTCATGTTGTGTCTTGCAACAATTCAAACAATGACAGATGTTCAAACTGTACGTTTTATACACAGAACAAACAGCGTGTTGATACATTACATGGTGCCAATGGTCCCGAGTTTAGTAAAAAAGTTGAGTTCTATTCTAAAGCCTCATCAAGTCCAGCTCCTCCTCCTCCTGCTTCTCAAAAGAAGACAACGGAATCTCAAAACACATCAAAAGAAGCCCCATCAAAAGAGGTATTTAAAGAGATAAGAAGAGTTAGATGTGTAATTGTATTAATGAGTTTTAAGACCAAACAAGATTTACATAACGTAGATAAACATATGTACACAATGATTTGTATGCTATTATATGTATCTATGCTCAAGCCTTCATAATTTATTACTGTTGAGGTACTTTAACAAGAATCATTTGTATTGACTAAACATGAAATTAAAGATACATGGCAATCTCACACCTCAGCAAAGTCCATCATTCTCCAGAAGACAGTTGGAGCATACTGACCAAAAACTCAAGCACATCAAACCAGCTGGCCTCAGAGCCACAACTAGGGCCTACTCACCAAAGAGATTTGTTCACAGTGTCACTGCAAACCTTACTTACTACTCAAGAATACAATTCACAGCATGATCTGTGTTTTTGCAATATCAGTCACTTCTTAAGGCCTTCTTTCCCTGATCATTCTATAGTGTCCCTAAAACAATTCTCTCGCAACGCTGTCCTTAACCAAGAAAACATTTCTTACATTTTATGACTTGAAGTATACTTTTGTTTGCTTTTGTTTGATTATAATATTCTTGTATTTGTTTCCTTCTTTACACCAGGATTTGAATGCCAGACTAAAGAAGTTGGTAAACTCTGCCCCCTGCATGCTATTTATGAAGGGTAACCCTGATGAACCAAAGTGTGGCTTCAGTCGTACTACAGTTGGAATCTTGAACGACAAGAACATTGACTACAAGACATTTGACATCTTGGGCGACAATGACGTTAGACAAGGTATGAAATAGTATATTGAGATGCGTTGTACGTTATACTTGTTTTTCGACAATGCTTTTGATAATTCCAACTTCATTTATTATCATAACTCCTCTCAGAGCTTGTAAAAAGCTGTCATATACATTTGTATACTGACAAACACATACAAATAAAAAGAAAATATAAGACAAAATATTGCATCAGATCCCCTCATCCTACCCCTTTCCTCTTCATCATTTCAATTAAATCGCATGATTTTGTAAGTTCTTGTTATTGTTTTATTTTAATCTCACTAACAGTCCATTTGTTTAAATAAAATGTTAATCGGGGATAAAGAATATTACTTAGTTTTACCCTTTCACATGATGTGTGTAAGAACCATGTACTCAGTATTACACGAGTAGGTTTAGACCCAAGACCTTTTCCAATCTAGAGCAGATGTCATTCAACTAGACACCGAGATTGCCTGGTAGCTCGAGGCAGTTTCAATCCTACATTTTAGCAGTGGGTACTGCAACAATTTAATTAGCTCATTTTTGTGTTCTTGTTTTAAGGGCTAAAGACATACTCTAATTGGCCAACATATCCACAACTCTACTTGAACGGGGAGTTAGTTGGTGGACTTGATATCATCAAAGAAATGAATGAGAATGGCGATCTGGATGGGGATTTCCCTATAAAGGTAAATCAATATCAAAATAAGCAAAGCTGTATCAAAAGAGCTTTTTCAACTTATATTATTGGTAAATATTTGTTTCGCCAAATCTTTCTACTTCATGTTTTTTATTTGTCTCACACACCTTGGTGAAAGCGCGCAAATTTTAAAACCACATTATCATTATATGTACTAATAATTTCCAATTTCTGTTGTGATCTTATTTGATTTTTTTAACTGGCATAATAATCAGGATGTTCTTTTTATTACCAGCATGTTTTATAGCACGGGGACACCAATCCCACCCTTTACCCTCAATTTTGGACCTATACTTTGAAGTTTCATTTGAACGTTGTTTGTTTTATTTTTCAGCAGGATTTGAATGCCAGACTGAAGACGCTGGTCAACTCTGCCCCCTGCATGCTATTTATGAAGGGTAACCCTGATGAACCAAGATGTGGCTTCAGTCGTACTACAGTTGGAATCTTGAACGACAAGAACATTGACTACAAGACATTCGACATCTTGGGCGACAATGATGTTAGACAAGGTATGTTTTTGCCCTAGAATTGATTTTGTAGGGATTTTACCCTTCCAGAATTTAGCTTTGCTATTTATGACAATATTTAAATTACAAAACAACATGCATCTCAGGCCTGATAATTCACGAAGGCAACAGGAGATCGCCTCCATGCCCTTGAAATGCTCCAGTAGAAAGTTACATTTCCTCATAGGCCTCCCTTTACTAAGGACGAGGTGCCTGGGCGCCATTGCCCTTTCAAAAACAAAGCATACAGACCCGACACTTTAAAGTAATATTGTTGTTTTCTTTGGTCAGGATTGAAGACGTTTTCTAACTGGCCGACGTATCCACAGTTATATCTGAATGGTGATTTAGTTGGAGGACTGGACATCATTAAAGAAATGTTAGAGAATGGCGATCTAGATGAAGGATTTCCAACCAAGAGCTGAGTAATTAAGAACGACCATCAAACAGTTTCCTTATGACAATCCATCGAGTTGGATCGATGAATTCAATACATCCATCACCTGTACTCACTACTTTTAAGACAACAACTCTACTTGCTACTCAAAAGAACATTTCCATTCCTATTAACTTTCGATTGCAAGTTTTGAGTTCTGATTAAGTGACTGTGGATTGTCTAAACCACCCATGGGTAAAGAACAGATGGTAAAGGGCAACATGGACGTCAAAGTTAAGTGTGTGGTTTACTGGAAGTTACAATTGTACATTTACAAAAGGAAAACAATCCACCTGTGGCCACATGACAAGATAAGAAACATCTTTGTCAATAACATCATCATCAATATGCATTTTGTTGTAGTTGGGTATGACTTCTGAGAAAAAGGCTGAGACAGCAAAGCATTGTATGTAGTTGAAGTGATTCTCATTATGTTTAAAGGCAGTGGACACTATTGGTAATTGTCAAAAACCAGTCTTCTCACTTGTTGTATCTCAACATATGCATTAAATAACAAACCTGTGAAAATTTGAGCTCAATCGGTCATCGAACTTCCGAGATAATAATGAAAGAAAAAAAACCCTTGTCACACGAAGTTGTGTGCGTTTAGATAGTTGATTGCGAGACCTCAAGTTCTAAACTTGAGGTCTTGAAATCAAATTCGTGGAAAATTACTTCTCTCTCGAAAATATGGCACTTCAGAGGAAGCCATTTCTCACAATGTTTTATACCATCAACCTCTCCCCATTACTGGTCACCAAGAAAGGTTTTATGCTAATAATTATTTTGAGTGATTACCAATAGTGTCCACTGCCTTTAAGTTTTTGTTTCTGGCTTTCAGTCATTTAATGATATTAGCTCTAAAGTGAAAACTTATTAAAGAAGGGGACTTTATAAACATCACACTGCTTCATTTATTTCTTGATTCATTACATGGTATTAAGAAAAATTTCTCAGCTATTCAAGTGGCTTTGAGCCCATTATACTCTTTCTTAAACAAGAATAACATGTAAGACAGTTCGTCTTCCACAAAGCTTATAAAGGATTCTACTTACTGTGATGATTACAAAGAAGTAGTAAACAATTAAATAGGATACAGTGCACATAAACAAGTACAGTTAAGTTACTGTTAGCCAAACAATAAAACCTACATGTAATTTACAGAGTAGCTCATAAATTACCATGGGAAACAATATTTTTTAAAGTTGACTCGGATTTGTTATTTTATTCAATTCAATAATATGAATATGATACGTTCATAATAAACACATCATATAGCCTACTTGGTAACCAGATTACAGATATCGATCTATCCACGATGTGGCTGGTTGATTATTTAATAAGTTGGCAGTTTTTTACAAGCCCATTTTTTATTATCTCCTATGAACATACACAGATTGGTTAAATCAATGTCAGAACATTGTCAGTAGTTTGTTTTCCAGTATCATACATCAGGCCTTGAAAATTTATCTTTGAGAGGGCAAGGCCATTTTCATTTTCCCAAAAAAAAACACTTGCATCAAGTACATTTGAAAATCTTAAAGTCTACAATGTATGGGAAGCTTTCGAATGAGCACCAAAGCCAAGGCCAGGGCAACAGAGCCCATAGCCTCCATTTAATTCCATGCCTGGTACATGAATCATTGGTAGATGAATGTAAGCATGTATGTATAACAAATTGCTTTCATCAGATGACTTGCTTCTAGTTGATATTCATGTAACACACAAGAGCTTACGCCTCCTTAGAGGGGCACCTGTCTTTGGTAATTGAGTGACGTGATACAGTGATCTATTTTACTAATGATGTCTACATTGTACAGGATTGTTCAAGGGAGGCAGTAAAATATTTCATGACTTGCACTGTAAATGACCTTAATGCATGCGCATCAAGTACATTGTGGACATTATTGCACTGTTGTCAAGCCATTTTACTACAAATCAGTAAAATTGGTGTACAATATAATTCTAAGTTTGTCAAAAAGAGACAGTTATTGGATTTTTTTAAGACACTTATTTGATTACAATCAAAATGTAAAGACTTGCATACATGTGCTGGAATGAATTGTATTGAAATGTTAAGGCATGCGTGGTGAGTGAGTCACGCACAAAGGGAACTCGAAACTTCAAACAATGCGTGGTGGGAGCAAACAAAGATATTGAATACAACAACATTCTTGAGGCGGCAACCAAACTTTTTTGGTCCATCATGTCCATAAAGACTGGTTAGAAGGTGTCGCGGTACAAATTGGTTTTTCTCAGTGCCACCACTACTCGTAAAATTTAATTTTACAACATGGTGTTATCAATACTATTAATTTCAGCTCTTGCCAATGTATTGGTTGTTTTAGTTATTAATATTTGAAGTAAATCTAGGTTTTTAAAAACATCTGTTATGCAATTTATGTTGTGCAACTCTGAGAATAAAACATGAAGTTCAGAGCTTATTCAACTACATAATTTGCAGTCTTGTCTGAATTACATGTAATCATTAGACATGACCTGGTGACAAACACAACCCTTTGTAATAAGGTCATGTTACGCAATTACCAGGTGGGCAGGTCTATTGCAGTTTATGGGGTCTAGGGTAAAAACTTAGTTGCTAGAGTGCCACTTGATAAAACATTTCATTAAGGGGGTAACTGATGAACTCTGTGCTGTGCACAATCAACTTTTTGACCCATCAAACTTTTCAATTAGTCAGCAATTTAGACAGAGAAACGCCAAGTTAAAAGTTGTTTTTAGACTTCACTGTGTAAATAAGTTTGTTGTTGGACAAATGCATCATTATTATTTAACAGAGTGTGCACTAACACTGATGCAGTGTGAAATATCTGTGGGGTATTTAAGTTTGAGCAAAACGAATACTTGCAATTAATTTTTACAATAGTTAATGTTAAGGATAATAAATGAAGTTGCCCTCAAACTTGTTCATTATATTTAATTATTTATTCTCTTTTTTATTATGGTACTTTAAATTAAAGTGATGGTCAAACTTTGAAGAAAATAATAGCATACTTTAAAAGTCACTGAACAAAGTTCACTGAGAAAAGTATAGGACTAGTGTACTAAATCATGTGTGACAAAACATGCAGTATGTACTTATCATGCTGATCTTAAATCTAACATGCTAAAACTATTAATTGGAAAGAAAATGGCATTTTGAGCAGTTATCTAAAAATTTGTGTCAATTTTATGTGATTCCATGTACATTGTACTCACATGATTTGATCATCTGACATGAACCAATATATTGACTCCGCATACAGCTCAAATGATCGACTTGTTTCATCTGATTGCAGGAAAGATTTGCTTAAACACCTTGACCTCCTCCCTGATTGCAACTGGATTGGACCAGCGACAATCATTGTTTTTATCATAAGTCAGGTGAAACAAAGGTCATGATCCTTTTCAAAACGTAGCAATCTATAAGTTACACAACCATACACATAGGCCTACAGTGTGAAAGATTTCATGCATTAGACACTTACATTAACTCATAAAATATAAATTTATTCTTTTGCACGATCTCACATAAAGGGCCTACTTAGGCATTTTAAAATGTAACCATGGTAACTCTCCATCTCATTGTCCAAGATTTACATCTAATCCATGTGGTGCAGCCATTCTATTATCATTATTGGCATCAGAAGATGCTCCATTCTTTCCAGGTATAATACTGTTATGACAGAGGGGGCATTTATCTTGAACATAAAGCCATCTTCGAAGGCAAACATTATGAAAAAAGTGATGGCATGGGGTTACTTTTGCAAACTTCATCTCTTCAAAGCATATTGCGCAAACATCTTGAAGAGCAGAGAGTTCAAGCTTGGATGCGGAAGGGAGTGAATTGATCTTGTGAGCTGCTTCTCGGCGACCAAGGAAACTTTGCCATCCTGCTTGAGCCCGCTGCCAGACATTGAAGTAACAATGGACAAGAATAACAACACCTCCGACAATGTTATAGTCTGCATGTAGAGATTCCATTCCACCATAGAAGAGAACTGATAACGCTAAGCCAAATTCTAGAACATGGCACAAAGCATGAATGCTGTACACAATGTCATCCAGGCTTTCCCAAGGTTCTGAACGTCGGTGATCCGCCATGAAGAGAAAGTATATCATCAGTGACCCTAGAGTCTGGATTGCAGTCAGGAGACAACTTGAAACAATTATCATTAACCAGAGATCCGCTTCAAATACAGTAAATAGTGTCAGGCTTAAATACAAAGGGGTCACCATAAGACCAATGCACATACTTATTGCTCTGAAATGGTTGAAAACATTGCGACTATTTGATGCAGCGAGGGCAAGGATCACAGGATCCAGTATTTCATATACGGATTGAATCGTTGATGAGAGGACGATGAACATCACAACACTCAATAGCAGAATCTTCTCAAGCTTCTTGAGTTGAAGAAGCTCCGTCTCCATCGCTAGCAGCATTAGCGTTATACCTTCTGTCCATCCACGATGGAGAAAACTCTGTCCTCCTAGTTCACTGAATCCTTTCAAGTAGATCTTGCAAAGAACGAGTAGAAGGAATGCAGAGTAAGACACTGTGTAGCAAAGCCCAATTAAACTCCATGGACTTTCACAGCAATCAGCAATAGATGCAAAAATCACAAGTATCCATTGCTCCTGAAATACATGAGAATCTTTCTTGGAGTAGTACACATACAAGCGATGAGCAAACAGTGAGAGCCAGAAGATGAGGTAAATCATTGGCACAAAGAATCGGTTGTAAACAGCAAAGATGACGCTGACAATACCATAAAGTTCAACATACTCTTGCAGTGTCTTGTAGCCTATCAACGCCATACGGTAAGGAACTAGAATGTTGCTCAATGTAAAAACGGTTACCCCTGTCAGAGTGATGATTTGGGCTGTTTTATGAACCATCTCCTGCACATCCAATGGTAAACTACAACTACTGGCTACCATAGGAAGTAGGTATACAGAGAATACCCAAACATGTTTTGTATCGACCAACCATGCACAAAATAAGCTAATAGCAGACTGTATTAAGAAGATGGTGATCATTGGCAATTGAGAGTTCAGTGGATTGATGATCTGAGTAGATATGAAGTGGTCTGAGAGTAGATGAGCAACCAGCAGCATCATTCCAATGAGGACGAACTTGTACATCTTGATCAACATTCTTAAGGGTAGAGCATGAAGGAGGAAGGCCACAAAATAACCTAGAAGAAAAAAAAACAGACAAAGATGTTGAATTAAACAATTATCAGTAACAATGTTTGCAACTCAATACATGATAATATTATATTAATGAAAAGCTATAACCAAGACTCAAGAACTGAGAAACACATCCATGTCAAGCCATTTCACGGTTCTGAATCCGGATACTGAAATCTTTAAATAGCCCATCTTGGGGTAGGGGACAACTAAATGGATACAGCGCTAAGCTGGTGACACTAAACGCATAATTTTTCCATTCAAATCCCCTGAACTGAGAGGACCTAACAGTTTTGATGTTGATGATACAATTACTCCATTCAATGAGAGCTCAGTCTCTCTAGATAACTTTATTCATTTATTTTCAATCAGTTTTTAATTGCAAAATTGTTTTTGTAACAGCCAAAGCAAAATATTTACTTAGTAGATTTATAAAATCACAAACGATGTCAATCATAATGTAGATAATATTTACTACTTTGCTTATCACTCACTTACTTAGTAAGTGTCAATGTAAAATTTATAATATTAATAAATCAAAGTTTAATTATCAATAGTTAGTTATAGTGTCGTACCTAAATACTGTGTTCCTATGGTCACCATGTGCGGCTCTAAACCCCAGTCATGAGCGATGGTTTCTGCCACTGTGTCCTTCGTCGTCGTCGTCGAAATGAATCGTGTCCTCGCATGGTAAATAGCCTCCAATATAAACACACTGGGTAGGCGCAAAATCACGTTGGAAAACCGCATGATGATGTTTTTTTCTTGCTCGCTGTTCTCCATGTTTACAGCAATCCAACAACCTCTACCACTTACTCGCAGTTTGAAAAGTAGGTCATGGTCATGTGGATTGTTAGAATGCTGGAACCATCTGGAACAAAGCTATTCTACTTCCTCTATGCTCTAAGACAATGTTTACTATCAGAACTTCTTGTCACGTATGAGACGTGCGTCTGCCATGTTTGTTTACTAACCGGGGACTGCAGGATTAAGTACGTTGACCTTTGTGCCTAGGGGGGAGTACCACTTATCTTATATACCGCCCTCTGGTACAACTAGAGGGCGGTATATAAAAAGATGAGCGGTAGTGACAACTTGCCACTCTCGTGCACAACTAACTAACTTGGGCCTAGCAACTAATTGGACAATTAATGAGTTCTAAACAATTGTCAAGTAGTTATTGTCTCTTTCCTTAGTGAGTCTCAATCGTTATGAACCCCGTAACACTTAGCAGTCCATCCGTTATGTTATTATTCACACATCCAGAGACCTGTAGCCAATCAGATCCTAGCAACAGACTTTTGCTACAAAGTAAAGTCAACATTACAACCCCACCACCTCTACAATACGATAAGTTAAGTTTTTGAAGCAAGTCGGCTAGATTCATAAGAATTTGTAACATTATAATTTCCATGTTTACTATGTTTATATTTTCTTACAGTTTTTTCAATTTACCCAAAAAGGTATACGCACCGAAGCATGAGTAGGGTCGTGCCAACGAATTAAAAATATTTAATGAACAAAATTGCCTCATACAGTTACACATTTTTGCTACCTAAAAAATTCAAGGGTGGCTCCTTTATAATTTATTGTTATTTCCTATTTTTTCCCTACCCAGACATAATCATGTGTCCATCGTCAGGCAAAAAGTTTTACTTTTTAAATGTATGCTTGTAAAACTTGTTCAATAGCTGGGTGATGGGAGTAGACCATAGAGCTATCTCTTTGGAGTAGACCACATCTTATACCGCCCTGTACTGGTGACGACTTACAAAGTTCTAAACAAGTAAAGTAGTCATAATTGTCTCTTTTCTTTGAGTCTCAATCGTTACGAACCCATAACAATGGGGAGCAAAGACAGGGAACTGAAAAAACAGGTTTTGTTATCACACGGGGTCTCGCTTAATCTAGGCCTGTATAAGCTGCATACCTTTACGTATCTCCCATCAAGTTGTTCTCAATCGCCAATGACTGGTGACCTCAGAGAAACCAGTTTGATCTACGGTGAGAGGAGTAAAGACAGACAAACATTAAAACAGATTGAAGCCTATACGTTACTAGTCACAGTGAATCAGTTTAATATAATATTTATTTGATATTTTAATTATTTATTTTAAATATTCGGACATGTTAGCAGGGGCCGTCCAGGGTAAGGCAAAGTTTTAAAAACTGTTATCAAAGCAATGTGCCCTCCCAGACCCCTTCAACAAAAAGCATACATGTTTATAAAAAATACAGAAAATAAAAGCATGAATAACAAAAAATTAATAAAAATATAAAAATATTAGTATGCACAATTTGAAATACTCCCCGTAATCCATTACTAAGGTCGTAGGCCTACCTTGAATTTGAGAAGCTGTATCTCCCATCAACGGTCGAGTCCTCTTTTGTGTCATCGACGAATCCACAGCAGCTGCTCAGATAAACCAGTTTGACTTGTTTGCGTCGCCGAAGTTGAACTTGGTCAAAAACGTTTATATGAACCTCAAACCGACGTTCACAATTATTTCCCTATTGACGTTCACGTTTTGGCACGCAGCGCAGTTTTACTCCATGCAGTAGACCCGACAACGCGCAGATATTCGGAGTATGTACGACACCCACCCATCCCCGGTTAAAAAAGTTAATAAATAAATAAATAAATAAATAAATAAATAAATAAATAAATAAATAAATAAATAAATAAATAAATAAATAAATAAATATACTAACATTATCCATCCGAAGCGCTAAATAAACAAATTGAAGGCCCTATCACAGACATTTCCTTCTCCTCCAGAAAACACATTACACTTCATTAACTGTTATCAGCAATAATGCGATACAAGCAATACGGTTTGCATTATTTACATTTTTTTAAATATTATGATTTGACATGGGTTGAAATAAAAGACAAAACACAGTGGGAATTGGGAATAGTTGTTTGGCATGCTGCAGGACTCCTGCAGAGTTCCTAATTATTTTTATATATAACATTTTGTTTTTTACAGATTTCCTTAATTAATACGAATCCAATGTCTATGACGTGGAAAAGTGTTGATACTTGAAGCACATTGATTTGCTATCACCATTATGTCTCAGACTTGTTTAAAAGTTGTGAACATGCATGAGGATGAAAATTGTTGACTTCTGTTTATAAAGTGTGTTTAGTGCGTGACGCCCTTGCAACACATCATTATTTTTATACGAATTTACTCTGCTTCTACTCCAGATTAATTTTTTAGTTAAGATGTAGATTTAATCAGTTCATTTCCTTTGCTCTTCGTTGTAATATTTTGTTATAGGATTACTAAACGTTCGTTGAAGAGAACCCCGTGGTTGTAATGGAAATCACATTGCTTGCACTCTTAACATTGTTTGCATTCTTCTAAAGTGCACAAACTTTCCAGCTTTGTCCAATTTCAATGTAACAGGTGCACTTACATAATAGTGTGGGGATTATTATAAACTGAATGGTTGTGCTCAATAGGCAGTGAATGTTTTGCACACATGATGTACGTAAAAATAAACACTTAATGCTAGAACTACAGGGGAAAATGTCCGTAGTTCAGTCTACAATGCATTACACTTGTTTCCGTACGGTAAATAAAAGTGCTACCGGGTAACAGCAGTGTTCTCTATTTTGCTGAAACAACTTAATTGAGGTAAGGATAACACCCACTGGAAAATTGATAGTAAGGACTGTTCCTGTTAGTAAACATGTGGTAGTCGGACGTTCGCCAATAATTGTCCGGCCGGGTCCATAAAAAGTTCAGCCCACAAGTCGTCACTTACAATGTGTTATAATATGGGTTTTGCTTTTTTTAACTCACCACCGCCAGGTCAATTTGACCTACCCTTTCCTTGATATCCTTCAACATTTCGTTCATTAGACAACAACCAGCACAACATTATGTTCAGCACTGGTCACATTTCTCTCACTGACATGGGGTGACTCTTGGGCTCCTTTCAGCGAACTTCGTCCGATGTTTCTGAGCTGTGAAAATTGTCGTGATGAAGTCCTGCAGCTACACCGCGGCACCTGGGTCCGAAAACTGCAGTTTTTCTGTCCACATTTTGAACAATTACCTGTCATTTCCGAACCCCAAAAATGAGTTCCACCTTGTCTATACACACATTACAGTTGCCACTAGTTCAGTCCAGGTAGAATTCACAGTATTGGGCGAAAATTCCATCAATTAAAAAGTTGAGAATTATAGCGAGTGACCGTCGTCCATTCAAATTAGCACAAAACAATACACGGGTTTAAATGTCAGCTCCAGAGCACAATTAAATTTGCCACTTTTGCATTCCTCCAGACCGATGCACCCTCGCACTATTAATACGCGACAAGTTACAGTCAAATAATGCGAAAATTACACATTGAATTTGTACAGTAATAAACAACTAACCTTTTAAAAAGAAATCTTCAAAGAAATTTCAGAATAAAAGTCATAATAAAAACAAACATAATTATTCTATTTTTACAATTCATTGGCGAACTACTTTTTTTGCAATTAGCGCACGGATTTTACGGCAACTTGCCTGTGCGGCAACTTCAATGTTGTCCGTGAAATGAGGTCGGGGGTCAAAGCATGAGTTGTATGGTCAAAGGCATTGGTCAGAAGTTTAGTTCAAAGGAAATTACACTTTTGTTATGAATGTAATGGCAGGTGGATATCAGAGGTGGATGTAATAATTTAATAACTTTAAACTGATTATTCAAATAATAAAATATTGAACAGACAGAAACTAGGTTGTTTTATCTTGTTACAGTTTTTGGGCCATAAAGCTGTTAAGCAAAAACATTTGTTTGCTAAGCAAAACTTTAGTGGGGCACCAGTCACAACAATGTAAACTAATGGAATGTTAGCTGCTGGTATCAGCTTTTCTGTGCTTAGCAAGCTTTTGTGATGACTGTTTCCTTTTAAAGTATCGTTACATTATGAAAAACACCAATGACAAGTCTAGAAACCAGATTGGTCTGGCTCCTCGTATACCACTAACAATGTTCAAATAGAGTTAATGCGTTGAACTGACTAGTAATGATGAGAAATAGCACTGCATCAGTCGTGCATTGACAACTGTGTGGGCTGTGTGTGGGCCTGTACTTCTCGTCTGGATGGACGGCCGGATTATGAGGTAGGATTTTCTTACTAAACAAGCTAAATGTGACGATTTAACATCGATTCCTGGTGAAGTAACAGACCAGGGAATTTAACATGATCTAAAAAATTCCCGTATTATTGCCACACTGATTCATGATTGGGTATGTTTTTGTTGGGGCTACTTTTTCACATGATTGATTTGATGGATTGACATTTCACTAGGTAGACATTGTTTACAATCAACAAGGTCAAAGGGGGCAATACAAACCTTTTTATTAGTGAATGATATAAATATGGTTGCCTCTATTTAGGTAGAAGTACAAGCCTTAGTTTTTAGCTAGTAGTAGTAGTACACTATATATTATTTCACAAGAAAGAAAAGTGGCAAAATATTGTATGTAAATTGTAAATAATAATGAAAAGTATTTTGTGGATTCTGGCTGAGCAGTGAGTGCTACTGATCTTCACATCAGGCCTAAAAAAAAAAAATGTTGGATTACCCTATCCCCATCCTCCCCACCAACCGTAAAAGTAGCAAAATCTCGGTCGCGGTTTTTTAAATATTTTTATTTTCGTTTTTTCCCCCCCCCTTTTTTTACTTCCGAATTTTGATTTCATGAATATTTTATGTTTTCAAAATGGTAGATTTTACACAAATATTAGTTTTTGGCCGACTACTTACGGTCGACAGTAATAATTATCCAGTGCAACAGTCGTGGTTTCAACGTTCACAAAAGCGCAACGTACAAAATGTACAAGAAGGTCGATTTCCCTCACACGCACGGATAGGGTGAGCCTGTGTCACATATCACACCACATGCCTGTTTATCCGACGTCATGCTTTCACAAGGAACCAGTTGAACACTCCATTGAACAACAGAGGGCGCTGTTGCCAGTAATGCCCATATATGGTATCGCTCGTTTATTGAATGGACGAAAAACACGGTGAATGAAATGACTCTTGGAAATTGTTTTTGAAGGAATTTGCCAAAATAAAGATGCAAAAAGAGCGATTGAAGCAAGATGTATGACAACTTGATCTTTCATGAAATGTTTGTGCAGTTTTGGGCGTTCTTTGACATCTAAAAAAAAAAAAAAAATCCCGACCGACCGACCCAAGCAAAAAATCGGGTGAAAGGGCAATCCAACATTTTTTTTTTAGGCCTCATGACACGAATTCTGGAAGGAGAAACTTATATTCTGTTTTTCTTTTCTATCACAGACACAGGATTTCAAAGAGAATGATGTTATCCGAGTGAATTTCCGTCCAGCCAGTTTCGTCTGCCATTCATGCACATGACCCACAGTTAAATGACCACAAAGTGCAGATGATGACATCTTTCCATTAACTCAAATAATGCTTCAGCTTTGGTGCTCTGTCCAGCAATATCCATACGACATAATGATGTTCACCATGAGCAAGAAAGTACAAGCGGTTTTGAGTGTTGTGCTTAGAGTGCCGTCCTTGTTCATCATTGACGCTGTTGTAAACTTACGAGTAGACACAGGTCAGTTTATGATAGAGTATCCAGTATGGTCAGGATTTCTCGCAGTGATGGGTAAGAATAAATTTAAACCTTGTTTTTTTTCTTCTTGAGATATTGACTTATAACGATAGATTTCTGTGGCTGAGGAAATTCTTTTATTCTAAATATTGCCAGTGTTGCCACCTTACCCTACTCCTAGAACTATATGAGGTTCATTCCGCTATCGTCTCCACGAACGACAGTAGCAGATTTAACCTCATACATGTAGTTTTAGGAGTAATCGTGTTTTTTTTTACGTTCAATGGAATCACTGGTCGTCAGTGCTCAAATCAATACCATATACATGTATGTGCAATTCTCACATTTTCAAACACAATACACTTTTTCACAATTGATTGGTCAATTCTTTCCGTTGAACCCAATGGCAGAATGTTTGGGATAAATATACCATGGTGCTGTTTAACTGATGAAATCCTTAGATAATAAAGGAGTATTAATAATATAATAAACTATCAAAGTCTTATATAGCGCACGTATCTACCAAACAAGGTACTCGAACCCCATCTCTTTTCGATTACTGCACTGGGTTCTTTTACATGCGTTACACAACACATGGGACCAACGGCTTTACGTCCCATCCAAAGGACGAAGCAATGGTAAAGTGTCTTGCTTAAGACACAAGTGTCGCGGCTGAGGATTCCAACCCACACTCTGCTGATCAGAAACACCAGAGTTTGAATTCGGTGCTCTTAACCGCTCGGCCACGACACTTCCCAAAGTATCTTGCTCAAGGACACAAGTGTCATGACCGGGATTCGAACCCACACTCCGGTGACCTAGCACCAGAACTTGAATTCGATGCTCTTAACCACTCGAGGAGTCAGACTTTAAAATCAATTGAACCTCTTCAAAAACAGCGAACTTGTATGATGGTTCAATTCTTTTGATGAAGGATTGTGATGGACGAAGCGGGTCTCATGTATACACATGGTTTGGAGTGGGTTTGAACTACATATTTAGGGTATAGCCTTTTTAACTATCTGTGTAAAATACCAAATCTTATTGATCTCTTTGTTTTCCTTTGTCATCCAGTTGTCTCCATTGCAGCCGCTATGTTCTGTCTCTCGACAAGAACGCTTCTTAAAATCTACACCATTCTGGTTTGCATCGGGACGTTAGGCAGCACATTGTGGTGGAATAATGTCATGATGGAGAAAGTCAATCGAGACAAGTGTCCTTCAAAGTGGGATCTCCTCCTTCAAGAAGAATCCATCTGTGAAGAATCTTCAAAAGTTTCACCCGTCCAAATTGTACTCAGCGGTGACTTTGCCTTGTATGCAGTAGTACAGATGGCCTATGCTTTTACCTATGTAGCATGTATAACGCTTCTACCAGAAAGATTTACGCTGAATATTTGGCTCGTGGTATGTGCCTACTTTGTTTCCCCGGTGTTCATACGACTTGGAATGACATACTTCAGCAGTGACAACCCATCCTTTAACACACTCATTGCCGTGAATGCCATCTCAGTTTTAGTCCCAGCATTGGAGGTGGCTACAATATTTGTGTCTAACATTATATGGAGCATCTGGAACGTACCAATGTGGTACCGAACCTATCGGTTTATGCTACAGAACTTTGGATTCAATACAGTTCTGGAGAATGCTTGGATACAGTTCCAAGTTCCAAATGTACTCAGAACATTTTGGTTACTACGCTTCACTGTGCACATCATACAAATTGTCCCAGCCTTAAGATCTAATGAAGTACTGCCTGTGATAATGAGTAGCAATGTGTTAACAAATGAAAGTCAACTGACAGAAGATTCTGAAACTACTTTGGCATGGAATACCTTTCTTGAAGTAACGACCCATGGCTGCGATTCAACCCTTGCAGTTTTAGGCCTCACAGCAGTTGTATCGTACCTCTCATACCACCTTGGTAAATGGGCAGATAAGTTTATGGGTGGCGAGTCTGACGAGGTAGCACACATTGGTACCGTCACGGCAATACTGTTTTTCATTTTGTCACTTCAGACTGGTCTACCTCGGTTGGAGCCAACAAAACGTTTAGTCCGTCTTTTCCGCAATTTCATCCTGCTCAGTACCGCCATGTTACATTTCATTCATAATATGTTAAGTCAAGTTATGATGACTCTTAGTACATCTCACACCGCATCCATTTGGAAACATCTTAGAGCTCTTAGCATGTCTGCCATCCTCATCCTTATTCCAATCAGTGTGATTAGCTATCTATGGACCTCCCTCACCATGGGGACTTGGTTACTAGCAGTAACTGCTTTCTGCATGGAACTCGTCATCAAAGTAACTGTCACTCTAATCATTTACACTTTGTTTCTTATCGATACCTATAGCGACAAGTTCTGGGAAAGTTTAGATGATTATGTGTATTATATTAAAGCCACTGGTAGCACCATCGAATTCTTGTTTGGTATTTTCCTCTTCGGCAATGGGGTGTGGATCTTAATCTTTGAATCGGGCGGAGTAATCCGTGCCATCATGATTGTAATCCACGCCTATTTCAACATATTTCAGCTCGGGAAGAACGGCTGGAAGAAATTTAAGAATCGTCGCATGGCAGTGAAAAAGATAGACAATCTCCCTATTGCTACAGAGCATCAGTTGAGGGACCATAATGATGTATGTGCTATTTGCTATCAAGATCTCATCAGCGCTAGAATCACACCATGTGAACACCTGTTTCATGCACTATGCCTTCGTAAATGGTTATATGTTCAAGATACATGCCCATTATGCCATAAGGAGATCATGCAGAATATCAAATCAGAGCAAGAGGAAGGAGATAATGAGGAAGTAAATGATATACTCCACCAGGATTAAATGGAAAATAAATTTGCGTTCAAGAAGAAATTTGTGACTAAGTCTTACAAATTAAATCTGAGGTTGTGATAGCTATATTTATCACAGAAATAGTATTGTAAATTTCCTTTGATCTGCAAATTTTTTCCCAAAATCTCCCAAATATGGCACTTTACATACGGACAAATTTACAAAATCTACCCTTTGTAGAATTTGACGTCATGTTGCAGCTATTTAACATTCATGTAGCTTGCCATTCTATAAACTGAGTTCCTCCTGAGCTGATTGTTATCCAATTGTATTCTGGGCTATGGTCATGTTATTTATTATTAGCTGTTGCTTTTGTTGATGTTAAGTTCTGCATTTATAAGTTCCCAAAAACTTGCACGCACAAAGAATGAATTGGTTGTTCTGTTTAATATGAGCCACATTGGAAATCAATCAATCAATATTTTATTTCTACATATTTAATCAATAACTCACAATAAAGGGCGATTATATAAAGTGGTGAGGTATCCATCCAGATAGCAGGGTCTGTACAATATAGACCCCATGTCAAATGAGGTGCATAGCTGAAAGCGTTAACATTCATACAAAAAAAATTACATTGTATCGTACCAAATTAAAATGAAATCACTTTGCCCAAGGTAAAGAATGTACACAGGTATAACATGCTGTTTCTTGTCCATATTGATTATTGCAACATGCTTGTGTACAACAAGTCTTCAATTATTACTGATGAAATTAGAGGTGCAAGTTTTAAATGAGAAAAAATGTGCCACTCTCAAAACTAAAGGTCTGTTGCGATGGTTAATCAGGGCCAGACAAGTATCAAAGTTTGTAAATCTGCAGCTCTTATTGATAACATGTACACTTTATACTGTGCTTGTTCTTGAAAGGTTTGGCTGTTTGATAATTTATTGGGAAACTTGTCTATTTGAGCGATACAAGGGACACTGACAGCCATTGTCTTTGTCATGTGGAGAAGTTTGAGTATTTCACTCTATATGAGCATTTGCACCTCATAAGACAACTTTAATTAGTCATGGGTATCTGCCTTTAACACAGTATAAATCAACTATAAGTAGTCAGTTTGGTGTTTATATTTATACACAAGAAAATTCGTTTTTTTTACCGTCAATATAAAACTGTTAAAAAACAACGGTTTGAAGATCGACTATTGTACAATTTAACTAGTGTACTGTACACTGTTTATGCCTGGATCTACATTTTTGTTATATTTACAGGGACTCTGATGAGAAATGATTGTGAACAATTTGTGTCTTATTTGGCTTGCAATGTTTCCCAATCACATGTATCTAATATTTATGAAAATAAAATAAAAAAATTAATTAACTTGCAAAAATGTATTGAATTTTATTTTGTGGGTTTATTTGGCTATAAGGAAACACTGTACTAAAAGAAGCAATTTGATAAGGAAAATGCTGTGCTTAGTGAAGAATGATATTTTTAAAGTTTAACAGCTACACAGTACATTGTGATTTGTATTATAATATAAGGCACTGGGAAATTATTAACATTTAACATGTTTAAGTACAAATAAAGTATAGTGAACATCCTATTTCAGTTCTTGTCTGTTTATTCTCAAAGTAAATAAATATGTACATAAAATTGTTATAAAACACAAGTGTGTTTATCAGAATACAAGTGTGTACAAATTTGCCACTATTGACTAACAATAAGTGAACATCCAAAGACTAGACGAATAAGGGCACTCAAGTTCAAAGTTTGGTGATCAACATACAAGCAGATAACCATCGGACTGAAAGCCATGCGGAAACAAAACAAAAACAGAAAATTTAACATAGGCCTACTACCTTGTTTTAAGATTCTCACCGCAGAATATTTTATAAATCTACATAATTTTGAAGCATTATTATTACACTCTATTATTTAAATCAAGAGGATTTCAGAAATCCTTATATGAATAACAAATTTATGTACAGGTATTTGTATTCTAAACAAGTCACAATAATTGTTTGTTTTGTTATTAACAAACAAAAAGTTGAGCAACACACAAAACATAGGAGCACTTCTTACAGATAAGCTCACGTCCACATTGATTATTTAATTGCTGCCAAAATGTTTGAAACAGGGTCTGTATCTCTGGAAATTAAATGCAGTGGTAAGAAGGCGTTCCTTTTTCAACGGATGCCTTTTGCTTCAAGTTCATCTCTCACTCTCAGTAGATAGGTCGGATCTGGGTAGCCATGCCTGATTAGAAAACAAAATATATATATATATTTTTTATTTTATTTGGAAACAAGTTTTATGACTGATCTCCTTTTAAAAACAAACTGCTTTAACTGAGGGGTCCTTTTTACAAACTTTACCTGTAGTTTTAATTCTTGGCTAGGCCGGATTGGGGTTTAATATTTTATGTCATCTCTTAATGCTGTTGGATTATTTCATCCTTTTGTTTGGTGCCATTTAAGTATGTACAGTGGGCCTTGGAATCAAGTCATGGATGCTTTATAAACAATCTTTATAATGATTTATAATATCTTAATTCTGCTTTCCTGGGACAAATAAACAGTAAATTTATGCTTAGTAGATTTATGAAACTTGACTCTACTCATGAACTTTCAATACACATCTCTATATATTTATGCTTAGCAGATTTATGAAACTTGACTCTACTCATGAACTTTCAATACACATCTCTATATATTTATGCTTAGCAGATTTATGAAACTTGACTCTACTCATGAACTTTCAATACACATCTCTATATATTTATGCTTAGCAGATTTATGAAACTTGACTCTACTCATGAACTTTCAATACACATCTCTATATATTTATGCTTAGCAGATTTATGAAACTGGATGCTACTCATAAACTTTCAACCTACATCTCTGCTCCTCCGTCTCGCCTCGTCTTGTGGTGTACATCATTCCAAACGACAACATTTTCCTCCCCTGTGGTAACCGAGCGGTCGATGGTGAAGAGAAGACCAGCATCAAAAGCTTGTCTTAGCAGCTTTAAGACGTCTGCCCCTTCCCTGCTATTAGGTAAGTAAGCTTGGCGATCTGTGCCTCTATAAGCCATCCCTGGATTAGGATGGTCTTCCTGTTTGTAATCAAGTAGAATATTTAATCCGTTAGATTTCTTTTGATATGGGTTTTTATTGGAAGTGTTGTGGCCGAGCGGTTTAAGAGCATCGAATTCAAACTCTGTTGTTTCTGGTGTTGCTAATCGGCAGAGTGTGGGTTCGAATCCCCAGCCGTGACACTAGTGTCCTTAAGCAAGACATAACCATTGCTTCGTCTTTCAGATGGAACGTAAAGCCGTTGGTCCCATGTGTTGTGTAAACGCATGTAAAAGAACCCAGTGCACTTATCGAAAAGAGAAGGGGTTTGACCCGGTGTTCCTGGCTGTGGCTGCTGTATGCGCCGTAGCACCTTGTAAACCCTTATAACATGTATAAGGTGCTAAATAATTGGGTCTCAGAATTCAACACTGCAATCTTTTTGAAAGTTTGTATATACTCAGCGCCTTGAGTACCTTCTTTGGTAGATACGTGCGCTATATAAGACTTTGAAACTATTATTATTTGTTTGTTTTTTTGTTATGGTTTTTTTTTTTTCATGGAATACTGCCACTGGTAACCTCACTCTCCTGGTCATTTTGACTAAAAAGTTTTAGCTTGATAAAATTGTTGGAGTTTTTAGATACATGTTTAAATAGCTCATAAGTGTGCGAGTTATTAGTGAAAAAGTTCAGTACCACATTTCAATAAGTTGACTCATGAGCCATTGATAAACAGAGTACACTTCTCAAATAGTTGGTATGACACTGCTCTAGAATTGCAAGGTCGTGGGTTCGAAACCCACCCGAGTAAAATGCCTGTGTTTTTTTCCACAGGACTCAGGAAAGAACTGAGTATACATCAGTGTATATGGGTAAAAAAAAAAAAATAAATATTCTCAAATCCGGTTTTCAGTGGTATATTTTGAGGTACTTACAGTTTGAAAGCCATTTGGAAACGAGTAGTTGATGATGATAGTTCCACAACCAGGATGGCCTGGTAGATCTGTTGAAACAGCAGCATCCGTCATGGTACCAATGGGCTGCCCACTCCTCAGTTTGCCGTAACTCTCACCACAGATCGGACATACAGGCTTGATCTGCATATAGTGGGATTAAACAGTTTGCCTCAGGTTATGAAGAATATAATTTTTCATTAGTATGCACCGGTCTGGAGTTTCATCTCTGAGCGGGCAAGGCCATATTCATTTTGAAAAAGGCACTTCCATTGGAAAATGGGGAACTTTTGAAGGGGCACCAAGGCCAAGACTAGGGCAAAAGAGACTATGACCAGCATGACCTTTGTGTAACTCCAAGCCTGTTATGCCCCAAACTTCTCCAAAAATATAAACGCAAATTCTTACACAAGTTCTTTTAAGCACCATCCTAACTTACAGTAAACTGTTCCCATTATGTTTCTACAGCAGACTTTACCTAGCTGTGCAGGACAGTAAGCAAAGATTCAACCACAGTAGTCTATTTGGTAGGACACTGCTCTAGAATTGCACGGGTCGTGGGTTTAAATCCCACCGGAGTAAAAACATGCCTGTGATTTTTTTTTTACTGGGGACTCGCGAAAGTACTCAGTAAATAGTGCTAACACACATCGGTGTATGGGTAAAAAAAAATGTTTTTAAATATTCGTCACCCCGATGCAAATCTAACATCTATTAAAGAAAAGCTGTTGGGGTAAACAAAATTAATGAAGATTACCTTAAATGCCTTGTCAATACACTCGCCACAGAATATATGCCTGCACTTGTTGAGCTCTTTGGGATTCGTAGCTGTCTCCATGCAGATAACGCAGGTAACCGGATTAGGTTGCAACACAGAACTCTTCCCAATGACATTTACCTCTTTGTCTCCCTTAGCATGCCTCCTTGAGTTTGGTGCACTCCTTGCTGAATCTTCATTTCTGATGTTCCCTTTTTTACTCCGATGATGTGGTCTTGCCTCCTGACCTTTTGGTTCTTGTAAGTTTCTTATCATCTCATCATGAGGGGCATCTTCAGCATGTTCAGTAACAAACTCATGAGAGAATGCTGAGCTTGTGCGCCCAGACGTCTTGTAATCATGTCTTCTGCCGCTTGATGAATAACTCTGAGAAACATCACCAGATTGACTACGCCCAAGCATTGGTTTCTTACGTGATGAGGTTAAATCTTGAGTTCCTGACTTGATGCGATAACTTTTCTTAGCGTCAAGGTGAGATGTTTGTGTTCCAACAATGATAGGCTCTCTCAACCTGGGCTGTTTCTTTTCTCCGTGACCATTTGGTAATGGATTAGCTTGTTCTAAACAGTCCCTGCAAACCTCAAGTTTTTTCTGAATACATTTATAACATATGGGGTTCGTACAACTCCTACAACTCATCAGCTTGTAGTCAGTGGAGCAGGTACAGAAATCACACATTTTTTTCTTCTTACTTTTAAGCTCAGAGCATTGTCTACACCTTCCAACATCCAACCTAGATGATTTGCATAAGCCACACACAAAATGTTCACAACATTTCCGCTTGGAAAGGTCTTTTTGTGATGAGCAGACAACACATTTGTCTCCAGAAACAGTCCGACCAAGGCTTTGACTGCGCCTGGCTTTAGGACGTTGTTTATCTCTTGGAGTCACTATTGGTTCAGTCAACACACGATTGATCTCAAATTGAGTTTTTCTTGACATCTCTGGTGAGGGAGGAGCTTTAGAATGAGCCTCTAAAAGATCCTTAATCTTATCATCTCTACTACTAGATCGAGATGAAACTTTGGATGCTGTTCGGCTGGTACTCCATGATCTCTGATCTGTATCTAGGAAGGAGCGACGGTTACCTGTTGTCGTTTTATCTGTTGTTTCAGATGACCAACAATTTCTTCTTTGATCCTTATCATAATTTCTTGCCAAGTACGGAAGAGATGAACTCCTGGCCATGACTGGACGGCTGAAGCTACTACTTGGCTGAGGAACGTCCTCATCGGATGAATCAAGATGTCTTACTGAAGACCTTGAAGATCTTGTAGATGTCCTTCTTGGCTCATGTTCTCTTCTGCTCCTTCTTGAGCTTTCACTACCCACACTAAGACGTTCATCTCCAACTGTGGTATGACTGTAGGTTACAGGATCAATCTGTGATGAGAAACCTCGTCTTGTAGCCTTCTCACCAGTCCTTAGATTGTTCTCATCTGCACTTCCGTTTGTACACAGCCTATGAATCATAGCATCTTGAGCCTTTGAGATGGTTGAACCATCCAGGTCCACAATATGAACTTGCTGTAGGATTTTGATTGACTGTCGATTGTTGTTATATTCACGTAGAGCCTCACAGATTTCTTCAAGACAGATTTCAAACGGGACCCCAAATATTCCTGTTAACAAAAAAAGGTTGTATGTGTTATTCTTTCCATAATATTAATTATCACCAAATCAACAGGTAATTTTCTTATCACATTTTAGTGGTTTTTCTTGTAATTGTATATAGCCCTTGTCTGTGTTTAATGTTTTTAATATGACAACATTTTTACTGTATGCGAGTATTTGAATAACCCTTTTTGGGATCTAACAAAGATTAATTGAACTGAACTGAATTAAATACATTGATAATGAGAAATCCATCTAGAAATACATCATTCAGATCTATTCTAGATTAGGAAATCATAAATGCATTTCAAACTTGAGAATACAAAACTAGTTAGAACAGTTTGGCTTTTTTATTTTGAATTGTTTTCATACATGGTTTGATAACTATACATAACAGAGAATCCACGAACCTGAACTAATAAGAGGCATCGCCAAAGATCTGACTAGCAACTCTTGATCTGCTATTCTCAGACAATTCACCACGGTTGACCTCAGCGTCTGACGACAATCTTGCTCGTTTGCATAATCGTGCCACCTTGGCCCCACAGCATGGAGAATAAATTTGCACGGCAGTCTCCCAGCACCAGTGTATTTCACCTCTGAAGGGTACAGCAGGCCATGGCGGGCAATGAGCATGTTGCAGTCTGCTTGAAGCTCTGCACCAGCTCCATGACATATCGCAGCAGCAACACCACCAATATTAGTTAGTTTTTCATTTGCTGCACTAACAATGGCATCCACTGCCGTCCTTGTGATATCGGCAGTGTAGACTTGAACACCCATCCCTGATACTGGCAGCTGAATCAGCAATCGGCTATCAGAGAATTGATAAACACATTCTTCAGTTTTTGTACGGTCTTTCTTTCTATCGCTGTGGAGTAAAATGTCAGTAGGACCAGTGGAACAGGCAGTCATATTGTTATTAATTCCATACTGTTTGGGATGGTCAGTTTCGTCATTGGGTTTGTTCTCATCTTGAGGCGATATCAAATAACGTTTGAGAGGAGATTCTTCAGTCACAGCAAAATGCCTGGAAGTTTGATCAATCATGTCAACTCTAGTCCTTCCATTTACCTCCTCAGCAACAGTTTGTCTTTGACTCGCTACATGTACATCTGTCTGTCTATCAGGTGTCATAGATCCACATCTTAGATGATTAAGACGACTCATCATTTCATCATTACTGAGACTCTCCATTGAGACCTCAAGATCCGTGTGTGGTCTTACCTCTACCAGAGATTTGTCACTTTGGCGTAATCGACTCAAGACAAAATCTCTTGCAGTTTCTACATTATGCAACCCCTGACCGAAGATAAGAACTTTAGACTGCACAACTGCAAAATAAACATCACTGAACGAGTGCTCAGCCCCTTGGATAGTCTCTTCCAAAACCTTTTCAGACAAACCCTCAAAATCTGCCAGGTTTATGGCACGATGAATGAGCCCTGAGAAAATCTCAGTGTAAAAGTTCAAGAAAGTCTCTTTGCCTTGTTGAATGCTTTGCTCAGAGACAGCTTCATTTGCCTCCACTCGAATGAAGTAAATATCGCTGTCTCGATCTCCCTCAACAGAGAACTTTATGTTGTAGTTTTGTTCAATATCATAAAGAATGTTTGGTTTCTTCAATTGGATATAGCCATAGACACCAGGGTCAACGGGAATTGTGTCCGTCATGCTGACTGCTTCTACCGTCGTTGGTAATACTTCTGGCTCAGAGACCATTTCAGCAGGTTTGTTAACCTTTGACCTGACAGCTTCAGATGATGGAAGAGCAACAACTAAGGCAGGGGTTTTTGTCCATGGAACAATTGGCGTCTTATTCCTCATACTTGTCTCTTCAGGTGGACCACTATATCTGCCTGATCCTAACCAATCAGAATGTTGCAAGTCAGAGCCATTAAGAGGTAATGTCTGGGCACTAAATTCAGGCACTTGGTGATGTGTGCCTACCTGGCGTGGAGAAATGTTCATCGCAGCCTGATCAACAGATTCAATGTCAGCCCTTCTTTCTGTAAAGCGATGCTCTACTGGTCCACTACTATCCTCTAAACCCAGTGGCCTCATCATTGATTCTGTGGCCTCATCATTGATTGAAGTTTGATCAATCATGTCAACTCTAGTCCTTCCATTTACCTCCTCAGCAACAGTTTGTCTTTGACTCGCTACATGTATATCTGTCTGTCTATCAGGTGTCATAGATCCACATCTTAGATGATTAAGACGACTCACCATTTCATCATTACTGAGACTCTCCATTGAGACCTCAAGATCCGTGTGTGGTCTTACCTCTACCAGAGATTTGTCACTTTGGCGTAATCGACTCAAGACAAAATCTCTTGCAGTTTCTACATTATGCAACCCCTGACCGAAGATAAGAACTTTAGACTGCACAACTGCAAAATAAACATCACTGAACGAGTGCTCAGCCTCTTGGATAGTCTCTTCCAAAACCTTTTCAGACAAACCCTCAAAATCTGCCAGGTTTATGGCACGATGAACGAGCCCTGAGAAAATCTCAGAGTAAAAGTTCAAGAAAGTCTCTTTGCCTTTTTGAATGCTTTGCTCAGAGACAGCTCCATTTGCCTCCACTCGAATGAAGTAAATATCGCTGTCTCGATCTCCCTCAACAGAGAACTTTATGTTGTAGTTTTGTTCAATATCACAAAGAATGTTTGGTTTCTTCAATTGGATATAGCCATAGACACCAGGGTCAACGGGAATTGTGTCCGTCATACTGACTGCTTCTACCGTCGTTGGTAATACTTCTGGCTCAGAGACCATTTCAGCAGGTTTGTTAACCTTTGACCTGACAGCTTCAGATGATGGAAGAGCAACAACTAAGGCAGGGGTTTTTGTCCATGGAACAATTGGCGTCTTATTCCTCACACTTGTCTCTTCAGGTGGACCACTATATCTGCCTGATCCTAACCAATCAGAATGTTGCAAGTCAGAGCCATTAAGAGGTAATGTCTGGGCACTAAATTCAGGCACTTGGTGATGTGTGCCTACCTGGCGTGGAGAAATGTTCATCGCAGCCTGATCAACAGATTCAATGTCAGCCCTTCTTTCTGTAAAGCGATGCTCTACTGGTCCATTACTATCCTCTAAACCCAGTGGCCTCATCATTGATTCTGTGTCTATTGTTGACAAATTATTACTTCCTCTGATAACAGAATGACGATTATCATGTCCGTCTATGTCAGTCTGGGAATGTGGCCTGGATGCTCGTTCCTGTTGCTCATACTCCAACCTTCTGTTTACCTCAGTCTGGTGTTGTGGCTGGGATCGTTCCTGAAGTACTGATTGGCCATATTCCCCCCTTCTGTTTACCCCAGTCTCGTGATTTGGCCCGTGTGTTGGATCCTGAAGTAATGATTGGTCATACTCCACCCTTCTGTCTACACCAGTCTTGTGATGTGGCCGGGTTGCTCGTTCCTGAAGTACTGATTGGTCGTACTCCACCCTTCTGTCTGCACCAGTCTTGTGATGTGGCCGGGTTGCTCGTTCCTGAAGTACTGATTGGTCGTACTCCACCCTTCTGTCTACACCAGTCTTGTGATGTGGCCGGGTTGCTCGTTCCTGAAGTACTGATTGGCCATAGTCCACCCTTCTTGAAACAAAATCTTCTGCATTAGTTTCACTGGCGTCCCCAGAGACCTCTCCTTGGATGTTTATTTTCTGCTTCTTTATTGCATCCTGTATCCAGCATTTTGCAAAACGAACATCAATTTCAGATGGTCCATAAATAAGAACCTTTTTGTTTGACACATCAGGCAGTATTAAAACAGAAGAGTAAGCAACATGGACCAACTCTATAGTTTGATCAAGTGATTCTGGATCAATGGTTCTGTCTTCAAAAGTGACAACTCTGTGTTTTAAGTCGGAGAAAACAGCTGTGTACAGATCCACAAACTTATCATGTGCTGTACCGATGTCAGAGTTTTCACCCAGGGATCTAACCATAAGCATGGCACTTTCAACATCGCCATCCTCACCATCTCTTGTTGTCTGAATTGAAAACTTGACACTGTATGTCTCTTCAATTTCTTGAATGGAGTCACTCTGTTTTAGTAAGATGTAACTAAAGACACCGGGATCGACAGGAATGGAGCTGAGGCTTTCTTTTTGTTCTTTACTCTCTTCATCAACATTATGCCTCTCACTGACTAATGGCGATGATGGGAGAGGTTCAGGGCAATCTATTTCAAGTTCTTCTCTTTGTGACGGCATCCCTTCATCTCGTCTTTGTGACGGTATCACTTCATCTCGTCTTTGTGACGGCATCCCTTCATCTCGTCTTTGTGACGGCATCCCATCATCTCGTCTTTGTGACAGCATCCCTTCATCTCCTCTTTGTGACGGCATCCCTTCATCTCGTCTTTGTGACGGCATCCCTTCATCTCGTCTTTGTGACGGCA
Organism: Asterias rubens; assembly: GCF_902459465.1. Classification (NCBI taxonomy): domain Eukaryota; kingdom Metazoa; phylum Echinodermata; class Asteroidea; order Forcipulatida; family Asteriidae; genus Asterias; species Asterias rubens. The sequence continues at coordinate 19,330,009 of NC_047070.1, read as the reverse complement.
CCCCTTCATCCCGTCTTTGTGACGACATCCCTTCATCTCGTCTTTGTGACCGCATCCCTTCATCTCGTCTTTGTGACCGCATCCCTTCATCTCGTCTTTGTGACGGCATCCCTTCATCTCGTCTTTGTGATGGCACCCCTTCATCCCGTCTTTGTGACGACATCCCTTCATCTCGTCTTTGTGACAGCATCCCTTCATCTCGTCTTTGTGACCGCATCCCTTCATCTTGTCTTTGTGACAGCATCCCTTCATCTCGTCTTTGTGACGGCATCCCTTCATCTCGTCTTTGTGACGGCATCCCTTCATCTCGTCTTTGTGACGGCATCCCTTCATCTCGTCTTTGTGATGGCATCCCTTCATCTCGTCTTTGTGACGGCATCCCTTCATCTCGCCTTTGTGACATCAAACCTTCATTTCGACTTTGTGTCATCAGACCTTCATACACATCAGGCTCTTCTCTCCGTGTAAGAAGTGTTTCATCTTCTTGATGCTTCGTCATAGATACATCTTCACTTCTCTTTGAGTTGCCTCTCATTTCATTGGATTTGTTAAGCTCTTGGGAGCTACTGCTTCCTGACGTTTGAGGAATCTTGACATACTGCATATAATCAACATTAGGGACACTTCCCAAATCACTTTTTCTTGTATCCACAGACCTAGGAGGGCGAGTAGGTTTTCTAACTCTAGGGATGACTGCTCTGCTTGATAAAGTAGATGAAAGCTCTGCCAGTTGATTCCTGATATGTTCCGAATTTTGAGATGAAGAGCTCTGCAAAGGATCTCCATGACTTGTGATGTCTTCAGATGAAGTTTGACGTACTCCATCTTGGGCAAAATTACTTGTGAGATGAGGTGCAGCATCAAGGTTAAGATCATCCTGCTCAAAATGATTCCCGGTGCTTGGCTGCACAGGCTCACCATCAAATCTACAAGCAACTTTAGCCAACCCTTCTTTTTTAGCTTTGCTTCTATCCTTCTTGCCACTTCTGAAATCAGTATTACCAGTTGGGCTTTTTCTCTCTAAGAGGCCAGCAGAATCAGTGACCTCAGTGTGTCTTTTTACTTCCGTTTGAGCACCATTTCTGTGAACTCCCTTTTCTTCCACAGAATTACCCAAACCAGTTGCCAGTTCTTTCTCCCTCCTCTTTGAATGTTTGCGAGAGGAAGCTCCTTTTTGATTACTTTCATCTTTAATAAGGTGGCTTTGGTCCATGAATTCTGACCTCTTCTTTTCATCTACTACCCATTCCTGCATGAACTTCCTGGCATTCTGCATCTGAAACCAGTTACCTGTCAGCATGAAAAGCTCACTCTGACTAGTCTGAGAATGATGCATCCACCTGTCTCGTTCCTTCTCGTCTAATTTATGACACTCAACACCACAGCTTTTTTCCATATGACAGTTGAAGTCACGGGACGTGAAGGGAAAGAGATGTGAGACATCTGGGTTGACCACTGCACTCATGGAGGTAAAAACCTGTACAAATGGAAAGTAGGAATGGAAGTGAGCGAAATAAAAAAACAGATATTTCATTACTGCTGTATTAAAAGCTTAGTTCCGATATAGTTTGTTTTCTTTCATTAAATGAAGTCTTCTTTATCAAACATTGAGGTCACTTAAAACCAATTTGTCATTTGATTTATAGAAAACATTTTAAATGTCAACGCCATTCTTTAACCATTTAAAACAGAATACTTTTTGAAAATCATCAACCCATTTCACTAAAGAAATATTGTGTATACACTCTCTTTTTAAATTGACCAAACATGTACACAACTTCCATAATCTTAAACTGAGCATTTCTTGCAAAGATGTTAACTTTTCAAACAAGTTTTTAAATCACAATTGGTCCATTTGTTGGTAATATCCACATGCTATACAGTGGCATCTATGAGAATTTGTTTAAGACTCATTCTACAAGCCCGTTTCACACAAGCTCCCTAAGCGATGGTTGTTAGTTTTCTGCACAATGAAGACTGACTCACATAAGAGAGGAATGGCTGTGTGGATAAGAGTACTCCTTCATACATCAACCTCTTCCTCAGAATACGAACCATCGCTAGCAAAAAAACAAATAATAAATCTCCAATCACTAATCATGACAGGTGCTTTAAAATGCAAATGCGCTTTATAGGTCTTGTTTATTATTATTTATTATTATTATTATTATTATTTACTACACACAGATTTATACTTCTTATGACATTCATGAAGTAACCAAACTTCACATCATTAAACTATAAAAAAGGCCATTGTCATTTTGAAATGGGCACTTGCTAGGTACTTCCATTATAAAATCTTAAAGTCTGTGGGGAATTTTTTGAAGGGGCACCAAGGCCAATGCAACGGAGGCATATGACCTCCGTGAAATTCCAGGTCTGATAAATTTCAAATAATAATGAGAGCTACACACTGTAAAAAAAAGTGTTAAACTATTTCAATCGAGTCGCCACAGGTCCTTGATTTTCTAAATCATACAACGTATGAGTTTATTTCCTTTTCAACTTCATGGATAGTTAGAGCAAAACATTCAGACATTCAGAGTTAAGAACTCTCCTGATAAACTTTTCATAATGACTGACTTTCACATACCTTGTTCATCTTGAAATGTCACCAATGCTAAACCAGGTGTAGCAGGATTGACCGGAAACATCACCTTAATAAGATGGCTGCCACCATGATAACATGATTCCAGCTCTTCAAGAAAAAAATATATAAGAATAACATTAAAAACAAACGACACTATGTTTCATGAGGCAACCAGTGCCAAGTAATTTCCAATATTAGAAAACACATTCACATTTCAATGTTCACATAATGTCCTTCACTGTAGTAAGACATGAAACAAAACATTTCTATTGTGCGACCACGGTGCTCATATAACATAAAAGTTGCCCCTATAAATTGTTTGTCAAGATTACTAATACTAGTGACAAGGCCCTATCAGATGCGCTATGATATACCAGACCTGATACTGCAAGGAGGCAATGAAGGCGATTGCTTCCGTGCCCCCTGGTCATTGCCTTGTTGCCCATGAAATGCTCCGATAGAAGTTCACAACTTCCTTATGGGTGCCCTTTACCGAGGAGAAGACGCCTTGGTGCCCTTGCCCTTTCAAAATACTAAGCATACCAGAATGTGATACTAACATACCTTGTAGAAGAAAGGATTCTAAGGCTGATGATGAAATAGACGGAGGTAAATTTGAGATAAAGATACATCGCCGCTTAGTAACATCAGCCATAATGAATGAAAGAATACTTCAGCTTGTACCCTATCACTATCAGTAGGCACCCTTGATTCAGTTCAATCTATTGAGATAAAAATGAAACTTGTTGAGTAATAATTAATAATTAATTCCAGCAGTGGCAACAACAAACATGTTCTAACATGTTCAACACATCTTTGTCATGACTGAATTGTGTTTGAAACATGTGAACAAAGTTCAAGTGCACATTTGTGATTAAAGGCAGTGGACACTATTGGTAATTGTCAAAGACTAGCCTTCACAGTTGGTGTATCTCAACATAAGCATAAAATAACAAACCTGTGAAAAATTGAGCTCAATTGGTCATCGAAGTTGCGAGATAATAATGGAAGAAAAAGCACCCTTGTCACACGAAGTTGTGTGCGTTCAGATGGTTGATTTTGAGACCTCAAGTTCTAAATCTGAGGTCTCGAAATCAAATTCGTGGAAAATTACTTCTTTCTCAAAAACTAAGGCTCTTCAGAGGGAGCCGTTTCTCACAATGTTTTATACCAGCAACCTCTCCCCATTACTCGTCACCAAGAAAGGTTTTATGCTCATAATTATTTTAAGTAATTACCAATAGTGTCCACTGCCTTTAAAGGTAAATAATAGTTATGACATTTCGACTTTAGTAGTGTCTTTCTAGATGGCTAAATGACAACACCACAACCATGAACAGGTAATAAGTGTAACATAAAAAAAAGATTATATGAGTTTTATTTTTGTAACTAACTATCCAATGAACTTGCTTAATGTCCTTTCATAGTGTATTCTAATGACATTTATTAATTATTTCTATCATCAAACAATTAACCAGGAGTTCGGCTCTAGTCAATAGACCAATCCATTAAGCTCCGCCAACGACACACGTGTGAGCAAGAACTGTGCGCCTCTCCAATGCCTTTCAGCACATTTCTACCGCGCGCGCCAACACACCCATGTCGGACCTTATTTGTTTGACCTTTGTTGCGTTGTGATTGGCCAATACGCAATGGGGCGGAGCTTAATGGATCGGTCTATTGTTCTTTGTTCAACCCACGGATTAATTATATCAAAGCCTGTAGATGTTTTTAGACGATTTAATGTGCTAACGTGTGTAAGAATAACATTACTATGAAATTTATTTAATTTTATTTATTCAATATCCAACATACATCCCAGCGAACAAATATTAACAAACAAAAACAAAAACAACAAACGACAGCAAATATAAATTAGATCTTGAAATATAATTCTGATCAATCAATATTAAAACAAAACCCATCATTCAATAATAACTTACATGTAGTTTCCATATAATGAGTCTGAGTCAAATTGAAGATCAGCGGCTAGGTAAAAGCCATCACAGTCAGCATAAGATTCATGTTAAAATGCCAGATTCTGAAACAAGAATATTTACACATTATGACTTCGTCAACAACCTTCCATGAAACATAAAAACACTTTTTAAAACGCAGGTGTATTCTCTAACACTGCCCTGAGTTGAACATAAAAATCATTCCACCAATGCAATACCCTTTACAACCACCAGAAAACTAAATTTAAGAGACCTTTGGTCTAGCGACAATTCAAACTCAGCTCGAATCAATAAGGTGAAAGGTTGTCCAGGCTCGCAGGAGCGTAAACAATGTTTAGACGGCTGGTTGTTAACAATAGCAATATGACCCAATATAAATGGAAGATAGGTTTGAGGGGTGAAGTGTTTTGTTTGAAAAAAAAAAGGCAAAGTCAAATATTGACTAACACAACATGCAATGAGATTTGATGTGGCTGTTGCTATAGTGATTTAGTATTGCGTGACGGGAAGGGTTAAATAATATAAAAGTTTCAATAAGTACCATGAAATGGCAGCAATGCAAACTAACTGTACAAAGCATTTTATGGATCTTGTGATTCCAACAATGACAAGATCAAAGCTTTCATTCTCAATGAGTTTTGCTTTGCCATTCAATTGCTAACTTTTACAATCACAGCCACGATAGACAAATTGAGTTTTTGTTGAACCCAGTTCTCCAACGTTGTCCATTTTCTACGTACATGTACTCCTAAAACTCAAAGTACTAGTGAAGACAATAGCGGAACAAACCTGATAGTTCTAGAGACTGAGTGTGCTCTGACTTTTGCTGTAAAACTTTTTAAGGATTGAACATTGTTATCAACAATGCTGCGTATGTGTCTGAAATTGTCCAGAGTCCCTTGCCTTCCTCCTATTTTTTAATTTTAGCAAACTATGGTCCATGTAATCTTTTGATTTCAGTAATCATTCACCGTCTACACTATGTTACATTTGTATAATGTAGCTAATGAAATAAACATAATTTTGCACAAATGACCTCAGGCGTCATGGGTCAGACCTGAGTTTTGGTTATTTCATATTCATCTTCATGATTAAATAGCAAAATATCTTTTATTTTGTTCACACATCTCACTAGAGCTCTAGTTAATCAATATATTATTTTTAAACCTGCAAAATAAAAACAATGTCTTATATATTTATGACTGGTTCATTTAAAGGAACACGTTGCCTTGGATCGGTCGAGTTGGTCTTTGAAAAGCGTCCTGTAACCGTTTGTTATAAAATCGATATGGTTAGAAAGATGTTGTAAAAGTAGAATACAAGGATCTACACAAATATGCCTCGAAATTGCGTGGTTTTCGTTTTACCTCATCGACAAACACGGTCGGCCATTTATGGGAGTCCATAAATGGCCGACCGTGTTAGTTCGCGATGTAAAATGAAAACCGTGCAATTTTGAGTGATACTTGTGTGGATCATTATATTCTACTTTTAAAACATCTTTCTAACCATATGCATTTCATAACAAACGGTTACAAATGTTTTTCATAGACCAACTCGTCCGATCCAAGGCAACGTGTTCCTTTAACCATTATATAAAGTAAAAGTAAGTTAACAAAGCAGGGAGGTATAAATGCAAGGAAACCAAATAATAATTTATGTCCGAAAATTGGACAGCACTCATCATCCGGACCAACATAAATGTATAACCATGGAGCTATCTTATATTATATAAGTAAACATAGCATTTTTAGTACAGCAAAATCATTGTATGTTCACGTTATTTGCAATGTAATTTGCCACAAATGAATGATTGCAATAATACCAGCATCTTCACCGTTTCCATCTTTTTCAAAAAGCCAAATCACAAACCTTAAATCCTTCAAACTCCGGATGAAACAGTCCAACGATGAGCAAAGACGCAGTAACGCAAGATTGCACCCCCCTTAGAATTGGGCATTCCCCTTTATGAATACTCAAAACGAGTAGTTGGTGTTGCATTCAAGTCGGAGAATTATCATTAACACGAAGTACGCGTAAAAATATGAAAAACGTCTCTCTAAACAACAAGCGTCTGTCTATTTTTAGCCAAGTGTAAACACTGTGCATTCATTAGTAAATCTGTCACTTTTTGGTTTAGTAAGAAGTTTGCAATTCTGTTCTTTTATACATAAAAACATTTCTTGAGTTCACGAGTTATAATGATATATGAGATTGAACATGTATCGTAGGAGGTCCTGTTTTCGAGGTGTCCCTAAAATCGTGGCAAACCTTTTACCTCTCTGTGCGCGATGTAAACATTCCCTAGATAAAAATTGTGCGGTTTTATTTGCCAAGCAAAGAGTCTCCTCTCCCTTGACCAAAACTTAGAAACACGTAAGGCTCCACTGGATATTTGCACTTGTAAATGCAAAAAGTTTGGTATTTAAGGCATTTCTACAAGGTACAAAAATATGTCATAGTGTTGAGGCCATTTAAAAATATTTGCCCACCGAAAAAGTTTCATAAAACACTATTTAAATTCACAATTCATAATGATCAAATCATGTGACTGAATATTTTGCTGAGCATTCTGGAAAAAAAAGAAGCCATGTGCCTTATATAATTTTCTAATGTTTTGGGAGATTTTAATTTTTTAACCCTCATATCAATATTATAATAAATATTAAAATTTAAACATCAGCTTGTTGATTCAATTATCACTGTTTATTTATACGCTTTATTATACATTTTAAGAAAAAAATGGGGAAAAAATTAATAAAAATCAGATTTGAAAGCTAATAATTATTCACACTTTTTATTAAATTATTTATTTTTGTTATTTTTTGCAAATTACCATGGTAATTTTTAAAGTTTCATTAAAAATATTTTGAATAAAACGAAGACAACTGCTGGCTATAGAGTCATACACAGAGTCTCAAAGAACACTTGTAGTCTTCCATGTATGGCTTCACCGGGAAACCATACTTTCTTGTTTGCCGTGAAAACAGGAAAAACTCAAAACAAATGGGGCCAGTTGAAGTCATCGAAGATCGGTGTGTAGTGTGAACATTTCAATGTCCATCAAGTTTTAATATAATGTTTGCATACTTCATATTAGCAAATAAAGATAATTAGAAAAAAGAAGAAAAAGGCATAATAGCGTGAAAACTGGTAAGAGGAGGATATAATTCGTACTTTCATGGCTTCCTATGTACGTTGTTGCATGACAGTCAACTGTCCCTTTCCAATGAAAACACTGGTTCAATATGTTGTCCATTCTCTAATATGAACACACAAAATAAACAAAATATCGACTTCATATTAATATTCTCTCAAGAAAATTTGTCTTTATTTTGTAAAAAAGAAACATGTAAAACACTTCAAACCATAAATTAAATTACACATAATGATTTCTTTGAAACTTGAAAACATTAATGGTACAATCGCCCCCCCCTTTTTTTTGGGGGGGGGGGGGGGGTATCCTGAACCATACAAAATAAAACAAAGCAATATCGTTCCCAAGAACAAATAATGACAAATCCAAGTATTGTGTATATATACTTTAAGCAAATGAAAAACTGTTTTCCAAATTAAGGAAAGTAATACCAGGTAAATAAGTAGTTTACCAAATAAACTTTAAAAGTATAAAGATTCTCATGCAAAAATGAGAAGATGTCTTTAAAGAAAGACTCTTTGTACTTTTAACAAAAAAGTTATAATGCTTCTTTAAAAATAGCTTTTATATAATATAAAACTATCCCAAAATCATATCAAACTATATATATTTAGACGAACAACTACAAATAATAAATCAAACATAAAATTGTCTTTTTCTCAGAGCAATTCTTTTGCAATCTAAAATAAACGCAATCAATACACTTTTTCTCATTGCACTTCGTAAAGATCAAGGGCAAATCTTTGTTGTCCTTATCTTAAAGGCAAACAAAAAGAGGAACAGATTTCTTAATTACTCTGTTTATTTTACTATTCCTTGTGAAACAACAAATAAATATTTTCTTAAAAATATATAAAACATGCCCATTAGCATTATCTTTGGCTTTGAACAAAACAAGTAAAAAATAAAGATTAAATAAAAAGTATTTAAAAAAAATATACACTCTACAACTGACAGTAACTATGTGTAACTTTTCTCATAAAACAAACTTGCTGGTATAGTTTAAACTCTTTAAGTAAAAAAGTATGGAAGGTTTTGTGTAATAGAAATCTTAAAATACTGTGCATGTAAAATACAACTCTTTTGAAAAATATACTACAAAAATGCATAATGCACAAAAAAGATGATTATTGCTCTCAGAACTAATTTCCGTCCATCTTACAAAAACTTAGAATCTGTGAAAGTAATAACAAGAAACAATGATTCTTAATTTGATTCTCTTCCCGTATCACTTTGCTTTAAGCACTTTCAATCTGAAAGAAACTTCAACTCATTGTTATTGACACCCGTTTTCAACACATTTCAGATTGAATTCTCCTGATTTCATAAATGTCTCGCTTCAAAAATATCTTCTAATTTCTTTCTTTTACAATAAACTTAATAAATGGCTCTATTAAAAGCTGGATTTTTTTTTGTAAAACACGAAAACAAATGCTGAAATGCGTAACCTTAAATTTAAAGGTTTTAAATCAAAATTAAAACCTTTTGGTTGCTTTGATGCTTTGAATGTAAACATACATTATCCATTTTCCTGGACAAACAGAGTGGAGTAAATAAAGGCATAACTTTATCAACATTTGTTTACTTTTTCATATTTCGGCAAAAACAAATTAGTGGTTGAGGTTTAATTTACTTTTTCAAATTTCGGCAAAAACAAATTAGGGGTCGAGGTTTATTTAACTTTTTTATATTTCGACAAAACAAATTAGTAGACGAGGTGCCCTTGCTTCGTTTTTGAAAGAGCAAGGGCACCAAGGCATTTTCTCCTTGGTGAAGGGCACCCTATGAGGACATTGTAAATTTCTACTGGAGCATTTCAAGGGCACCAAGGCAATGACCAGGGGGCATGGAGGCAACCTCCTTTGCTGCCTAAATGTTAATATCAATGGTTTCTGTAGTTTCTGAATACAAAGAGCAACTGACCTGGGAAAGTCAGAGTACACCACTAGGGAATTTCTTTTCAAAATTGTCAGTTCCTACTTCGAACACAATCGAGGCATTTACTACTTTTTGACCCTTCAAGAATGGAGTTTTTAATAGTTATAATGTCTGCTCTATTGTAGATTATCCTGAGGTTTAAGGAACTCTTGAAGCATGCTGGTAATCATGCACTGAGTCATCGACATGTCTCAGTGGAATGAATGGTACGTTATAAACAGGTCGTTCAATCAGACCTCGTGTGTTAGCTGGAATCAATGGTTGCCTAAGGTACAATCTTTGTGGATGATTCCTCTCAAAATCAGAAAGGCGGCCATTTTGAGGGGAGATACGAGTCCAAGGATGATTATCGTCTGATCTTGGCCTTGGGGATTGCGCAACACAAATCTTATGCCAATCACCCTGTGCTGAATCCTGCTTGCCTTCTAATTTTGTTGATTGAGATCCGGGAGGGCTATTCTTAGACCTCTCCAGAATGGAAAGGTAGTGCTCCTTCATAGATTGCCAAGATGCAAGCTTTCGCCCAAGTGACCCTTTTGAAGGGTCATTACTGATATAACCTGATATAATATAATCCATCTGTTTCTCTTGAATACTGGTGATATACCTATAGTGAGATAACAGTTCATCTTTGGTCTTCAGTGCCGACTCCACCTCCTTAAGGCGTTTCTCCATCTCTTGGAGATTCTTACAGTTGTCATTATTCATGGAGTACAGCTTGGTAGTAAACACATCCCGGGTGTAGGCCAGTTTGTCTTCATACTCTTTCTGTAGGTTCTGGTAAAGATTTTGCAGCTCTTTGTACACCTGTGTTTGGTTTCAAATAACAGACAGATCACTTTTAAAGCCATTGGACACTTTTGGTAAACAGTATTGTCCAAGGCCCACACTTCGTGTATCACAACTTCTATATAAAATAACAAACCTGTGAAAATTTAGGCTCAATCGGTCATTGGAGTCGGGAGAAAATAATGGGAAAACCCACCCTAGTTTCTGCACGTTTCGCCGTGTCATGACATGTGTTTAAAATAAATCTGTAATTCTCGATGTCGAGAATTGATATTGTTTTAATGTTTTCTCATAAAATAAAGCATTACATGGAATAATATTTCAAGAGAAGTCTTTCACCATTACCATTTGGTTTTGGTCTAACTGCGCCTTGGACACCCAGCAGGTTTTGGTTTTACTGCGCCTTGAACACCCAGCAGGGTGGATATAAGTGCGCATTACAAGTGTTCATTATTATTCTAAACTAACCTGTTGTGATTGGTTGGCAGCATGATGCTTCAGCTGCACCTCCATGTGCTGCATATTATGCAAGAGAAAGTTCTGCTGTTTCTTCATCTGGTGTAGCTCCTGTTGTACATGGTGAGTCAGATGCACTTGGTCAGAATTCTGTCAAGAGACAAATTGAAGAAGACACATGTATGATACACATTTAATCTTTATTTCAATCTGGAGTGGCGTTTTTTTCTATCAAATAGACTGACTTAAAGACACTGAACACTATTGGTAATTGTCAAATACCAGTCTTCTCACTTGGTGTATCTCAACATAAGCATAAAATAACAAACCTGTGAAAATTTGAGCTCAATCGATCGTCAAAGTTGCGAGATAATATTGGAAAAAAGCACACTTCACTGAATAACACATGTTCTATTTTTATGGTCAATTCGCACAAATTTACCCAAACCTTATAGTGTTGTAGCATTCTGTCCACCATATCTCAAAAAGGCTTATGGCCTTTATGGTCTGTGTGTACTATTTTCTGAATTGTTGTCCCTAAAACCATTTTGTTTCAAAGTGGTTATTACCTCTGGGTGGTGATATCTGATCTGTCTGGTATCTTGGGGTGTTGCTGGAGGATGCAGAAAATGACAGGAAGGTCGATGACAACTTCCAGTCTTGAGGAATCTGTAGCATGTATTGTTATTGTGCTCATTGTCCTACCAGAAAGTTGACAAATAAAAACATTATTTTATTTCAAGAAATCATGGCTGCTTTATTTATGGATCTTGAAGTCATCTTGCAAACATTCTGAAATTATATATTTTGGTTTGCGGTAACACCATGTGTGTATCTACTTGCCAGGAGAACTGTCTTGCTTTATTCTACTGCCACGGAGTAGATAATCGGAGGTTCAGGAGACTTCTCAGTTCTGAAAAGAACTGTCCTGCTTTTTAACTATTACCAGGGCAGATGGTATAGAAAACAGACTGGACTACTACTTTAACTTATAGGATCGTAATTAACTGTACTGCCACGGAGTCAGTTCTGAATTGGTCTCAACGTTTCGACTAGCTTGCTCTATTCATCGTCAGGAGACTGAACTTGGTCTTGTATCCTTCTTGGCCACAACATTATTGTTTTGAAGTTCTACAGAAAATAGGTTGTTTTATTCAATATTTTTTTAAGGTATCTGTTCTTTTTTTTTCTCTACCTACAGTGTCAGTCCCAATGATTTCAGAAAATGCTACGGGAAACAAACATCTATTTGTCCTAGGCCCAATAATTTATAACCACATCAATAGCATTACCCTGATTCAATTACCTGGTTATATTTGGGGCTAGGCCCAAGTCGGGCGTGCACAGAACTAGGCAGGAATCTCCTGTGACACAGACATTGGGGGAAAAACATTCAGTAACAACTTAAAGTCACAAGAAGTGAATGAAAACTATTAGACCGATCCACTAAGCTTCGCCCCATTGCGTATTGACCAATCACAAGGCAACTAAGGTCGGACAAATAAGGACCGACATACGTGCCCGTATATCTTGGCGCGCGCGGGAGAGTTGTGCAGAAAGGCATTGGAGAGCCCCTCGTGTTCTTGCTCACACATGCGTCATGGGCGGAGCCTACTTGATCGGTCTATTGCCTGAGGATCAGGAGTTGATGATTGAGGGTGCATCTCCTGACCCCGAATAAATGAGGAAATGAGTGAGCATCAAACTGACACCAGACCTAATACTTTTCGATAGCGACAAAGGCGATTGCCTCCATACCCCCTAGTCATCAAGGAGAAAATGCCGTGGTGCTCTTGCCCGTTCCAAACGAAGCATACAAGCCTGTGACACACATGTACCTTTCAGAATGGTTTTTGAATGATTCACTGTGACACCTCTTTGGCCTGGACATACTGTGGGTGTTGACTGGCGACTCTGATTTCCTTTTAGTTCTCTTCAAGCCACTTTCAAAGTTCCAATCCCTGTGGAGGAAAATAGAGCACTTTACAACAGTACTTTACTGTTACTATGCCCTTATTCCCACCCCTATTGATGTCTGTGCAGAGAGCTTAATTCTGATGAAAACCTACATCCAGCAACAGAGTCCAGCATTCTCCTGAAGATGATCAGAGCATACTGATAGAAACATTGGGTCGTTGACCACTGCTGCTCAAAAGAGACTAGACTGGAACTTGCACCCTCTGGATGAATATACCAGTGCTAAAGCTCTACCAAGTAAGCCTTTAGCGAACTCCCTAGATAGCCTAACTGATAAATACTAAAAGCCTGCACTTTTAATCTGGAGCATGCAGATTCACGCCCTGCTCTATCAATGTTTTCTTTGTTCAACCCCAAACCAAATTGTTGAACAATTTACTCAGTTCCGTTTTCCTTTTTATTTATTACTAAATATAAAACTAATGTGAACTTAAAGGCTCTACCTCTTCACTTCCTCCTCAAGATCCAGATGATCAATGTCGTTCTCATCGCACATGATTGACAGGATGTCGTCATTCATGTCTTGATCCATGTTGTCCGTCAGTCCATCATCGCTCCTTGCTAAATAAATGCCATACATGTAGATACACGTCTTAAATTAATAATCTTTATCATCATTGTCATGTGTTCTTCTTCAGCTAGCATGACGTAGAGTGTCGTGTCACTCATTATTTTTACCAAAAGGATATCTCAGTCGAGTAAATTAGATACTATTTTATTTCATAAAATAATGAAAAAGTGGTGGTGGATACAGAAACTTTTCCCAGTCTAATTTTACAATTAACTACAACATATCCAATTATTGTTCCAACTAAAAAAGAAATGGGGTAACTTTCCGTATGGCGCCACCACTTTTTCACTCATTTTTACAAAAAGGGATATATCAATGAGGTAAATTAGATACTATATTATTTCATATCGAATGAAAAAGTGGTGGCGCCATGCGGAAACTTTTCCAAGAAATGAAGAGGCTCAACGTTTGCAATGTTTTTAAATAGTTGTAGATCAGACCAAACCTTTATTTGTTTCTGGAACATTTTCCGCATTTTCCGCATCATCAACTTGTCCAGCCTTCTCACTCTCAGTCGTAGCAACATCTGCATGAGCATTATTGAGATGGTTGAAGAAAGCTTCCGTGATATCTTCACAATCTCCTACTTCGTCCAGCAGAACAACCTCCTCACAAGTACCTTCCGATTCATCACAATCATGCTCCTCGACATCTTCCGACAATGAAGCGATGATCCGCGGAGTTGAAGCGCCGTCAAGCCCGGGCAAATTTACACCGGAGTTGTCGCAGCCAACTTCTGTATCATTAGCAACACGGCCATTTCCACACGATCCGTCGGCCTCGTCAGTGCCGACTACAGATTGTGTAGTTTCAATTCCAAATGGACTGTCGGGTTGTGGGAGTGAATCTGAACTGCTTATCATCTCTTCTACGATCCTTGCATCAGCCATTATCTTGAAAATGTCACGGTACTTCCCATTGAGTAGTTAATTATTTCGTACAATGTTTTAAGTAGCGGGCAAGGCTAGCTATAGTTACAGCTGGCCGCGCGCTACTGCCATGTTTATGTTTCGCACGTGGCCTATGAATAGCGCCCTCAACAGTTTTAAAATAGAGACTTTAAATTTCATAAAGCCTGTATTTAAGCACAAACCTTGCTTAGCACAGACAGATATTGCTTAGCAGCAACTGGTAACCAGCCAAAAACCCATTAAATTTGTTATTGTTGTGACTATTGTCCCACCCAGTTATTGCGTAGCAAATAAATTAGCTAAGCAGTATTTTCTTCTGAATCCCGTCCCCCAACACAAAAACAACAACAAAAGACAACCAACAAATGTCAACACAGACTATTTAGCACTTTTTGAAAAATATTTATTTGAGAAAGGAATTTACGCCTTTTGAAAAACACACATTCATACAAAAGATTCAAGCCATTTGGTTTACAATTTTTGCGCTATGATATTGGTCATTTGAAAAACAACTCAAATATACAGCTTTCTATAAATGTTATTTCTGTATATTAAATCCTCAGAATCTGGATTTTCAGTCAGTACCAGCCTACAATTGGATAGCATTCTCATTCTGCTGTGTTTAAATAAATAATTGCCAACAGCAAGTCAAAAAGTTACACATCTTAAAATATTCATCAAGAAGTAAACTTGTAGTCATTAAATGCTAACCCAGCATTAATAATTTGGATTGCACTATCATGATATACAGGCAGCCAACGTTGAGGACAGCCCTGGAATTCTAAACTAACAGTGAAAATCACGTCAATTTCTACAAAGTGTTTTCTACATTAGCCGTACAGTCACTGAGTTTGGGTGTACCACCTTTCATCTTCAAGCAAACTTGAAACCTCAATTCTGATTGGTTGATCCATAGCAACAAGAGTGTGAAAGCTTTATATTGCATGGCCAATATGAAACCCTGTTATAGTCCTGTAATATGCGGCTCTTTAACCGTGCTATTGCGCTATTTAAAGCCATTGGACCCTTTCGGAACAGAAAAAAAGTTTACAGATTTACAAATAACTTACAGGGTTTACAGAAGGTACAGAAACAGAAGGTAGTGGTGAAAGACTTCTCTTGAAATATTATTCCATGAAATACTTTACTTTTTGAGAAAACATTAAAACAATTATCAATTCTCGACAACAAGAATAACGGATTTATTTTAAACCCATGTCATGACACGGCGAAACGTGCGGATACAAGGGTGGGTTTTCTCGTTAGTTATTTTCTCCCGACTCCGATGACCGATTGAGCCTAAATTTTCACATGTTTGTTATTTTATATATAAGTTGTGATACACGAAGTGTGGGCCTTGGACACTGCTGTTTACCGAAAGGGTCCAATGGCTTTAAGCTGTGTGTCAAATTTGCTTCAAGATAAATTTGTTATCACATGCTCTCTCGTCGAACATGGACAAAATGTAATGTGGCTGCAACCCTTATCCAAAGAGGCTACAATGGGATGCATATTTTACTCTTGCTTGAGTGGTAATAAACAACGACTTCACTTGATAATTGATGTTTTAAGCAAAATCCACTCTTTGATTGTGTAACAAAACTATCGTAAGTATAAAGTTACAGCAAACAAGAATTGTCTACAAATGCACCTTGACAACTTGTGATGCATCAAAACTTTTATGACAAGTTGAACATTTTCTTATTTTCTTTTGTTCAGGTAACAAAAGGCAACTTCTACACACCATGTGTGCACATGGTAACTTATACATGTTGATGGGCCCGTTGACATGGTAACCTTCTTTGGTTGCTATAGTATTACCACAAGCAGCGCAGGACCATCTGTTGGAGACTTCTTGATCTGAAGAAATAAATAGATACACTTGCATTGGACTTCAGTATTTTAAAATGTATAGGCCCATAAAGACTATTTCATTCGTAGTACTTTCATTCATCATTGGAACCTTAGAATGCTAGCACCTTTATTCATCATTTAGAACATTAGAATGCTGGCACCTTTATTCATCATTTAGAACATTGGAATGCTGGCACCTTCATTTATCATTAAGAATGCAAGATTAATCGCACCTTCATTCATCAATTAAAACGTAAGAGTGCTGGCACCGTCATTCATCATTAGAACATTAGAATGCTGGCACCTCTATTCGTCATTTGGAACCTTAGAATGCTGGCACCTTCATTTATCATTGAAAACTTTAGAATGCTGACAACTTCATTCAATTCCATTTCGAACTTTAGAATACTGGCACATTCATTTACCATTAAGAACCTTATAACACTGGCACCTTCATTTATCATTTAGAACTTTAGAATACTGGCACATTCATCAATCATTAAGAACATTAGAATGCTAGCACCTTCATCATTTAGAACCTTGGAATGCTGGTACCTTTATTCATTATTTGGAACAGTAGAATGCTGGCACCTTCATCATTTATTATTATTTATTATTTTATTTGCCATAACAGTTCAAAACATAATACATTGACAATAATACCCCGAGATGGGCAAGGGACAACAAAAGCAAATACATACTATGATCCATAGATCCATTTAGAACATTAGTTTTGGCACCTTCATCATTTAGAACATTGGAATGCTTGCACCTTCCTCATACTTAATAATTGTTTACCTGTGCTAGTACTGGAATGTGCCTTTCTGCTGAATGATGGTACCGAAGATAACGCCTCTTCCAAAGCTACATCCAGACTCTGAGATAACATGTCCTCATGACAGACTGTGGAAGCTGTGAATATAAACATAAAATTGACTTTAAAAAAAAAATCAACAACAAAACATTGACTTTTTGAGGCAGTAAAGTAACTTTGTTTTCATCATCAAGGGTGGGAAGATAATTTTAGACCATACCCATTCTCACAATTCTGAAAACCAGTATTAAAACCATTCCAAAGACTTTCTGAAATAATTTCAATTGGGCAATGCAATTTGGAATAAAACCTGTTTGTTCTTATTTTGAATACAGATCATATAAAGTACTTCCCACTTTCAATTTATAGGTTTTAGAAAGGATAACTAGTACTTAATCCAGGCCTGTATGCTTCGTTTTTGAAAGGGCAAGGGCACCAAGGCATTTGATTCTTGGTAAAGGGCACCTTATGAGGAAATTGCAAATTTGTACTGGAGCAATTCAAAGGCACCTTGCCTCACTGAAGTATCAGGCCTGTTAATCAACAAGTCTTGAATTTTATTAGAAGAAGTGAACCAAGCATTCCATCTGTACACCCCCCCCCCCCCATACCTTGGAGTGAAGACGAACTTGATGGTCCAGTATCAGAAACCTCTTCCTTATTCTTTGGGTTGGTAAGTAGTCTTCTCTTGGTCATAGAACGGTGGCTAGATTCTACAGGAAACTTCCTCTTTGATGTTGCACTAGAAATTCTGCTTTCTGGATATGAAGGTGTTCTACCTGAGGTACTGATGTTATTACTGTTGCTTTGATCAAGGTTTGGTGCTTTTAAAGGTTTCACACTATCCTCTTCTTTGATGAGTGAAATACATTTAGTTCTTGGATGACATACAAGAGATGCTGCTGTAGGTACATGTATTGCTTGGTTTGAGGTTCTATTACTCGATCTACCGACATCTCTAGCTCCAACTGACACGCTGTTCCCACCTTTTAGTATATATTGATCAATCCGCTCTTTCAGTATCACATTAGGAAGAGGTTTACTGTTCTGGGAGAAAGGTATCCCGGTAAATGGATCATTCGGAGGGCGCCCCCATACAGCCTCTGCTTCACTGTGTTTCGTCAAGGTTTCACTGTTTATGGTGTGACCAGATGGTAATAAAACTGGAAGTATCAGCATGTCATTAGTAATGGGGTCCATGAACTCCTCCGGGCAACCTTGTTCATTGACAGAATTTAGGACTTTCTTGGCGTGATGTCTCAAGGTTTCCTTGGTAGGCTCAGCTTTCTTTGTAACACAGTGAGGTTTCACCTTAGTCTTCAGTGGATTCTGAGAGTTTGCGACTTGCAGAACCCAATGAATCGTTTGCTTGGAGCAGTTTCTAGAAGGCTGTCCCAAAACTTGAACACATTTTATAGCGACAGATCCACTGATGACACGATTGATCCGCAGTGTCATGTGACTTACATTAGTCAAAGCACCAAATTGAGAGTTGCGTAGAAACCTTTTCACTTCCCCTGGTCTTGAAGAAGAGGGTTCATCTGAATGCCGATTACTTGTAGTCGGAGTATAAATTGCTTGGTAACCGTGATTTACAAAACAGAAACTTGTTGTGTTTTTGTCTGTGGAGAAAGCTCTGCCAACACTTGCAAACACAGCTTCCTTCTTTTCCGACTGCATACCACTTTGGTTTCTTAAAGATGGCTTTTCAGGACAATCTTTACGTTCTTTATCTTCAGGAGGAATTCCTTTTTGGTTGCTCATTGGTACGGAGGCTGTAAACACTTCTACCCCTCCTGACATCTGACTGCCTACTTTAGGATCAATTACAATCTTCTGAATCCATACGTTGAATCGAAACATGAGGTTGATGTCGACAGGGGGTTTGATGAAGCTCTCTGCAACAAAACCTTTGGGCTGGCCCCACATTGTCTTAGCCTTCCCAAGTAAGTTGTCTACTTCGTATCCATCTGCACTCACAGAACTTGTTGTGACTATTGTGCCATATTCATGACTGCAGAAGTTAATGGCCATGTTACCGTATAAGTTTGAAGAATCATGAAAAGCTGGCCTTCATCATTTCATTTTTTGTTTACTGTCTCCTCCCCCCTCTGGCTCTGCCTGCATGCATTGCATGCCATCTGCGTTTAGAATTAGATAAAAAGACATTGGAACAATTAGAAACATTAATATGAAATAAAATTAAACTGCTACTAGTGCTAGTTTTTCTTGTACACCTCACCTGTCTTGATGATATTTTAAATGTTTTACTTTGATTCCTTACCATGGAAGACCAAATATTGTGTTCTTCTAGCCCAGGTTCGTTGGACTCCTTCGTTGCATGTTAGCGGTTCTCGGTTCACGGTTATAGCGCCCTCTTGTGACAACTGCATCAGCCGATACAGAACATAGAACACATACAGTACAGGGAGGTTTCAAAATGTCTCCTTACTCGTTTTCTGAAGGTTAACCAGATTTTTTATTCACTTTCAGAAATTAGCGAAATGAGACACGCGTCACCTCCCTGTACTGTATGTGTTCTATTTTCTGAATGCTCTGCTAAATTTTCCAGGAATGTAGACTGGTTCCGTTGTAAAACTGTATGGTACCCTGTATACTCAAGACGTCTGTATGTGTGTTTCGCAGTAAAAAGAAAAAGAAAAAAAAGAAAGAAAACAAATTAAATTTTTCAACATGGCTGCGCCCGGTAAAGAAAGGAATTTTTCTGGCCGTGGTTCTCCTCAGAATACTCTTATAATACGTCACCTTCCAAGTTCTATGAATTCTATGGAGAAACAAGACTTCTTGAAGTATTTTGGGGCTGAGCATGCCAAGGTCTTATCCAATTACGGGAGAATGGTGAGTTTGAGTTTGTAGGTCTAGTTTCCGGACACAAGATTATACATATCACTATGGTATGGGGGTCTATGTTTTAAATGACTATTGTATGCAGAGATGCATTTCCCCCAGGAAAATAAAATTGCCAGTTTATGAAGGCCTTTCAAAATCGCCGCCCAACTTTTTTTTTTTTTTTTATAAAATAAAACAAATTGCAGAAATTTAATTGTGGACAAAAAAGTGTTGCAAAATGTATCAAAAACCTCTTCAGAATAATAAAACTCACATGAGGTACACAGGAGATGTTGATGGTTCATGTGGAGGTACGATTGTGTCAGATTATTTCCCCCAAAAACAAAAAGATTTGACTAAAAATTATGTCCAAAATCCTCCACACACTTCTTCTGCCTGTTGTGTCTTCGCTAGTGGAACGTATTAACAAATTTGCTAAACGAATTGGGAAAAACTTGTGCGCAATAAGCGTTTTGCGATCTGCCGAATTTTAGCTGAACCTGCTGGGAGAGCAAAAGCGTGCACAATCTGCGAATTTGCGCTCTGTTTGTACTGCAGCCCAAGTTGATGATTCTGATAAACTGCGTGCAATCCGAAGATTGTGCAAACATTGTAGATTGTGTTTTTGTAGTTGCGATAATCGTAACCCTCCATCCTCCCGACGGTCGGAGACCGGAGGGTTACGACACAAGACTGATATTATCGGTGTAACTAGCAGTTTTGACCAGTTTTTGCCAGACTCGTGATCAGATTCGTCCTTTTTTTTCCACTTTCCAAAATCATGACAGACATTCTAAACACATGGAGTTGATCTTTATTGTATGACAACGTCATCTGGAACCCTTAAAACTACATCATGAAAATATTTGGCAGAAAAAACGACAAAAACTTACCAAAAGACTGACCGAATATATCCACAATCCATAGCGGGACCAACTACGTCGCACTTGCTTGGCAACAACCAATCAGCGTGACCCAACCATCGATGTCGTATGCGTATCGGCCATTCCAGCTTGCAAACTCACCGCCTGTGTGTGTAAGCACCGATCCGCCGCACCGAGTGCGCAGCATGCAGGCATGTACATGTACATGTATTGTGTACACTTGCACACATACACACAACGTCAGGGTGTGTTTGGCCATGTGGGGGTATGGAGCAGCACACGGTACTTACGAGCTGTATAGTTTGTGCACGCACGATGTTCATACAGTACATGTACATGTACATGTACATGCCTGCATGCTGCGCACTCGGTGCGGGGGATCGGTGCTTACACTCACAGGCGGTGAGTTTGCAAGCTGGAATGGCCGATACGCATACGACATCGATGGTTGGGTCACGCTGATTGGTTGTTGCCAAGCAAGTGCGACCTTCAAAATCACTAGTTGGTCCCGCTATGGATTATGGATATATTCGGTCAGTCTTTTGGTAAGTTTTTGTCGTTTTTTCTGCCAAATATTTTCATGATGTTGTTTTAAGGGTTGCAGATGACGTTGTCATACAATAAAGATCAACTCCATGTGTTTAGAATGTCTGTCATGATTTTGGAAAGTGGAAAAAAAGGACGAATCTGATCACGAGTCTGGCAAAAACTGGTCAAAACTGCTAGTTACACCGATAGTATCAGTCTTGTGTCGTAACCCTCCGGTCTCCGACCGTCGGGAGGATGGAGGGTTACGATTATCGCAACTAGTGTTTTTGTACACACGAGCGCGATTTGGCAATGCATTGTCGTTAATTTTTATTTACCGCAAGGAACTACACAGTGTGTATTTTATTCAATCATGTTCAATCACAAAATGTACATAGCGCCCTCTCTTGATTTAAACGGTATTATATTAAGGTAATCTGCAATCAATCAGTCCACTGGTTCATTCGCACGCAGCAGTACATGGTAGCGTGGCTGCTCGTGTTGTAGTAATTATCTAATGAGATTCGCCAATAAATAGAGTGAGTACCATCATTTGCGTGTGTGTGTTATCTTGAATGGTCTTGAGTTCTTGAGGTCTTGAGTTCTTGAGGTCTTGAGGTTTTGAGGTCTTGACTGGCGATCTCGAGTCTGGAAGCAACTGAGCCCCGATCTCTAGTTTTCGTCCCCTTTTAAAGCCGAGCAGAAGTACGCGCTGCACGCAGCTTGCCGAAGGCAGAGAACTAATTGGTTTATTTATAAGCGTTAAGAAAACACATGTAAACACATTTAGTAGCGTGCGCGCTAGCAGTTTGTAAGCGTGCCGCACTGACCAATACGCACAACCAGATGTGTGAACACTTAATTTAGCTGCAGTTAAGATTACAATAATGGTAAATTAGCAAGACATGTTAATGAGATATAATTTAAATTGTCTCAACAACTCTATAATTATTCCTAAAACGCAAGGCAGTTTTCGCCACACTATGAAAGAAAAAAACACCCTTGTCACACAAAGTTGTGTGCTTTCAGATGCTTGATTTCGAGACCTCAAATTCTAAACTTGAGGTCGCGAAATCAAATTTGTGAAAAATTACTTCTTTCTCGAAAACTACTCCACTTCAGAGGGAGCCGTTTCTCACAATGTTTTATACTACCAACCTCTCCCCATTACTCATCACCAAGTAAGGTTTTATGCTAATAATTATTTTGAGTAATTACCAATAGTGTCCACTGCCTCTAATTTGTTTTTTAATTCTACTCCCAAATATGTGTGGTTGAGGATTTTTTTTCTAGTGTTCAGCTTGATAACAGATTTTTATTTCAAGAAACTCGTGCCTTTGTTTTGTTTGTTTAGTAAAATTGTAAATAAATCTTTCAAATTTGTTTTGTGTAGAAACATACAGCTTTTGCTTCATTCAAAGACCACAGATCTGCAGAACAAGTAAGTAAATACAATTCATATAATACAATATATGTTTTTGTCTAATTATAGTTGAGGCAGCAGTTTATTGGGAAGGAGGCTTGCTTCCAAAGACTTTTAAAAGAATTGTCATACAAAATATGAGCAAAACCATTAATTTAAAGCAATCTGTAATATCGGTATTTTTGCAGGTTCATAAAATATTACAAATACGTTTGTTGTTATTTGTTTTTAAATTCTAGGCCCTTTCCAGATTGCATCAGTTGAAAGTCTTGGGTCATACACTTGTGGTGGAATATGCCAAGAATACTGGCAGTATTCCTGAGGCTGAGCTAGCCGCTGACACAGAGGACAGGTAAATCAATTTACTTCAAATTTAATTTAAATATACACAGTCAACAAAAACATTTAAACAACTACACCATTATGGAGGTCGGAATTCCCATATTGTGCAATAACTGTTTGAACTTGAACGTAGAATGCTCAATGTTTAACCTCATTTCTCTCTCATTAGGTAACTTAGCTTTCTCTCCTGATTCCACTGCTCATCCTTAGCTCTCAGGTTTTTTTAGGATTCTAGCTGGTCATAATTTTCATTATTTTCTTGACCATTATCTGTATATTTAGCTCATTACTGGTGCATTGTTGCATTTTCTCCTGTAGTGTTTATTTTTATGTTGTTTTTGCTTATTATTATTTTCTTTTTTTCTAAGGCTGTTTCCCACAAACCTTGGCTTATTTGAACAATCCGTTAATCAAAACTTATATTATCACATTTTTTCAGTATCATTGGTTAAGTTTACTCTTTGCTAGTGTTGTACTACTTTATTTTTGTCTATGATTCTATCTTTTCTTATTGTGAGTACGGAAATGAATGTTAAATTGAATTGAATTGAAACCATTTTATAGCAATGTATATTTGTCTTCCTTTATATATTCAGATGTAAGGAAGGGACTATTTCTAGAACTGATGAAGATGGTATGAAACAAAGCAATGAAGGAGAACGTCAAACGACCATACTCCAAGAAGAGATGAAAGGCCTTCATCAAAGACTGATGGGGTTATCATCCAATCACGGGTAGGTTGAAGAATCAAATAAGATTCAGCCCATAGTCCAGACAATTTGTAAACATTACCACTGAAAGCCCTCCTGGGGTCGATTTCACAAAGAGTTAGTTTCTCAGGCTTGCGAACTACAGTGCTTTAGTCGATCTTTAGGCATCCTCCTTGAAGGTTTTTTCATCACTCTCAAGCATTGTTGGGATTTATTTAATTCTGCTTAGATTTGATGTGCCACTGAATCCAACAGTTCGTTATCGCTACCCTGCACCAACTGTAAACATCTTAACAAACATCATCAATACCTTGGCATCAGCTCCCAAGTTTTACACCCAAGTACTTCACTTGATGAATAAGATGAGTCTGCCAGCTCCATTTGGTCCAGTCACACCTACTCCACCACTGGTGAGTCTTCTAGTTAATATTAATATGCTACAAAGTATTTCTGTTTTGCTGTTAAAGGCAGTGGACACTATTGATAAGTGCAAAAACTAGCCTTTGCAGTTGGTGTATCTCAACAATATGCATAAAATAACAAACCTGTGAAAATTTTAGCTCAACTGGTCATCGAACTTGCGAGATAATAGTGAAAGAAAAAACACCCTTATCACACGAAGTTGTGTGCGTTTAGATGGTTGATTTCGAGACTTCAAGTTCTAAATCTGAGGTCTCGAAATCAAATTCGTGAAAAATTACTTCTTTCTCAAAAACTATGGCATTCAGAGGGAGCCGTTTCTCA
The DNA here is from genome assembly GCF_902459465.1 of Asterias rubens. Classification (NCBI taxonomy): domain Eukaryota; kingdom Metazoa; phylum Echinodermata; class Asteroidea; order Forcipulatida; family Asteriidae; genus Asterias; species Asterias rubens. The sequence continues at coordinate 19,305,513 of NC_047070.1, read as the reverse complement.
CAATGTTTTATACCATCAACCTCCCCATTACTCGTCACCAAGAAAGGTTTTATGCTAATAATTATTTTGAGTAATTACCGATAGTGTCCACTGCCTTTAAATGATTTTGAATACTTAGACCTGGATCATTTATATTAAAATCTTTGTAAAGATCAAGTTAATAGAATGTTGTAAAAAAAAAAAAACTTCTTTATAAGGTCTGCTGAGAAATATAAGGTCATCAACGGCAATTTCATATATGTTGTGATCAAAGATCCTTAAATGAAAAATGCATATAAATTGGAAAAGAAATAAGTCAAAATTAAAAACCTAATGTTTTACTTCGAAAACGAATGTTTCTTTTTGCAAAACAAATACTTTGATGACCTACTCTTGAAGAATAAACCCCATTTTCCAGGAGATCAATCATGCAAAAGCAGTTTTACAAATTCCATACAAATTGAACTAAGAACCTTTATATTTCTGATGCGACTATATTTAGCCTATTTATCAAAATAACACTATATGATTGAATGGCATGTCATGGCCGAGCGGTTAAGAGCACCGGATTCAAGCTCTGGTGTTTGATCAGCAGAGTGTGGGTTCGAATCCCGGTCGTGACACTTGCTACATAAAATTGGGGAGGTAGTGCTTTCTGCTCTGCCGGCCAGGCTTCGGACTGATGATACCCAAGCCTACATTCGTATGGGCTGTAAAAGGGGTCACCCTGTTTCAGCCCTAGGAGTAGGTGGCAATCAGCCTCTGGAAAAAAATTATTGCAGCCCACACCTTGAAGTGGCCTTCAGGCCTTGTGTGTCTAGCGACTTGCATAAAAAAAATTAAAAAACAGATATAAGAAGGTTAGGTCACAATATTCTGTAATTTGAATTTTGTAATTGATTAGACTTGTATTATTTATTTTCTATCAGGCAGAGGATACTGTACTGCAGCCCTCTATTGACAGTAATCGGTCAGTCATGGCTATGGATGTATCAAGTTCAAGTGACGAGGAATCTGAGATTGAGAGTGATCCGGAAGAAAGAGAAAAGTGAGAAGTTTTGCAATGTCTTCACCCTTATTAGTCTTCATTATTTTATTATTTATACAAAGCTTTTAATGTATTTAAAGTTTGTAGGGTGTCATGGTCCAGTGGTTTAGAGCATCAACTTCAAGTTCTGGTGGGCAAGTCATTGGATGTGTGGTTCGAATCCCGGGCGTTACACGTGTGTCCTTGACGCGATACTTTACTATAATTGCTTCTGTCCACCCAGGGGTATAAATGGGACCTGTGTGGGTAGAGTTGATATTGTGTTCTAAAAAGCCTTCTGAGCGCATAGCAGCTTGGGCTGTATACTCCCCAGGGAGCTGAGAAATATTAAAAGAATGTGGTTGGCGCAATAACCAGGGCACTAATGTAAAGCACATTGATTCGTTTATTGTAAAATTTACTATATAAGAACTATTCAGTATTGTTATAAGTAGTTAAATTTTGTGTTTCTAATTGACAATATTTTTCAGAACGGAAGAAGTGAGAGCATCCCTGAAGAGGCCCTTAAAGACGAAGCCTCTGCAGCAACCAAAGAGACATAAATTGCAGTCCATTGCACCCCCTAAGAACCCACAGACTGGTCCGCTGACATCTCAACCAGCTAAGGCAGTCAATGTGTTTGAACAACCACTGATGGCAGCCAGCAAGAGAATTGAATTCAAGATAACAGAGAACATCGGAGGGTGTGTGGATGGCCAAACACAAGCTGTGAAAGGTAAACAACAGAAATTGTGTTGTATTGTAACTAGAAAGTATGATTTTAACTGATGAACATGTTGTACAGTACTGGTTATTCAATCAGTCAATAACAGAGACAGCAAGGGTCCGTCGCACCGATCTCCTGTGTCCACGTCCTACAGCCTCACGCCACATGTGGTCGCTTTCTTTAGGCCAGCCAAGTTGTTGGGCCCAGGATGATTGAGGGCAGCCTCTAGGCCTCTTCCAGCCAGGAGCTGGTGCTAGGCCTCCTCTGGAGTTGCTATGGTTACTGGTTATTCTCTATGGCCAATTTTAGTGGTGGGCAATAAATCCAACAATGCCACTCTCCGATTATGGAATCCAAAGCAGGAACTCTAACAGTGTCCCAGCCTTCAATTAGTCTCGGAAGACCAACCTTTACTCCTCGTCTGTAGCTGGTCGACAGCATCTTTGTAACGTCTTGTTTCCTTTTTCTTCAGCGCCTTGTATCCTTTGGCAATTTGGCACTTTGGAAATGCAGTTATTATTAAAGTCTACCAATGGCGAGCGGATCAACAAAATTATTCATGTTTAATTACAGAGCCATTATTGCTGAAGTGCATGATAATAATAATAATATTGAGTTTTTGTAAAGCGCTTTTTCACTCCCTACGGGTGTCTCAAAGCGCTTCAAGATATTACCCCTGGTCACTGGGCCTTAATTCACTCCTTAAACCATCTCAGCTCCCTGGGGAGTATACAGCCTCGTGTAACAAATGCGCTAGACGGCTAAATCAATCACAAGAACCATCTCTGCCCTCACAGATACCCATTTACCCCTGGGTGGAGAGAAGCAATAATAGTTAAGTGTCTTGCTCAGGGAAACAAGTGTCACGACCGGGATTCGAACTCAAACTCTGCTGAACAGAATGAGCAGAGCTTGAATTCGGAGCTCTTAACCGCTCGGCCACGACACCCCATGATACCAAGTTTTCCGAACTGTTGGTGTTATTGGGCAATGCAATAAATTCTCTCTCTTTGTGACATATGATACTTGTTATCATTAGCTGTGTCTCCGATCAATCCACAGTGGACAAGTAATTTGTTTCTAGGGGAAATCTGTGCTGGTCGGTACAATGTATTTTGCTTGGACTGTTGAGCCAAACTTATGAGTCCTGGGGCAGGCCAACCCAGCACTGCCTACCATGGCTACAAAACTGAGCCCAATTTCATAGAGCTGCTAAGCACCAAAATTTGCTTAGCATGAAATTCATAAAAACAGGATTATCGATTAAATTTCCATTTGTAGCGTATTGCTTGTCACTGGTATTCAGCTGTTGTTTGCTTATCCTGAAAATCAAGTGGAAATTTGGCTGGTTCTCCTGTTTTTTATCAAGGAAAAAATGTCATGCTTAGCAGCTCTATGAAATTTGCCCCTGGTGGTGAACCTCCTCAGATTTATTTACATGAAGTCCTTTTCTTTGTAGATCAATCACTGCCGGGTATCTATGATCCATCAGTGGCTGATACTTTAGAGTCTTCTCAACAAGTCTCAGGGTTTGGAACATTTGAGCATCCAGTAACTGAGAAAGATGAAGCTCCTTCCAAGAAGGGTTTATACGAAGCTGATGATGAAGATGAAGATGAAGATGTTGAGGAGGAATTGACTGAGTTTATATCCAGAAAGGAACTCAGAAATAAACTTCCATCACATGGTAAGTATCTTGAGACTCAGTTTCTTGAAGATGAAGATGTTGAGGAGGAATTGACTGAGTTTATATCCAGAAAGGAACTCAGAAATAAACTTCCATCACATGGTAAGTATCTTGAGACTCAGTTTCTTGAAGATGAAGATGTTGAGGAGGAATTGACTGAGTTCATATCCATAAAGCTGGAAATCTGGGGTGGAAGAAGTGCGAAGGCGTCGGGTAGCTGATGACAGTGAAGATGATCGAAGGGCTAAGAGATCTTGGACATATACTGGGGCCAAAATTAAAAACAACTTTATACTTTGTGTTTATCTTTCACACTCTATCTCCCGGATGGTTTTCTTTTCTGTCTTTTCTTTTTTTAGAAATAAAGAGGCATCCAGTATTTAAGCGCTATGAGAGGGGTGAACCTACCACAAGGCTGTACCTTAAAAACCTAGCTAAAACAGTCGAGGAAAAAGTAAGTCTAAAAACCTATCAGTTCCAGTGAACTTTACTCACTGCTTTTTTTAAAACGTACTACCCAAGTCAATATTAAGTGTTCATTAAATTTGATTCTACAAGTTATATATTTTAAATTAATTATTTTGTTGTGATGGACTAGCGAAACATGTAAGTTGTTCTGATTTTTGGCACATTCTTTTTGTGTGTTTTATTTCTTCAGGATTTGAAGTATATCTTTGGTCGTTATCTGGACTGGACATCGCCAATTGATAAAGACATGTAAGAAAAACATCAACATTTAAAACTGTGAACACTGTCTCTACCCATAAGCCTTACAGACACAGAACGCACCTCTGCGAAACGTGTGACAAGTGTCAACCATTTCCTTTGTGTATAGACATTTCTATCCCAACATCACAGCCCAATTTTTGTCAACCGAGGTTGGAAAACTATGTCAACAATGGAACGGTCTATACAGTGTGTATTTTGAATCCCAAAATGGGGGACAAGATAATAGTATGTTAGTGAGCTACGTATCATGCAAGGGGTCAACAGCAGGTTGTAAATGTAAGCTTGTTAAGGCTAAGTCACACCAAACTAGTTCTCAAGATGTCCAAACCCGTCCTAAAAAAAATCGTAAAACGGATTTGGTCTGGCTTGTATAACTTGGTCAGAAATGTCTATACTGTGGGCCTTGTAATAATTTCTGGCAACGAGTTAGGTCTGTCTGTAGTGAGAACGAGTTCTGTGTGATGGGGGGGGGGGGGCTTTAACCTTTTCATTTCCCCTGCAGCTTATTATTTTCTTTATGGTTTTTCATTTAGGTTTACCATACAGCTGATGACCCAGGGTCGAATGAAAGGTCAAGCGTTTGTTGGTCTACCCAGCGAGTTTGCTGCTGAGAAAGCATTGAAGGACACCAATGGTTACATTCTACAGGGCAAACCCATCGTAGTGGTATCCTTTTCAACTGCATGCATTGAAAGCAATACAATACAATACAATAATCTTGGCAGACATAGTGTGACAAATTGTGACAAATATCCTTTCATGTTACGAACATAATGTCTTCAAGAAAATTCTTTGTAGTTTCTTGAGTACCCACGAGTACCCACACAGTTGTCTTGGTTTTGCCTGAAAACATTCCTCACAGGAACAGCATTGTAAGGGACAAACCTTTTGGCAATCTGTTCATATTATTATGCCTTTCTCACCATTACTGTATGAAAAGTCTGTCCAACAGTCCTGTTAACAAACAATCATCTTGAAGATGATCCCCAGTTATTACTAAAATACAGAGAAATTTGTTTTGATCTTTATAAAGAAAGAAAAAGTGACAAAAGCTTGACGAAACGCTTTTCTTTTTGCTACCCATTTGTATTAAAATGTCACACATATAGCCCCAACAGTGTGGACAGACCCACTTGCTTCATGGAAGACTCAACCAAACAGAAAGAAGCTCATGTAAATAGTTATTTGCTTGTCTCCTTAACTGAGTTAACCATCAGCAATTTGCAAGATCTGCTAAGTTAAAGGAGAAGGAGGCCCCCAAGAAGAAGACAACAAGGAGGGAGATTTGAAGGGGAGGAAACGCCAAGAATTTTATCTTTGAGAGGGCAAGGCCATTCTGCAAACAGCACTTCCGCTGGAAATTCTTGAAGTATATGGGAACTCTCCATGTCGCTGTTCGTGATTTGAGATGTGTGGCGGTAAGACTATGAGAATAAAAGCAGGCAATTTCATCTCTGAGAGGGCAAGGCCATTTTCATTTTCCAAACAGCTCTTCCGCTGGAAAATCTTAAGTCTATGGGAACTCCCATGTTGGTGTTTGTGATTTGATTTGTGTGGCGGTAAAGGCCGGTTCATACTCGCTGCGTATTCACTGCAGATAATTAATAACAACATCTATAACGCTAAACATTGACACATCAAATAGTGTTCATTGAAATCAAACTGTTTTTTTATTGTTTTCAAATAATGACAGAATACAATTTTAATTTTCTTTTTAACTGCACACAAACATTCTTGCCATTTGATTGGTAGAACAAGTTATCCTTTTTGTTGCCCTGTACATGTATGCTGCCGCAACAATCCAATATTAAATACAGTCCTATATGGATAATTGTAGGATGCTTCACAGCATTGGCAATGCTGTTGCTTCCAAAATATTCTTTTCCTACAATTTTTTTCAAACAAGGCAAGGTCCTATCACGAAGGACAAGGTTGTTGCGTATATCGCGTCCTCCATGTTATTTAAGATTATTTAAATAGAATTTTCAGAGCATAGGTCGTACATGTTTTAGTCGGAAACAAAACATTTCAAATGACAAGGATATAATATGAGACTTTAATAAAACAAATATTGAATGCAGTGTGTTCATGCAGTGTAGCCGAATATAATTATTCGGTGAAGTCTGGGCCCAATTTCATGGCTCTGCTAACCGTAAGCACAGAATCGCCGCTTACGGAAGCAGGGAATTCTGTGCCTATGGCAAGCGTTTCTCACGGGTTAGCGGCGAATGTTTGCTTCTGGGCGTGCGTACCCCACGTTACCAAGCATTGTAGGTCACAAGGCTAGCGCAGAAATTAGGCGCTTGCACGTAAGCGGGGAATCGTGGTCGAAAGCACAGAATTTGGCGGAGTGCATAGCCATGAAATTGGGCCCTGGCTATTCCATTTCACTCAGCCTCGCCTTCTGAATTTGAGTAGTCCAGATTTCACAAAGTGATTGTATTCAACAACAATGCACTCATCTGCATTCAATATTTGTTGGTACAAAACTTTCTTTTGTGAAATTGATTTTTATTATGTGTGTGTGCAGTTGCCAACACCTTTTGAACAATTCAGGAAATATACATACAGTCATTTTGTTTTTTACAGTGTAAAATAAATGTCACTGAAAACAGCTTGGAAATATCCATAAACTATTTCTAGAATCTTTAATTATTGCTAACCTTCAGTTGCCCTCTTTCTAATCACTACGACCAATCCTAAGCAGGAAGGGAAAACAGTCTGGTCCTTTTTGAATTATGATGGATATTACTACTGAGCACGGGGTATAAGACCGCGTTAATAAGATAGTGTTTCCTGTCAATACAAAATGGGTTAAACTGGCGTCACAAACCAGCCATCAACAACAACACTTTATGGGTCGTTTGGAAAAGGAAAATGATTTTGTCAAGTATCCAATAGTATACCAGGCTTACAACTTATGGTCTCCAATAGTCTAGACTTTTTATACCTTCAGGAATAAACTCAAACTTTATTTTCAATTTTCATTTGCATAACTGGTTTATGTTTGGTCTACATCCAGTGTTAGGTCTACTTTGGTCATGACTGTGGTTTTAGTTTGACCACCTCGCAGTCCAGCCAGGAATGTCTGGGGCTTGGGAACGTTGCTGAAACTATCCGTCTTAGTTTGACTTGCAGTATCCCTGAAGAAAAGAGACAAAAACATATTTAGGTTATAAAACACAAATCTTTAAAAAAATAATTTAAAAAAGACCATGAAAACCTTCAAAAAGTCCTTCACAAGTATTACTTACTTATGGAGACTTGAATGAAACCCATCTGCAGTTGGGCATTAGTAATAGCTTCTTACTTGGGCAGGTAGACTTGAATGAAAAGTCTACCCATCCCCAGTTGGGTATTAGTTTGAGCTACTTACTTGGGCAGGTAGACTTGAATGAAACCCATTCCCATTTAGGCATTAGTTTTAGCTTCTTTCTTGGGCAGGTAGACTTGAATGAAAAGTCTACCCATTCCCAGTTGGGTAATGGTTTTAGCTTCTTACTTGGGCAGGTAGACTGGAATGAATAGTCTACCCATCCCCAGTTGGGTATTAGTTTTAGTTGGGCAGGTAGACTTCAATGAAAAGCCTACCCATCCCCAATTGGGTGGAAGTTTAAAATTAAAAGCTACTTACTTGGGCAGGTAGACTTGAGTGACATTATCTCGTCTGAGATTACTCAAGTTGGTCTGCATGGAGTGAGTCACCTTGTTACGCAGGTTGGTCTGAGGCAAAGAAAGGGTACATTCTGGATTAGCAATGCTGGGGTTAGAAATTGAAGAACATTCTTTGACTCCTTTTTGTGTGAGCATTTCATCAGTTTTATCTCATATAAATAATCAATTTATAATAACACACAATAGTTTGAGTACTTTTCAGGCATGAATTTTTGTCCTTGGACAACAAATTGAGTATAAGGGCTATCCCACATGTTAGACATGGTGTAGGGCTCTTCTAAAAAAAAACTTCATGCCTTATTAAAACAGTTTTTCGTATATTTCCCCAAGTGCACAAAAAAACACAGAAAGAATATCACTTCATGAAAATTTTGAAATTAATTGTTTCTTCAATTTTCCCGAATGTAAACTGTAATGATTGGCTTACCAGTTTGATGGCTTTTCTTCTTAGCTCCCATTCATTCCACTCATATGACTTAACGATGTTAGACTCTATTGGGTGAACTTCAGTCTGCACTCCCATATCACATTTAGTTATTGGCTTCTCTATCATCTGACCTTGGTCCTTGCCCTGTACGTAGGTCAAAGGTCAAGGGGGTCACGTTATAGGAATCGTAAGGATAAAACTTTATTCTGACATTGTTAGAGACGACTCGTTCATGAAATGATCATCAAATGTATTCATTTGGATTCTTAAACCTGACTATCAGGCCGATGATATTCCTCAGGCGGTCTCAACTTCTAAATCAAAGTCAAATTTTAACATATAAAAATAATGAAACTTATATTTTTCTCAAGGTTTAGCTTATTCTATAGGATGGCAAAATAATATAGAGATATGGACTTAAAGACCCTGAATGATAGACACTGTACAAAGCCTTTGAGAAAGACTCTGCTTGGGTTGAAACATAAAGCAATTAACCATTTGTTTGCCTTTAGGTCCGATTGACCCCTTGCGTGCGCGTCACACGCGGCGACTGATGCCACGCTCACCATGTTGGTGGTCAATAGGTTCACCTAAAATGCGCACTTCTCTGAATAACACACGTTGACATTGACCACCAAAATGGCGCATCCAAGATTATTCTGATGATGACTTCAGGTGAATAGGGTCAATACCATCGGTCCTTTTGGTTGGTAAAGCAGTTTGCAACAGCTAAGCCTATTTTTGCATTGTAAAAATCTCATTTCCCTCTGACCTTAGTAAAATACAGAGTTGACTTTAACTTGAACTGACCTGAGTGTAGGGTGTAATAGTAGCAAACTGAGCGTGAAGCTCCAGTAACTGGATTAGTTCAGGAGATATCTTAGCACACTCTGCTACATGTTGGATATACCTGAAAATAAGCACATACACACTTTCAGTAGCTATCAAAGGAAGGAAGGGTCCCCGTTTGGTTTTTGTCACACTATACGCCTCTCTTCACATTTATGCATGAGGTACATCACAATGCTAACCCAAAACGAGGCGATGGGCACAGCACACCAAGTGGTGGCGGACATGCGCCTATAGCTTCAGCAGCAACCAACCCTCGGAAATCCGAGAAACGTTTAAATCATGCGCAAATCGTTTCTCTGTTCTAATCAGTTGGAGCGTTTCAGACAAATTAATTTCACAGGAGGCTTAATAGTTTTTCCAAGTAAGCTTTCAGATAAAATTACACACTATTTTTTGGTGGTCATAACCAAAAGATGACCCTACCTTTCACTCTGTAATTAGCTTTCTTAATCCTCCACAATCCATACCCGTGTTGAGTCTGGTTTTGATGGATTGAGAATTTCACAGCAAAGCTTTTGACTCTTTACCCTCTTATCTATGGGTGCGTTCTCTTAGCTTCCCCAGGTCGACCCCGGTCTGCCCCGGTATGTACAAATAGCTTTGACGGGGCTCACCCGGTTCAGCCCCCAGTGCCCTGCTTGTGGAGTGGATCACTCGGGGGCGACCTGAGGTGCATGGCGTTACCACGAGAGGGCGAGTGTGGTCGTTCGATTAGCTCTTGTCAGGGGCTCAACCGAGTGAGCACCGCGGGGTAGACCCAGGGAAGCTAATCAAACGCACCCCAAGATTGGTCCGACTGCAAATCTCATCAAGGGATTAATGAGTATCTAGGGTTGAGAGTCTTCTAACCCTGATGAGAGACTCACCTGTTGGGATCACTAGCAAACTCATAAGCTGCTTCCTTTGATGAGAAGACATAGTAGCGATCATTATAGCGTAGTACTCCGATATCTGGATTACCAGGTAACAGCAAACGATCAAAACGAACCAATGCCCAGCCGCAGTAACCCTGAACATAAAGTAATGAAATGGATTGGGTTACAATGACATAGCGGTATACTGGCCTGTGTGCCTCTTTTGAAAGAGCAAAGGGCACCAAAGCATAAAGGGCACTCTATGAGGAAATTGTAAATATCTAATGGAGCATTTCGAGGGCACCAAGGCAATAACCCAGGGGGCATAGAGGAAATTGCCTTCATTGCCTCCGTGAAAATCGGTCGTCGAAGTTGCGAGATAATAATGAAAGAAAAAACACCCTTGTCACACGAAGTTGTGTGCTTTCAGATGCTTGATTTCGAGACCTCAAATTCAAAATCTGAGGTCCTGAAATCGATTTTGTGGAAGATTACTTCTTTCCTCGAAAACTACGTTACTAGCCGTTTCTCACAATGTATTATACAACCAACAGCTCCTCATTACTCGTACAAAGTAAGGTGTTAAGCGAAAAATTATTTTGAGTAATTACCAATAATGTCCACTGCCTTTAGAGGTTCTTTGAAAGATCTTGAAATACAAAAGTTAAAACTTGCCTTATGTCAATTGACCGTTCCAATAGGCTCTGCCCACGTCGACGTGTGAGCAAGAACACATGGGGCTCTCCAATCCCTTTCTGCACAACTCTGACGCGCGCCAAGATACGCGCACGCATGTCGGACCTTATTTGTCAGACCTTCGTTGCGTTGTGATTGGTCAACACGCAATGGGGCAGAGCTTAGTGGATCGGTCTATTGTAATACTTGCTGAGATAATAAAGCAATGGTGCGGACTTACCCGATATTGAAGAGGAAGTCTTTCAAAGTTCTTTGTAGTTTCTGGGAATAACCATTCTACGCGCTTAAAATCAGAAGGTTGTACACGGTGTTCATCCCCTGTAGTCTGACGTCAAGGAATTCAATGGAAGATGCATTTTGTTAAAACATGGATGTGTTTTCGATTGAGGAGAAATTGTATAACTCATAGAAAGATGTTTTTTGACTCATGACTATATTGTGTGGTTTGTTTTTTTACAGAACTGGGGACATGATATGGTGCTTACACACATTGGTAATGGGTAAATCAAAAACTAATACAGTTGAGTTAGTTCCAAGACATTAATCATACCTTTGTACTACATGTAGAAAACCTTGAGTAATTTTTATGACGGTTGTGTTTTTTGAGTCCTAACTCTTTGATTTCTTGAAACTAATCCTACCTCTCTAATTCTCTCTTCATCTGATCTGACGTGTAATCCCTCAAGAAAAGGGACCATCATCTCGGCTGTAAATACATCCTTATGTCCCTAAAGAGAAATCATTTAAATCAGGATTGGTACTTGTGAAGGGCTTGTGTGCTTCGTGTTTGATAGGGCAATGGCAACGGGCATTTTCTCTTTGGTAAAGGACACCCTATGAGGAAATTGTAAATTTCTACTGGAGCATTTCAGGGGCATCAAGGCAATGACGAGGGGGGCATGGGGGCAATTGCCCTCATTGCCTCCATGAAGTATCACGCCTGCGAACTTGTATTAGCAGGGACTGTTAAAACACTAAAAACAATATGTAAGGTACTTAGTTAGAGTTTCTGCACCAGGAGTGTCACCTTGTGACAGACATGGCTCATTATAAGTCTTCATTAATATTTATAATAGTTAAAAACAGTTAGACATATAAAAGTTTAACAAGTACTCTCAGGCCTGATACTTCACGGAGGCAACGAAGGCGATTGCCTCCGTGTCCCCTTGCCATTGCCTTGGTGCCCTTGAAATGCTCCAGTAGAAATTTACAATTTCCTCATAGGGTGCCCTTTACCAAGAAGAAAATGCCTTGGTGCCCTTGCCCTTTCAAAAACGAAGCATCACACTCTGTAATAGCAAATCAAATAATATAAGAAAAGCAGATTGCACCCTCCCCTTATAAACAAAAAACAGAACCACAAGTGACTATACATAAACAAATGTGATACTTGTTTGTTTTAACAACATAATAATAAGATGTTTTATTGTTACTTGTAATTAAACAAGTATTTGTACAGTGAAATGGGTTTTGGTCCTGCTCGCTCAAAGATATGTGATATAAAAGTACACACTAAAAATTTACCATTTTTTGTTTACACCAAAAGAAATTGAATATATAATACAAACATTTATGAAAAGCATTACAATTTACAGGCGAAATCTGAAAGATAAAAACAGCACGATCACGAACATACCTTTGTGAAAGGTTCCAAGCTGGCCAGAATGTTACTGAGAACACTCAGTAGAACCATCTCATCTTGAAAACCACTCCAGATATGAGCAAGATTGATGAACTGAGGCTAAAAATAGTAACATGAAATGGAAAGTTTAAAATATAGTAACATGAAATGGAAAGTTTACAATGTCAAATCATTACAAAATGTAAAAAAACATACATTTCTATCTAAGTAGCTTTCTCATTACAGTCTCTATGGCAGACAATACCAAGTGTAGGCTAACCCAGTGACCACCATTCCAAAGCACTCGGCCCAATTTTACAGCACTGCTTAATGGTAAGCAAGTTTGTATGCTTAATGGTAAGCAAGTTTGTATGCTTAATGGTAAGCAAGTTTGTATGCTTAATGGTAAGCAAGTTTGTATGCTTAATGGTAAGCAAGTTTGCTCAGGTGTAAGCGTATTTCACAGGTTAGCAAGAAAATTAAGCGACAGTCTTGGACTTTCACCATGGATTTGCATTGTGACATCATTCAATTTCGTGCAGTAAGCACAGGAAGGTTTACAGCATGCCTTTTTCTTAGCATGGCTACGAAATGGAAATCGCAGAGTAAGCACAAAAGCGGTTGTTAGGCAGCTCTATGAAAATGTGCCTTGGTCAATGACCAGCTGCTGTTGACAGACTAACGATTGGATAGATGAAGTTTCTTGTGACTCTAGACAATATTGTAATCTTAGACTGCTAGACTTACATAGACTTGTGCTGTAGGGACGGCAGTCTTAGACTGTACAGTTGCCTGTAGCTGTTCAAGTCTGGATCCAAGTTGGGCTTCTAACATCTCTACCTGTTGAGCACAGCTTATCACATCATTCTAAAAGAAGCAAAATGAAAGAGAGATTCTTTAAGGAACATGCAATGTTACATCTGGTGAAAACCATCTGGGCTAAAGAGATTCCTCGGCCTGATTTCACTAACATAGCCCTCATTTAGGACTAGTCCGTGGACACTAGTGGAGTTAAAAACCTAAGGCTAGTCGTAAGTTAGAACAGACAAGACTAGTCTTAAGTCCTTGTGAAATCCACCCCTGGATCCGGACTACCAGACATGGTTTCAAGTTTCCCTTGAGCGAGGCTTTCAGGAGCCTTCACAGCCAATTCTGAAACAACAAAAACAGCAGGTAGAAGACTTTAGCCCAGTTCATACTTCCTGCGAATGCGAATGCAAATTTTGACATCAATCGACTTGTGCTCAACTTCTGCGAAACATTCGCTGCAAAAAACAGCACTGTAACGACAAAATTCGAACCAACAATCGTAGGAAGTATGAATCTGGCTTTACTGTTAAAGCAGCTGTCTATTACTGCGGTATTGAGACAAGTTATATTTCAAAATGTCCAAAAAGATTGCAGATACTTACAAGAATGATCCTAAGAAATGACTCATGTTGTCGAATGTTTATAAGAGACTCTTTCAGTGCTTTGACGGACGGTCCTTCTGTTACCTCCCCTGCCATAATCCTCTCAATCAATGCTGAAAGTGGAGAAAAAAAACCTGAGTCATTTTCAAGATACAACCTGATAAGTAACTTATATTTATTTCACTTATTATCGAGTCACTACACAAGTCCCCATCCATTGCTGCACACAGCTTCCTGGGGTTGATTTCACAAAGAGTTGGAACTAGTCCTTACTTTTAGGGCTAGTCCCTGGAGATATTAAAAAACTTAAGGCTAATCCTAACTTGGGATAAGTAACTCGTCGTAACTCGAGACAAGACTAGTCCTAACTCTTTGTGAAGTCCACCCCAGGCCATCTTGGTTGCATGGCTCTAGAAGGAGTGAGCAGACTAGCTGGTGTTCCATTTTCGGTTTCTGGCTGCATTCACAAGCTGTTTGTTCATCTACGAAACCCCACCTCTGCATTTCACTATATTCAAAGCCAGAACAGGGTAGACTCTTTTGATTAGGAAGATAATTCTCCAGAAAAACGCTTTGTTTACCTCTGCATGTAAGATGTTCTTCTAACCATTTGCTGATTACTACTTGATTGGCAGTTAATGTAATAGTTTACTGAGATGGTTAAGAATCACTTTACCTGTATACTTGAAAGCAACATCACAAGATCGCTGAATGGCTGTATCTACATTCTGAGTAGTGGCTGGAACCGCCTCATTCAAAATGGCAGGCACTGAAATCGGACAAAACAATTCATGAATTTGTCTTTGCTACGGTTTTTCTTTCTATTACACTGAGCTACAAGATTCACAATAGAAGAAAGTCCCATGATTCACAAACACTGGAAATTAAAGCTACATAATATTTTTGTTTCTGAAAAAATTATATATTCAGATGGAAGAAGATGGCGACCAACTCACAATCATCAATGCCTTCTCCTCCTTTCCCACATTCTTTATTAAAGAGGCGGATACCGGTGACGATCTGCGTCAGTTCAACGAGTTGTCTCTCTTTGTCTCTCTTGACTAGAGACATAAAGGTACCAAGCTCCGTCTGTGGAAACACACTCTGTAGGGCAGCTACAAATAAAACACACAAAAATTCATTAAAGACAGTGTACACTATTGGTAATTGTCAAAGACTAGTCTTCACAGTTGGTGTACCTCAACATATGCATGAAATAACAAACCTGTGAAAATTTGAGCTCAAGTGGTCATCGAACTTGCGAGATAATAATGAAAGAAAAAAAAAACGCCCTTATCACACGAAGTTGTGTGCGTCTAGATGGTTGATATCGAGACCTCAAGTTCTAAATGTGAGGTCTCGTAATCAAATTCGTGGGAAACTACTTCTTTCTCGAAAACTATGGCACTTCAGAGGGAGCTGTTTCTCACAATGTTTTATACTATCAACCTCTCCCCACTACTCGTTACCAAGTAAGGTTTTATGCTAATAAATATTTTGAGTAATTACCAATAGTGTCCACTGCCTTTAAATTTCAAAAACTTTAATTCATTCTAACTGAAATGGGAGACTTTTGGACAGTCCTTTTTCAGTTCTCGCCAGTAGTGCGCGTTCTCAGACCTACACGCACAATACTGAGCAAGTGTGCGCATGCTCAGAGCCCCCAAAAAAGACAGACCTGCTGCCGAAAGCGTCTCTCATCGAGTCAAAACTTAAGTAAAAAAAATACCTACAGTTTTAAATAGACAATTTTTAAGTGTTGAACAAATGATCAAACAAACTTCAATGGGATTTTCTAATTCGTATGACAATACTATGCATTCCTGAGACATTGTTCATCACATGAGGAATGATGCAATGCTACAAGAAGGTCAAACAAGTACCTGTTGCCTCACGAACCACAGCAATATCTGTGGGTGAGCCAAGACCTGAGCGGAGCAACACTGCGGACACAATCTTCCTGTAGAGACTTTCAAGTTCCTCCCTAGTGCGGGCTCGGCTATCCGTTATCTCACGAATTACTGGTGTAAGACGTTGCTCCAAAACACGTCGGTGTTCATCCAAGAAGTCCGCTACAACAGAGGTAAAATATGAAATGTATTCTGTATAAGAGATGTATTTCGTTCAAATAAGTCCTACTTTTTTTGCATTATCACAAAGCAATAAGAGTAAATATAAATATTAATAGTAAACTTGCGGGTTCAACCATGAGTAAAATCTTTTTTGAAGGAGTGGTGGCTCTGAAAAGAGCCGGTTCGGTCTCGACGTTTGGAACAGTATACTCTGCACGTCTTCAGGAGAAAAGCAATTAAATTCATCGCAAGACAACATTTTATGTGTTACCATAGTGATTTGTATTGAGACATCACACTTCACCAACAAACTACTATTGATTTGCAGTTAAGATCAATCTTAGCTCTTTGTGAAATCGCCACCCTGGCAGCCCTGGCCTTTACTTACCTCTACTGGTGTAGTTCATATCAAAATAAACCTGCATTTTCACCGTATCCAGAGCTGGTGATCTTGTATCCAACAAGTGATCCACACAAATCTATTGAAAGAAACAAGACAAAAAATACACACAAATTAAAGCACACGCTTTTATAACCGACTAGTTGATACATAATACACCTTTATTAAAAACAAGGAAATTCGGATTAGTAAAGTAATCTATTTGAAAATATTGGTGACAACCTCATAGAAAGTATGTTATTGAAAATTGCTTGTAGAACTCTAAACCAATGCGGAGAGTGTAAAAACCCCTGCATATCTTTTATAAAAGTCTAGCTTTTCACCCCGTCATCAACTTGAATGCTTCTCTTTACCCTCACTATTTGAAAAGAGAGATCATCAAAGATTTAGTTTCCTATATAATTAAAACGAACCATAAACGGACCTTTATTAGCTTTTGGACGTCATCTTTAGTAAGTGTCCTGTCAACATTGAATTCATTAGCAGGATCCAACACAACAGCTTTAACCATGAAGGCTACCAGCGTCTCGGAGACTGCTTGTCCTTTGCTGGCACATTCCTGGGCTATTTCTCTAATGATGTTTTTAATCACACTCTCCGCCTGAGCCCGAGACATTGTGTGTGGCGTTTTGTATTTCTAAAAGCTGTCGAGAGAAGGAAAACATAAATATTTACAATTTAAAAAATTGTTATGATGACGATGATGCCAAAATGCAATTTCTTGTTAATATTATTTATTTTATTTTAACAATTTTGATTTATATATATTGTATTTGCTAGTTTTCCTGATTCTGTTAAATTGTAGTATAATACTGTTTTTTGTGAACGTTTTATTGTCTTGTATCTTGGCCGAGTAAACAATAATATATAACAACAATAAAAAAAGAAATACAACCCAGCTAGTTCAATTTGCAAATTTAATAAGAGGGTCAACAAACTATCCCGATGGGCATGTTCCCTCAATCATCCACACTGACTTAATAAATAATGTCTAACCCTAAGATTGGAAATAATTTCCACTCTGATGACCATTTTTATGCTTGCAATAAACCCGTTTCAGTTTGATCATGCAGGAAGCAATTGTTTTTCTTATGGCAACAATTATTATTGATATTACAAAACTAATTTAAAATTAAAAATATCCTTAGTTAGTTCATGTTTGCAGTTTGTAGGTCTAGCTAGTAGTAGTTATTGTAACTTAATTCTAATTGAAATTCTTTTAAAAATCTGCATCAATCAAATTCAAAACAACACAAAATTGAAAACATGCAAAAATAGTTGCAAATCCAAAATGCATGAACATGAATACATGACATTGATTGACAATGACCTATCAATCAATCATGCGAGTATATAAATACGGAATCTACTGACTTCAAAAAACTATCACTCTCAGCAGGCAATACGCAATCCAGTCAGTAAATAAATTATAAATAGAAATCAGCAAAATAATATGCCTATCGTTTACTGCTGTCCGTGAACTGGACCACAACAACAGAATTAGCCAACAATAATGTAACATTTATATACCTCTATGATGACATTTCAAACAAGTTTAAATAATAGTATTATACACATACATTATATCAATGTTAACTAAAATATTTGTTTTATGTCAAACCGTATCAGATGAACGGAGAAATTTGGTCACTGCACTGCAAAAGATGACATAAACATCGTAGCTGACATTAACCCCATGGAAACTCCAAACAAGTGATTTGATTGGATAGCCTGACGTCACCTTTGACCTTAACCAACTTCATTCTCAAGATTGATCGACCCCTTCGCAGTATTTCATTGCCTTTGACGGTATTGCTTCATGCTTTGAGAGGGACACAACAGTGGGTCTGCGATTTCCATATCAAACTATCAGAATAAAAAACAACAAAATTTGTGAAAATATTCATTTTATTTATATGCCTGTGAAATAAAACCCGGGTAAAGAACTCAACTAAATTTTGATAGAGCGCCACCGTGCGGCAGCAGTGAGATAACCAGGAGCCATCCGGGAGCCCTTTAAACCTGCGCGCGCACACTACGGCCTTTACGCACTGGAGTTTCAACGAGGCCCGCGAACCAAGAAAAATGGACAAGGTAAATTTCAATTTTTTCTTCATTTACCAAAACTTTTCCGTCATTTAAATGAACACAACATATCTTCACGTATTTCTTGTTTAAACAAAATTAACTCATACTCTTGCAAAGTTTAATAGACCTCCACAAATTATGAGTTTATTGTTTGGTCAGAAACGGGTTTGGTTTTTTAAAATGGCGATTTTACCCGCCGTACGTTGTTGCACATGTGTACGTAACAATACACGCCCATCATAGGACAACAATCTGACACACATTTTCAAAGGATATTTGTGTGTAATTGAATTATCAAGAAACCGTATAATTTGTATACGGTCAAAGACAAGAGCAGGCACTTTTATTTGTTAACTGAATGTTTAATTAAGTTAACAAGTAAACATGTTAAATTAAATGGATAAATAAAATAAAACAATTTAATTTAAAAAAGAAAGTCAAGTGTTGTGACTCAGTCAAGTCAAGTCAAAATAATGAAAATCATTTAGATTACTAAGTGCAGTGCAGTATCGTAGTGTCATATGTTACCGACCCTCTTATGTTTTCGACCCCCAACCTTGATTCCTGTTTACCGCGAGACTTGTGCAAGCTCCACCGGTGACAGAAGCTCGCTGCGGCTGTTGACCCACCGTCTGTATTTCATCATCATCATCATCATCATCATCATCATCATCATCATCATAGCCGTCTTCCCGAGGTAGATCCCGGAAATGGCGTCTTAACTAAGAGTCTCCATATAGGTATGTGTTCCTTGCTAGGTGTCCTGCTGATGCCACAGATGGTATGTCAGCCTCTTCACAGAAGTGAAGATGTCTTCAAGCCATCGTTTCCCTGGTCTTCCTCTGGGTCTGTTTCCTGCAATGTGGCCTTCTGGAAGTATTTTGGGGTATCGGCCATTGCCCATTCTGTTCACATGCCCATATACTTGAGTTTAGTTTTCCTAATTGAAGTTGGAAGATCTTTATAGTAGTGCTTTCTTTAGTGTCCATGTTTCGGAGCTGTAGGTGGCTATTGGTAGAACCAAGACACTGTAAAGATTAAGCTTGGTTGAATTCTTGATATCTTTGGATGTCCATAGAGTTCAACTTTTGCATGGCTCCCATGGCAAGTCCAACTCTACGCTTGATGTCATTTTCTGAAATCACACCCCCCAAGTAGATGAAGTTTTCGACTTGGTCCAAGGATTCACCATCTATCTGGCTGTTAAGCTGGATCTTAACTCTGTTAAGGACTTGGACGACAGTTTTGCTTTTGTTTATTGTCAGACCAAACTTCTTGCTGGAGGTATCAACTGAGAATAAAGTTTCCTGTTGTAGATTATGCTCAAGCATTTATAAAATGATTTTTTGTATAAATCAGTACTTTTTTAGTGCATTATGCCTTATGCCCCCTCTCGCACTCTTTGTTCTTCTGCTAAGTCCCTTTTAATTATTCCTAGAACTTTCTCATCATATGGCGATCGTTCCTTTTCCGCTTGTGCTCCTAAACTTTGGAACGCTTTACCTAATAACATCAGGCGCTGTAGTTCTCTTCATTGTTTAAAAACTTGCTTAAAACTCATTTATTTAAATCCTCTTACACTTAGCTCGTTACATGTCTTGACAGTAGATTATTCATCGTATAATTTTGTATTATGTTCTACATTTCTTTTTTGTCGTATGTATTGTTTTTTTGTTCTGCGCCTCGGAATAGGGTCTTGTACACTAGATAGATGGCGCATTATAAATGCATTATTATTATTATTATTATTATTAGTATTATTATTATTATGTCAACAATCAAATGAGTCAAAGAAACATCACCCGACCTAAAGTTCCCAACAAAATTATCAAGTTTCATTCTCCTTCTGTCACTTGATACATGTAGATCACGTGATGTGGTTGAAAAAAATGAAATTTTTTTTTTTATTAACTGCAGACTAGTAAATTCTAATAAACATAATAAACAATTAAATAGGCCTATGTCTATATTTTTTAAAGAGAAAATATAACTTGACAATACTTGATCCAAGTATAAATGAGATAAACCTGTTCTTCCACATGTCACCAAGCTTGCTCAAATAAAAACAGTCAAATGCATTTTGAACTGTGTATGGAAACAAATTCTCACTTTGATTCTTGTCTAAAAATCTCTCATGCCGTGTAAACTTTTGTAAAGTCCTTTGGTATTATGTATTTCCCCAACACTTTTTTAACCCTGGGTGGGTCTCCCTTTTCGAGATACAACTTATAAATTAATTGTTTTTCTTGTAAAGTCTCCACTTTTTATTTTTATTGTAACTTCAATGGGCTTTGACAAGTACAGAAATAAATTTGTTACCAAAATAACTGACCCCAAGAAGTAAATTGGTTTGATTATCAAAGTAGCATCGTCGTTGTTGTTAATCTTGTTGTGATAAGTGTTTTTTCCAACTTAGGAATGTTAGTCTTGTATTCAAACGAACTCTACGTATTATTTGTCAAAAAGTTGAATCAAGAAAGTGAATTAAGGAGAGTGACTTGCTCCCCTAACAAAACCCACATTTAATTAACACTCAATAACACAATAGTTAACCTTTTTATTGCTAAATTTAATGAGTCGACTTTAATCCAAATTTTGTTGCAATCCTATGTCATACCATGCCAGTGCAAAATAAAAGTCTGTAGATCAGCAGAAAAAAGATAGAAAAAAAATCCACAAAAGAATGATTCAAAACTAATAGCCCCTAATTGAAGCTAAAAATACTCTTGTTAAATTGTAAGGAGTGTTTTTTTTTTAGCTCTCCTTAAAATTTTTGAGGAGCGTGATCGCGCTCCTTTTAAATGAAGGCCTGCCCAAGCCAAGACTCCAACAAAATATGATACGTTTTATTTTTATTTTTATGTATGTCAAATTTAAATAACTGTGGGCGTAAACCTTTGTGTTTTGGCAGCCAGCTAGAAAGTACACGCAATCTTACCATGACTTTGCGTATTTTTGCCGGGGCGAAACATGATGTGTACACAACATGTACAGTGTTTTGTCAACAGAGGGACGATTTGAATGTAAACATAGGTCACATCGTCTTTATGCATCATGTTTTTAGGCATTCTTTACTTTAATTTAGCTAGCAGAGAAATGTGGCTTTTACCTTGCGAAAGGATAATGATGACCAACTTATGCAGAAATCATAAGCCATACAGTTGGCTCCAGATTTCTTAAACACTAGGCCAACAAGCTTACCAAGTGCTATTATTTTGAGGGTAAAAACTGATTTATTTTCAGTAATTTTTAAGCGACATTGTTTTGCTATATAGTTACCTTGCAGGCTGTCATCCCTGTCAATGTAGTCATGGTGTGGTGAAAGCAACGCTGGAGCTGTCCTGTCAGCAAAAGATGAAAGATGTCCCCTCCCCTGATCCTACTATCCCATGACAGAAGTGTTATGAAGGTTTGAATTAATGCATTTTTTTTTTACAATGTACTTATTAGGATTTGGAGGTTGGGTCTTTTTTTATCAACTTTTATGCATTTAGGGCTTTAGCTTGTCCTCTCCTTTTTAAGTCAGTGTGTTGTTATTTTTTTACAATAATGAATGTAAACACGTAAATTTAAGTTTTTTTGTGATATTGTTAACCTTATGGAATGAATATAAATGAATGAATTCTTTTCATAACCAAAAGAGTACCATCCACTTTAAGTCAAAATACAGGATTGTTCTTTGCTAGGGAATAATCATTTCCTTCTGCAGAAGATTGACATGTCTTCAGACAGATGCAAGTCTCAAATCCATCAAACAGTTCAGTGTACCTTTATTAACTCTTGCTCTATCTTAATGTGTCTCTTTCAGATGGCTGCCAAGGATATCCACCACATCTTGTTCTGGCAAGGTGAAGTAGACGAACCATCCATACAGTTAAGATGTCTTCCTACTACGGAAATGATCAGTGGATGCATTGGACAGGGATCTTGACTTCTCCAGACATTCACGATGACAGACTTCCACTTGAAACTTTGGTTTGGCTGAGACATAATTTGGAGGAGCAGTGTTGACAGGTAAGGCAGTTTACTGAATTAAGTAAGTGATTAAATGATGGGATTGTTGTTGTTACTCTTTATTCTCATGGTATCAATACTCAACAGGCATGACAGGTGTTTGTTTTTGATCATTGTGTTTTATGGAGGGTGCTAGGGGCTAGGCAAACCTGCTTCTTAGATAGACTTCGCTAAGTCCTGTTCTCGTGCGAGGGGTCCCTTTAAAACATATCGTGCCAACTAACAAACAAACTGTAGGTATTGTGGTTTTGAGAATGGGATTTTACTCGGTTGTTTCTTACTTCTGCACGTTGTTAACAAATAATTTTCCCAAATGGCGACATGTACAAAACGAATAGGAGTGTGGAAGCGCTGCCCTGTCTGTAAAATATTCATTAAACTCTGTGACATCACAGTGCAGAAAACATTGTTAGTGCACACACATGCGTCTAGACATACTCGTTGCAATGACCGGGGCTGGCAAACTCATCAGTAGGCAAGGGGATGTTTCATTGAATTGCACTTCCCAAATATTCAAAGTTAAAATTTTGCAAACTATATCAACCCAAATGTATGTTACAATAAATTAACTTGATTCAAATGATCATTAAGCTTTCTTTTTTTTGTTCGCTCTCTGTGTTTTAAAAAATGGTTTTGTATATTTTATTACTGCTTAGTTGCTTTTGGTATTCCTCTAAGTATTTTTCGTTTTAATTTGTTTGTGATTTTAATGGTTTATTTTTATTGTTCATTGCACCTCTGATCTGTGTTGCATTCCCTCACTTTTTAGCCTTAAATTTTGGTTGTCTCTTCTTCTAATTTCCTTGGTTATTTGCATTTTAAACACTGTGTATTTTTATTTGTTATTGTTTACCATGTTTCCTTCCCCAATGGTTTAATGGTTTATATTTGATTGTTCATTGTAATGTGCCTTGGAACAGCTTTGCATGGAATTGGCCCAGTATAAATCAGTTTTTATTATTGTTATTATTATGAATAAAATGCAAGATTGTCAAATTTTGCAGTAATTTTTAACAGACATTTGCATTTTAAACACTGTGTATTTTTATTTGTTATTGTTTACCATGTTTCCTTCCCCAATTGATTGTTCATTGTAATGTGCCTTGGAACAGCTTTGCATGGAATTGGCCCAGTATAAATCAGTTTTTATTATTGTAATTATTATGAATAAAATGCGAAATTGTCAAATTTTGCAGTAATTTTTAACAGACATTGTTTTGTTAGTTACCTTGCAGGCTGTCATCCCTCAACAGTGTATTGTGTGGTGGATGCAATGCTGGAGCTGTCGTCTCAGCAGAAGATGTACCCCTCCCCTGATCCTACAAAATCATGACAGAGAAGTATTACAACGGTTTGATTCAATGCATTCTAACAATAAACAATAGAGTACCATCCACTTAAGTTCAAATTACAAGATTGTTCTTTGCTCGGTGAGAAATCTTTCCTTCTGCAGAAGATTGACATGTCTTCAGACAGATGCAAGTGTCGAATCCACCAAACAGTTCAATATACCTTCATTAACTCTTGCTCATTAGTAATTTGTTCTTTCAGATGGCTGCCCAGGATATCCAGCATGTCTTGTTCTGGCAAGGTGAAGCAGACAAACCATCAACACAGTTGAGATGTCTTCCTACTAGGATGGAAATGATCACCTGATGCATCAAACAGGGATCTCAACTTCCCCAGACATTCACGATGACAGACTTCCACTTGAAACTTTGGTTTGGCTGAGACACCATTTGGAGGAGCAGTGTTGACAGGTAAGGCAGTTTTTTTAATGCTGTGGGCGTCGCGCGTATCGCGTGGTGTTGCACAACTGTTTTAACCGTTGCTCTTGACCAACAGGAATGAAGAAACTGTCTTATAAGAACAGTTGCAAAGTCGCATGTCACGCTCAGAACATCACACTTTTTATCGGTCATTAACAAGAGGTTTATGCACACCCACCTGACACGCTCTCCCCCAATAGGAGTAGAGAAACTGTCTGGGGTATTTATTAATTCTTTTTCATGTTGCCTTGCCTCAGATTTGAGCTCTTAATGTTTCGGGTCGTCACTTTCGTTTCTTAATTTTTGTTGCTCTCTGTATTTTAAAAAATGGTTTTGTGTATTATTATTACTGCTTCGTTGCTTTTTGTATTCCTCTAAATATTTACCGTCTCAATGTGTTTGTGGTTTTAATGGTTTATTTTTATTGTTCATTGCGCCTTTGATCTGTGTTGCATTCCCTCACTTGTTAGCCTTTAATTTTGGCTGTCTCTTTTTCTAATTTCCTTGGTTATTTGCATTTTAAACACTGTATTTTTATTTGTTATTGTTTACGATGTTTCCTTCCCCAATGGTTTAATGGTTTATTTTTATTGTTCATTGCGCTTTTGATCTGTGATGCATTCCCTCACTTGTTAGCCTTTAACTTTGGTTGTCTCTTTTTCTTATTTCCTTGGTTATTTGCATTTTAAACACTGTGTATTTTTATTTGTTATTGTTTACCATGTTTCCTTCCTAATGGTTTAATGGTTTATATTTGATTGTTCATTGTAATGTGCCTTGGAACAGCTTTGCATGGAATTGGCCCAGTATAAATCAGTTTTTATTATTGTTATTATTATGAATAAAATGCGAGATTGTCAAATTTTGCAGTAAATTTTAACAGACATTGTTTTGTTAGTTACCTTGCAGGCTGTCATCCCTCAGTGTATTGTGTGGTGGATGCAATGCTGGAGCTGTCGTCTCAGCAGAAGATGTACCCCTCCCCTGATCCTACAAAATCATGACAGAGAAGTATTACAACGGTTTGATTCAATGCATTCTAACAATAAACAATAGAGTACCATCCACTTAAGTTCAAATTACAAGATTGTTCTTTGCTCGGTGAGAAATCTTTCCTTCTGCAGAAGATTGGCATGTCTTCAGACAGATGCAAGTGTCGAATCCACCAAACAGTTCAATATACCTTCATTAACTCTTGCTCATTAGTAATTTGTTCTTTCAGATGGCTGCCCAGGATATCCAGCATGTCTTGTTCTGGCAAGGTGAAATAGACGAACCATCAATACAGTTGAGATGTCTTCCTACTAGGATGGAAATGATCACCTGTATGCATCGCACAGAGATCTCGACTTCTCCAGACACTAATAATGAAAGACTTCCACTTGAAACTTTGGTTTGGCTGAGACATCATTTGGAGGAGCAGTGTTGACAGGTAAGGCAGTTTTTTTAATGCTGTGGGCGTCGCGCGTATCGCGTGGTGTGGCACAACTGTTTCAACCGTTGCTCTTGACCAACAGGAATGAAGAAACTGTCTTATAAGAACAGTTGCAAAGTCGCATGTCACACTCAGAACCTCACACTTTTTATCGGTCATTAACAAGAGGTTTATGCACACCCACCTGACACGCTCTCCCCCAATAGGAGTAGAGAAACTGTCTGGGGTATTTATTAATTCTTTTTCATGTTGCCTTGCCTCAGATTTGAGCTCTTAATGTTTCGGGTCGTCACTTTCGTTTCTTAATTTTTTTTCGCTCTCTGTATTTTTAAAAATGGTTTTGTGTATTATTATTACTGCTTCGTTGCTTTCGGTATTCCTCTAAATATTTTTTGTCTCAATGTGTTTGTGGTTTTAATGGTTTAGAAGATTGACGTGTCTTTAGACAGATGCAAGTGTCGAATCCACCAAACAGTTCAATATACCTTTATCAACTCTTGCTCATTAGTAATTTGTTCTTTCAGATGGCTGCCCAGGATATCCAGCGCATCTTGTTCTGGCAAGGTGAAGTAGACGAACCATCAATACAGTTGAGATGTCTTCCTACAGGATGGAAATGATCACCTGATGCATCAAACAGGGATCTCAACTTCCCCAGACATTCACGATGACAGACTTCCACTTGAAACTTTGGTTTGGCTGATACATCATTTGGAGGAGCAGTCTTGACAGGTAAGGCAGTTTACTGAATTAAGTCAGTGATTAAATAATGGGTTTGTGGCTGTTACTTTTTATTCTCATGGTACAATACTCAACAGGTGTTTTGTCATTGTGTTTTATCAAGGGTGCTAAGGGCTTGGCAAACCTGCTTCTTGGGTAGCCCTACTGAGTAACCAAACCACTAATGTACATATTTTTTGTTAAAATTTATGCAGGCTTGTGAAACTTTACAGCTAACTGGAGGTAATTTGGGGCGACAAAAATTATGCACGGTCTGGAACCCAAATGTTGATAACTTGGACACAAAAACAAGACCAATGCCCCAATGGACGGCTTAGCCTAAACACTCTGAAATTCTTTGGAGTTTGTAATTAATTATCTCAGCTTTTTTTGTCGTTGCAGGTGATAAGTGTGGACCATCTCCAAGGACTGGCATGAGGCAAAGTCTTGGTAAAGTATTACAACTAATTCAAAGATCCTTGTATGTTTGGCAATCATTTGTGGTTTGGCATTACAGGCTGGGCTTAGTTTTTTCTTTAAGGTTTTGTAATAATGTAATAATAGTAGGAAATCCTCCAACCATTTGAATGGTATTTTAAAAGTTTTCTTTTCAATAGTTTTGAAAGAGTTGCCTGACAAAATATTTAATCTGATCTTTTTTTTTCTTCCTTTTTTTCATGTGGGGTTTGAAAGATTTTGGGGAGGTATTTTTTGAAGCTGCGTTTCGAACCCTAATATCAAGATAAATTCTTAGCTGTTGTTAATTTAAAGTGTGCATGCCATTTGCTGGATTAGTTTCATTCTGAAAGCTCATTGATAAACCAGTTTGTTGTTGCTTTCAATTATTAGTCTCGATACAATACTAAAAACACATTCCAAAGATGGAAGCAAGTTAACTGTTTAAATAATGGATAATGTTCTCATGTTCAAACTTTGTGATTTGTTTGTGTTGTGGTCAGGCGTAACTTCTCTGGAGGTCTTTGGCAACATCCCTCCATGAGAGTCTGTGGCGTGTCGGACATCAAGTGGTCGACTGACTGAGTGAGTGAGTGTGTGATAACATCTCCGGAGACATCTACCTGTCGACAATTCAATGTGCAAGACCAGGTACCAGTCCCAAATAATGAGCTGTATTCTCCAGTCAAAGGTGAATTTCTCAAAAGAATACTTTCAACATTTAAACAGGTCCCAAATGAAACTCTGTTATAGTTTGACATTTGCTAGATTGGTAACGAGCATTGGAGAGCTGTTGATAGTATACAAATATTGAGTGGCTCAGAGTGGAATGGGAGGAATATTATCGCAAGGTAAAATTTGGACTCACGAGGCGAAGCCGAGTAAAATGGAACAGTTCAAATTTTACCGAGCGATAATATTCCTTCCATTCCACATTTAAAGCCACTCAATATTTGTTTTATATAACTGACGTATAGATCCTTATCATTTGATGAATTTTAAAAGGATAACATTATGAAAAATCACACAAATTACTGACCACCAAAAATCATGTAGCGCCGCGTAGCAGCAACAATGCACAAATCGGATCACAACCTTTTGCACAGATGCTCCTTTGTTTTAGCAGCGGCGCTCTGTACTGCTCAAAAACATTGGGAACAAGGATGATCCTAACTGTTGAATGGGAAATGCTATTGCCCATGGGTGAATAGGTCTTTTTGATCGCCGGTGCGGATGGGAGTAATAGTGAATGTCACGTGAAGTAAGTTCCACCAATCAAATGACAAGGATCTGTATGTCAGTTATATAATATATAACATTGTGAGAAACGGCTCGCTCTGAAGTAGCATAGACTTTGAGAAAGAGGTAATTTCTCACTAAATTAATAAAAGACTTCTAGCCTGAAGTCATTTATTCCTAATCGTCCAACAAGGGTGCTTTTCTCTCATCATTTTCTCGCAACTTTGATGACCAATTTAGCTAAAACTTTCACATGCTGGTTATTTTATTCTTATGTTGGGATACACCAAGGTAGAAGACTGGTCTTGACAGTTACCAAGCATGTACCTTCCCTTTGAATTATTTTCATTATTTCATTAGTTTGATTATTTAAATTGCAACAATCTAAACATTCGTGAGGTGAGGTGCATGAGTTCCTCCAATCATTTTCTTGCTGCTTTGAATGAGTTATCTTCATTTAAGTTTGATCAAAAAGATAAATTCAGAGAATAGCAAACTATCTAAAATCCGACTATTTCAATGATGAATCAAGGAAGGTAGTGGAAGCACTTAAAGGTTAACTATAACTGCATGAAAACAAATCCATGAGCTTTTGTAGCAATAACTACTTCATCATATTTGTTGCTACAAAGCTAATGCAGTTTGTTATGTAACTAGTCTATATGTGCTACGTAACCTTTACCTTTCTTGCTTAGCGGCCATACTAGCATGGCTACCTCTATCATTGTTGCTACAAAGCTAATGCAGTTTGTTATGTAACTAGTCTATATGTGCTACGTAACCTTTACCTTTCTTGCTTAGCGGCCATACTAGCATGGCTACCTCTATCATTGTTGCTACGAAGCTAATGCAGTTTGTTATTTAACTAGTCTATATGTGCTACGCAACCTTTACCTTTCTTGCTTAGTGGCCATACTAGCATGGCTACCTCTATCATTGTTGCTACGAAGCTAATGCAGTTTGTTATTTAACTAGTCTATATGTGCTACGCAACCTTTACCTTTCTTGCTTAGCGGACATACTAGCATGGCTACCTCTATCATTGTTGCTACAAAGCTAATGCAGTTTGTTATGTAACTAGTCTATATGTGCTACGTAACCTTTACCTTTCTTGCTTAGTGGCCATACTAGCTTGGCTACCTCTATCATTGTTGCTACAAAGCTAATGCAGTTTGTTATGTAACTAGTCTATATGTGCTACGTAACCTTTACCTTTCTTGCTTAGCGACCATACTAGCATGGCTACCTCTATCATTGTTTAAGTGACTTCTTAAACACTAAATTTTGCAATTTGTTTGTGTTTCAGTCAGGCTTAGCATCTCCAAAGACATCAACCTGTAGACAAGTAAATGTCCAAGACCAGCCTAAGATAAAAGAGCTACACCCTCCAGCAAACATGGCAAAAGGTAAATTTACAAAACTATACGCGTATCATTTACCCCTGACACTGAATGGAAATCTAATATTTGTTGCTCTTTAAATCAATGCCTTAAAATTGATGCCCTCTGGTGGTATGTCATTAGTTGTCAGTCTGTCATTGGTGCCATCCCGATTCCATCTTTCCAATGGTTACGCGCAGATGAAGTATCTACACTGTCCTTATCATTTTCTGCCTTGGTTAAAGAAATCGTTTTTTTTTATCCAGTGGTCCATCACTGCTATATTTCCAAACTTTTATGTCTACAAACGAACGGCTATCATGAATTGCAATGGTGCACCAATAGTCACAAAATGGTTTACTAGTGAGTAAATCCATTGGTTGTTCATATGGGTAATTCTGCACCATCGACCATCGGTGCTGGTAGTTGTGGGTTATCCTTCGCCCAAACTTCCTCATTGAATGGGCCATGTGCCCCTCCTCTCCATCGAGGGGCAATGGCTTGATCCAGCGATCCTCCTCCAGCAAAATGGAACTTTTGTGATGTTCCAATATGCTCTTCTGTCTGTCATTGGTCCAACCAATCCGGCACAGGTGATAGTGGGATATTCTTTGTCCCACTACCCTCTATATGTTGGCTTTGAGCATCTCCCTTCCATGTGATGGTTGGGTCTTTTTTATCCTTTTACAGCAAACTTGGACTTTGATCAAGTCCTCATTTGCTCTTGTGTCCGGCATTGGTCCAACCAATCCGGCACAGGTGATAGTGGGATATTCTTTGTCCCACTACCCTCTATATGTTGGCTTTGAGCATCTCCCTTCCATGTGATGGTTGGGTCTTTTTTATCCTTTTACAGCAAACTTGGACTTTGATCAAGTCCTCATTTGCTCTTGTGTCCGGGCATTGGTCCGACCAACTCGGCACAGGTGACAGTGAGATATTCTTTGTCTCGCTACCCTCAGTATGTTGGCTTTGCGCCTCTCTCATCCATGCTATGATGGTTGGGTCCCTTAATCCTTTTACAGCAAACTGGGACTTTGATCAAGTCCACATTTGCTCTTCTGTCCGGTATTGGTCCGACCAATCCGGCACAGGTGACAGTGAGATATTCTTTGTCTCGCTACCCTCAGTATGTTGGCTTTGCGCCTCTCCCATCCATGCTATGATGGTTGGGTCCCTTAATTTTTCTATCGCAAACTTGGACTTTGATCAAGTCCTCATTTGCTGTTGTGTCCGGCATTGGTCCGACCAATCCGGCACAGGTGATAGTGAGATTTTCTTTGTCTCGCTACCCTCTATATGTTGGCTTTGCGCCTCTCCCATCCATGCTATGATGGTTGGGTCCCTTAATCCTTCTATAGCAAACTGGGACTTTGATCAAGTCCTCATTTGCTCTTGTGTCCGGCATTGGTCCGACCAATCCGGCACAGGTGACAGTGAGATATTCTTTGTCTCGCTACCCTCTGTATGTTGGCTTTGCACCCTTCTCATCCATGCTATGATGGTTGGGTCCCTTAATCCTTCTACAGCAAACTTGGACTTTGATCAAGTCCTCATTTGCTCTTGTGTCCGGGCATTGGTCCGACCAATCCGGCACAGGTGACAGTGAGATATTCTTTGTCTCGCTACCCTCAGTATGTTGGCTTTGCGCCTCTCCCATCCATGCTATGATGGTTGGGTCCATTAATCCTTCTACAGCAAACTTGGACTTTGATCAAGTCCTCATTTGCTCTTGTGTCCGGCATTGGTCCGACCAATCCGGCACAGGTGATAGTGAGATATTCTTTGTCTCGCTACCCTCTTTATGTTGGCTTTGCGCCTCTCCCATCCATGCTATGATGGTTGGGTCCATTAATCCTTCTACAGCAAACTTGGACTTTGATCAAGTCCTCATTTGCTCTTGTGTCCGGAAATTGGTCCGACCAATCTAGCACAGGTGACAGTGAGATATTCTTTGTCTCGCTACCCTCTGTATGTTGGCTTTGCGCCTCTCTCATCCATGCTATGATGGTTGGGTCCCTTAATCCTTCTATAGCAAACTTGGACTTTGATCAAATCCTCATTTGCTCTTGTGTCCGGCATTGGTCCGACCAATCCGGCACAGGTTATAGTGAGATATTCTTTGACTCACTACCCTCTGTATGTTGGCTTTGCGCCTCTCCCATCCATGCTATGATGGTTGGGTCCCTTAATCCTTCTATCGCAAACTTGGACTTTGATCAAGTCCTCATTTGCTCTTGTGTCCGGCATTGGTCCGACCAATCCGGCACAGGTGATAGTGAGATATTCTTTGTCTCGCTACCCTCTGTATGTTGGCTTTGCGCCTCTCCCATCCATGCTATGATGGTTGGGTCCCTTAATCCTTCTACAGCAAACTTGGACTTTGATCAAGTCCTCATTTGCTCTTGTGTCCGGGCATTGGTCCGACCAATCCGGCACAGGTGACAGTGAGATATTCTTTGTCTCGCTACCCTCTAAATGTTGGCTTTGCGCCTCTCCCATCCATGCTATGATGGTTGGGTCCCTTAATCCTTCTATAGCAAACTTGGACTTTGATCAAGTCCTCATTTGCTCTTGTGTCCGGCATTGGTCCGACCAATCCAGCACAGGTGATAGTGAGATATTCTTTGTCTCGCTACCCTCTGTATATTGGCTTTGCGCCTCTCCCATCCATGCTATGATGGTTGGGTCCCTTAATCCTTCTACAGCAAACTTGGACTTTGATCAAGTCCTCATTTGCTCTTGTGTCCGGGCATTGGTCCGACCAATCCGGCACAGGTGACAGTGAGATATTCTTTGTCTCGCTACCCTCTGTATGTTGGCTTTGCGCCTCTCCCATCCATGCTATGATGGTTGGGTCCCTTAATCCTTCTATAGCAAACTTGGACTTTGATCAAGTCCTCATTTGCTCTTGTGTCCGGCATTGGTCCGAACCGATCCGGCACAGGTGATAGTGAGATATTCTTTGTCTCGCTACCCTCTGTATGTTGGCTTTTCGCTCTCCCATCCATGCTATGATGGTTGGGTCCCTTAATCCTTTTACAGCAAACTTTGACTTTGATCAAATCCTCATTTGCTCTTGTGTCCGGCATTGGTCTGACCAATCCGGCACAGGTGATAGTGAGATATTCTTTGTCTCGCTACCCTCTGTATGTTGGCTTTGCGCCTCTCCCACCCATGCTATGATGGTTGGGTCCCTTAATCCTTCTAAAGCGATCTGGGACTTTGATCAAGTCCTCATTTGCTCTTGTGTCCGGCATTGGTCTGACCAATCCGGCACAGGTGATAGTGAGATATTCTTTGTCTCACTACCCTCTGTATGTTGGCTTTGCGCCTCTCCCACCCATGCTATGATGGTTGGGTCCCTTAATCCTTTTACAGCAAACTGGGACTTTGATCAAGTCCTCATTTGCTCTTGTGTCCGGCATTGGTCCGACCAATCTGGCACAGGTGATAGTGAGATATTTTTTGTCTCGCTACCCTCTGTATGTTGGCTTTGCGCCTCTCTCATCCATGCTATGATGGTTGGGTCCCTTAATCCTTCTACAGCAAACTTGGACTTTGATCAAGTCCACATTTGCTCTTCTGTCCGGTATTGGTCCGACCAATCCGGCACAGGTGATAGTGAGATATTCTTTGTCTCGCTACCCTCTGTATGTTGGCTTTGCGCCTCTCCTATCCATGCTATGATGGTTGGGTCCATTAATCCTTCTACAGCAAACTGGGACTTTGATCAAGTCCTCATTTGCTCTTGTGTCCGGCATTGGTCCGACCAATCCGGCACAGGTGATAGTGAGATATTCTTTGTCTCGCTACCCTCTTT
Source organism: Asterias rubens (assembly GCF_902459465.1). Classification (NCBI taxonomy): domain Eukaryota; kingdom Metazoa; phylum Echinodermata; class Asteroidea; order Forcipulatida; family Asteriidae; genus Asterias; species Asterias rubens. Next base: position 19,272,432 of record NC_047070.1, on the reverse strand, counting down.
ATGTTGGCTTTGCGCCTCTCCCATCCATGCTATGATGGTTGGGTCCATTAATCCTTCTACAGCAAACTTGGACTTTGATCAAGTCCTCATTTGCTCTTGTGTCCGGGCATTGGTCCGACCAATCCGGCACAGGTGACAGTGAGATATTCTTTGTCTCGCTACCCTCTGTATGTTGGCTTTGCTCCTCTCTCATCCATGCTATGATGGTTGGGTCCCTTAATCCTTCTATAGCAAACTTGGACTTTGATCAAGTCCTCATTTGCTCTTGTGTCCGGCATTGGTCTGACCAATCCGGCACAGGTTATAGTGAGATATTCTTTGACTCACTACCCTCTGTATGTTGGCTTTGCGCCTCTCCCACCCATGCTATGATGGTTGGGTCCCTTAATCCTTCTACAGCAAACTTGGACTTTGATCAAGTCCTCATTTGCTCTTGTGTCCGGGCATTGGTCCGACCAATCCGGCACAGGTGACAGTGAGATATTCTTTGTCTCGCTACCCTCTGTATGTTGGCTTGGCACCCTTCTCATCCATGCTATGATGGTTGGGTCCCTTAATCCTTCTACAGCAAACTTGGACTTTGATCAAGTCCTCATTTGCTCTTGTGTCCGGGCATTGGTCCGACCAATCCGGCACAGGTGATAGTGAGATATTCTTTGTCTCGCTACCCTCTGTATGTTGGCTTTGCGCCTCTCCCATCCATGCTATGATGGTTGGGTCCCTTAATCCTTCTATAGCAAACTTGGTCTTTGATCAAGTCCTCATTTGCTCTTGTGTCCAGGATTGGTCCGACCGATCCGGCACAGGTGATAGTGAGATATTCTTTGTCTCGCTACCCTCTGTATGTTGGCTTTGCGCCTCTCCTATCCATGCTATGATGGTTGGGTCCCTTAATCCTTTTACAGCAAACTTGGACTTTGATCAAATCCTCATTTGCTCTTGTGTCCGGCATTGGTCTGACCAATCCGGCAGAGGTGATAGTGAGATATTCTTTGTCTCGCTACCCTCTGTATGTTGGCTTTGCGCCTCTCCCACCCATGCTATGATGGTTGGGTCCCTTAATCCTTCTAAAGCGATCTTGGACTTTGATCAAGTCCTCATTTGCTCTTGTGTCCGGCATTTGTCCGACCAATCCGGCACAGGTGACAGTGAGATATTCTTTGTCTCGCTACCCTCTATATGTTGGCTTTGCGCCTCTCCCATCCATGCTATGATGGTTGGGTCCCTTAATCCTTCTACAGCAAACTTGGACTTTGATCAAGTCCTCATTTGCTCTTGTGTCCGGCATTGGTCCGACCAATCCGGCACAGGTGATAGTGAGATATTCTTTGTCTCGCTACCCTCTAAATGTTGGCTTTGCGCCTCTCCCATCCATGCTATGATGGTTGGGTCCCTTAATCCTTCTATAGCAAACTTGGACTTTGATCAAGTCCTCATTTGCTCTTGTGTCCGGCATTGGTCCGACCGATCCGGCACAGGTGATAGTGAGATATTCTTTGTCTCGCTACCCTCTGTATATTGGCTTTGCGCCTCTCCCATCCATGCTATGATGGTTGGGTCCCTTAATCCTTCTACAGCAAACTTGGACTTTGATCAAGTCCTCATTTGCTCTTGTGTCCGGCATTGGTCCGACCGATCCGGCACAGGTGATAGTGAGTTATTCTTTGTCTCGCTACCCTCTGTATGTTGGCTTTGCGCCTCTCCCATCCATGCTATGATGGTTGGGTCCCTTAATCCTTTTACAGCAAACTTGGACTTTGATCAAATCCTCATTTGCTCTTGTGTCCGGCATTGGTCTGACCAATCCGGCAGAGGTGATAGTGAGATATTCTTTGTCTCGCTACCCTCTGTATGTTGGCTTGGCACCCTTCTCATCCATGCTATGATGGTTGGGTCCCTTAATCCTTCTACAGCAAACTTGGACTTTGATCAAGTCCTCATTTGCTCTTGTGTCCGGGCATTGGTCCGACCAATCCGGCACAGGTGATAGTGAGATATTCTTTGTCTCGCTACCCTCTGTATGTTGGCTTTGCGCCTCTCCCATCCATGCTATGATGGTTGGGTCCCTTAATCCTTCTATAGCAAACTTGGTCTTTGATCAAGTCCTCATTTGCTCTTGTGTCCAGGATTGGTCCGACCGATCCGGCACAGGTGATAGTGAGATATTCTTTGTCTCGCTACCCTCTGTATGTTGGCTTTGCGCCTCTCCTATCCATGCTATGATGGTTGGGTCCCTTAATCCTTTTACAGCAAACTTGGACTTTGATCAAATCCTCATTTGCTCTTGTGTCCGGCATTGGTCTGACCAATCCGGCAGAGGTGATAGTGAGATATTCTTTGTCTCGCTACCCTCTGTATGTTGGCTTTGCGCCTCTCCCACCCATGCTATGATGGTTGGGTCCCTTAATCCTTCTAAAGCGATCTTGGACTTTGATCAAGTCCTCATTTGCTCTTGTGTCCGGCATTTGTCCGACCAATCCGGCACAGGTGACAGTGAGATATTCTTTGTCTCGCTACCCTCTATATGTTGGCTTTGCGCCTCTCCCATCCATGCTATGATGGTTGGGTCCCTTAATCCTTCTACAGCAAACTTGGACTTTGATCAAGTCCTCATTTGCTCTTGTGTCCGGCATTGGTCCGACCAATCCGGCACAGGTGATAGTGAGATATTCTTTGTCTCGCTACCCTCTAAATGTTGGCTTTGCGCCTCTCCCATCCATGCTATGATGGTTGGGTCCCTTAATCCTTCTATAGCAAACTTGGACTTTGATCAAGTCCTCATTTGCTCTTGTGTCCGGCATTGGTCCGACCGATCCGGCACAGGTGATAGTGAGATATTCTTTGTCTCGCTACCCTCTGTATATTGGCTTTGCGCCTCTCCCATCCATGCTATGATGGTTGGGTCCCTTAATCCTTCTACAGCAAACTTGGACTTTGATCAAGTCCTCATTTGCTCTTGTGTCCGGCATTGGTCCGACCGATCCGGCACAGGTGATAGTGAGTTATTCTTTGTCTCGCTACCCTCTGTATGTTGGCTTTGCGCCTCTCCCATCCATGCTATGATGGTTGGGTCCATTAATCCTTTTACAGCAAACTTGGACTTTGATCAAATCCTCATTTGCTCTTGTGTCCGGCATTGGTCTGACCAATCCGGCACAGGTGATAGTGAGATATTCTTTGTCTCGCTACCCTCTGTATGTTGGCTTTGCGCCTCTCCCACCCATGCTATGATGGTTGGGTCCCTTAATCCTTCTAAAGCGATCTGGGACTTTGATCAAGTCCTCATTTGCTCTTGTGTCCGGCATTGGTCTGACCAATCCGGCACAGGTGATAGTGAGATATTCTTTGTCTCGCTACCCTCTGTATGTTGGCTTTGCGCCTCTCCCCTCCATGCTACGATGGTTGGGTCCCTTAATCCTTCTATCGCAAACTTGGATTGATCAAGTCCTCATTTGCTCTTGTGTCCGGGCATTGGTCCGACCAATCCGGCACAGGTGACAGTGAGATATTCTTTGTCTCGCTACCCTCTGTATGTTGGCTTTGCGCCTCTCTCATCCATGCTATGATGGTTGGGTCCCTTAATCCTTTTACAGCAAACTTGGACTTTGATCAAATCCTCATTTGCTCTTGTGTCCGGCATTGGTCTGACCAATCCGGCACAGGTGATAGTGAGATATTCTTTGTCTCGCTACCCTCTGTATGTTGGCTTTGCGCCTCTCCCACCCATGCTATGATGGTTGGGTCCCTTAATCCTTCTAAAGCGATCTGGGACTTTGATCAAGTCCTCATTTGCTCTTGTGTCCAGCATTGGTCTGACCAATCCAGCACAGGTGATAGTGAGATATTCTTTGTCTCGCTACCCTCTTTATGTTGGCTTTGCGCCTCTCCCCTCCATGCTACGATGGTTGGGTCCCTTAATCCTTCTATCGCAAACTTGGATTGATCAAGTCCTCATTAGCTCTTGTGTCCGGCATTGGTCTGACCAATCCGGCACAGGTGATAGTGAGATATTCTTTGTCTCGCTACCCTCTGTATGTTGGCTTTGCGCCTCTCTCATCCATGCTATGATGGTTGGGTCCCTTAATCCTTCTATCGCAAACTTGGATTGATCAAGTCCTCATTTGCTCTTCTGTCCAGCATTGGTCCGACCAATCCGGCACAGGTGATAGTGAGATATTCTTTGTCCCACTACCCTCTTTATGTTGGCTTTTTGCCTCTCCCCTCCATGCTACGATGGTTGGGGTCTTTGATTATTCTTTAATAGCAAAATGGGACTATGATAAAGTCCACATTTGCTCATCTGTCCGATGTTGGTCCGACCAACCCGACACATGTGATAGTGCGGAATCCTTCACCCCACTACCCTTCATGTGTTGGCTTTGGGCCTCTCCCTTCCATGCTGTAATGGTTGGGTTATTTTTCTTCCTCTAGCAAATTGGGACTCATGTTTGATGTTCCGGCAGCAGTATCTTCAATGCGAGCGCATGGCAAAAAGGTTTTTAGCTCTTCGTGAAAATTCGATTCGGTTTTCTTGAGGTTTGTGTCTTTCATCAACGTGGAAAAATCCTTCGTGAAACTGCTGAAGACATATGTCTGGTGAGTACCTTTCGATGCTTTCAACGTTTGTTTATTTTTGACTTAATGAAAACACTAATGTACAAATTACAAAAGAAATTCATTTCATTTACTAATGGGAATTTCAAAGAAAAACAAAGGGATTTTTTCGCATTTTACCTGTGTTTGGGTAGCTTTGCAGCTTCCAAAGGCATTGACTGGTAAACAATTAGATGTCTAAACCTAGCCTAAATTTATATGAGATGGACTCTCCTTGATCTTGTGTTTTATTTCTAAATGATACTACAAAAATGTAATAATAATTATTAGGAAACCATTAACCCCTGTTAAGCCGAAAACCAAACACAATGTACCAGAAGACAAGCAGAGAATACTGTTCGAAACGTCGAGACCCAATCGCCTCTTTTCAGAGCTAACACTGACCCTAAGAGATTTTCACATAGTTGTACCCGCAAGTTAACTATTTATTAATGTACATACAAATTACTGATCATAACAACTAACACAAAAACTTATTATATAGCGACCAATACAAACAAATTTTTCTTATTTAGAAATATATATATATTTTAGTTCCGTAAAGTTTTGCTACTAACATCTAAAAAGAAATAGCTCTCTAAGGTTTTATTACTAACAACAAATGTACTCAATGCAGAGGTATTTTAATAATATATTAAAAAAAAAAAAATTATTAAACATGTTAAATTATTCTAATTGCACTAAGTGTTTGGTAGCTATACATGCTACTAACATCTAAAAAGATATAGCTCTCTATGATTTTATGACTAAAAAAAAAGTACTTATTACAAAAGTATTTGATTATATATTATTAAAAATGAATGATTTAAAATGTTAAATTTATATAAGTTGGACTCTCCTTGATTTTTTTTTTTTTTTCCTAAACGATACTAATAAATGTATTCATAATTATTAGGAAATCATAAACCCCACGGGTTAAGAGGAAAACCATACACAATGTACTTGATTCAAACTTGTTAGTATATTGTCAGTTCAGAAAAGGTTTTTAATCAACCCTGCATGAGATTTTGCCCACTGTTGACTTACAAATGTATTTTGTATTTTTTCCTTTCAGGGTCAGAGATGTAGCTCCTAGTTCCCTGAAATAAAGTGCAGAGGGAATCTCCTCTACTGACATCTTGAAGGCTGCAGGGTACGCGTATCAAAACATCAGACTCGTCAAGACATCTTTAAAGCAGTTCATCTATAGATCATGAAAGAACAATCCAGCAATAAGTTGTCATCAATATTGAGACATTGTAGGTGAAATATTTTGATATTGATAATGTTTGTAATCGTCCTATAGTGGGCTGTTTAATTTGTAGCACCATAAGTACACCATAAGCAAGCAAGCACATATGCGTTTTTTATGCTATGAAATTAGCGATCTTAGAGTCTTGGTGGTGCGGCAGTTCGTTTGAAATTTGACGGAGGAGTGCGGCGGTCGAAAGGAATTGACAGAGGAGTGCGGCGGTCGAAAGGAATTGACGGAGGAGTGCGGCGGTCGAAAGGAATTGACGGAGGAGTGCGGCGGACGAAAGGAATTGACGGAGGAGTGCGGCGGTCGAAAGGAATTGACGGAGGAGTGCGGCGGTCGAAAGGAATTGACGGAGGAGTGCGGCGGTCGAAAGGAATTGACGGAGGAGTGCGGCGGTCGAAAGGAATTGACGGAGGAGTGCGGCGGTTCGATTAAAGGGACCTGGACACTTGCACGTGGCATGTGGGGTCCTACTTCCGGCTCGGGCCACTGGGTGGTTGATCTTAAAGGTGCATTTGGGCTCCTCATCTGTCAGGATGGTGCCGGTGTTATCACAAGTATGGTTGACCAACGGAAGTAGTCCCTAGTCCTTTCAACTAGGGACCGCGTTACTAAGAGTAGGGAGGCTGTCCTGGCGCCGAAGTTGGGACAGTGGACCGGACCCGTCCCCTTAAGGGGCGGTGCAATGGCTCTTACGATCTCAGAAAGCGCGTGGGGCCGGTATCCTGGAACCTGCACGATGGTAGCCCTGCTAATTGAACTAAGCTAACCAGGATGACAATCAGCAAAATCTGATGACAAAAAAATGCTTGCGATGGTGTACTTATGTATAATGGTGTGCTTTAAATATAAATGATTTGTAGAATGTATTGAACATATATTACGTCAATGGTGGGAGAGTGTTGAAGGTATGTCACCCCAGTATGATGTCTTGCAGTGTATCCCATTATAGTCTGTCTCCTATCATGGGAGTGTCAGCTCCTATAATGGTGACATTGTGAGAATGCACTTATCATGCGAAGGTGCGTGCTGCTTCTGCATTGATGCTGAGGTGAATGCCACTTCTACATTGATGCGGAGGTTCAGGACGCTTCTGCCTTGTGCGGAGCTGCGTGCTGCTTCTTCACGGTCAAATTCCCCCGGACTCAGGAAAATATAGCCCATCAATTAACTATGTTGAAGAAATCCCCCCAATGAAAGAAACAATTCATAATGCATTAACCCCCTCTTAATAGATGACTGAGTGTTGAAGGCATGTCACCCCAGTATGATGTCTTGCAGTGTATCCCATTATAGTCTGTCTCCTATCATGGGAGTATCAGCTCCTATAATGGTGACATTGCGAGAATGCACTTATCATGCGAAGGTGCAGGCCACTTCTGCAGTGATGCGGAGGTGTGTGCCGCTTCTGCCTTGTGCGGAAGTAGTGCTGCTTCTTCACGGTCATCTCCTTTGGACTCGGGGAAAAGATAGCCCATCAATTAACTATGTTGAAGAAATCCCCCCATGAAAGAAAACAAATGATGATGCAATTAACCCCCCTTAATAGATGACCAAGTGTTGAAGGTATGTCACCCCAGTATGATGTCTTGCAGTGTATCCCATTATAGTCTGTCTCCTATCATGGGAGTGTCAGCTCCTATAATGGTGACATTGCGAGAATGCACTTATCATACGAAGGTGCGTGCCGCTTCTGCATTGATGCGGAGGTGCTTGCCGCTTCTGCATTGATGCGGAGGTGCGTGCTACTTCTGCCTTGTGCGGAGGTGTGTGCTGCTTCTGCACAGTCAAGATCCAGAATCATTAGATCAAAAGAAGTTAACAAGACTGTGATAATGATAATGATACTGAAAAATGTAAAATTTATACACAATAAACGAAGACGACAATTAAATAATAAAAAATTAAAAGAGGAATGCAAAATGTTCCTGTGTGGTTTGCTTTTAGAGTGTTTTATTTTGTCCATTTATTTTGTCCTTTTATTTAAGTGTCTTGTGTCTCTTTTTTTCGGTAAAAAAATACGAGGCGATTTTTCTTGAAGCGAGGCAGCTGCTGATGGGTTCGAGCGTGAGTCAGACGGGTTGAAGCGTGAGTCGGGCGGAAAATAAAGCTGTCGTGCGTGGAAGTTTTCTGTTGCCAAATAAAAGTTTTCACCTTGTAAATTATTGTTGCAATAACACCATGAAATATGTACTGGAATATGTTATTTTATTGTTCCATAATTCACAGATAATGTATATATGTTACCAGATATGTTACAAGGGTTACACGACATGTACATGTGTATATTAACATGTAAAATATATGAAATTTAATCAAATACTAAATCACATATAAAATGAATTATGAAGAAAGCTAAACTGGGGGGAAATAATTAATTAACCTCAAAATCACACAAGGAATTAACAATGTTGTAAATTATATGTACAAACAAATTACTGATTATAATAACTAACAAAATAACTAAAGCGACTAATACAAACAACTTTTTCTTATTTATAAATATATACATTATATTCCGTTAGTTCCGTTAAGTTTTGCTACTTAAATCTAAAACGAAATAGCTCTCTATGATTTTATTACTAACAACAAATTGACACATTAAAAAATATATATATATACGTTAACAATGAATTATTAAACATGTTAAATCATTTTAATTGCACCAAGTGCTTGCTAGCTATACATGCTACTAACATCTATAAAAAAATAGCTTTCTATTATTTGATGACTTACACAAAATTAACACATTATAAGAGTATTTGAATATATACATTATTATTAAATGGGTAGATTATTTTAATTGCTCTAAGTGCTTGCTAGCTATACATGCTACTAACATCTGAAAAGAAATAGCTTGCAATGATTATATTACTAACAAACAATTGACACATTACAAGAGTATTTTAGTTATATGTATTAAAAATGAATGATTAAACATGATAAATTATTTTCATTGCATTAACTGTATGCTATACTTGATACTAACATCTGAAAAGAAATAGCTTTCTATGATTTAATTAATAACAAATGTTTGTGATGATTGTCTTTAGTAGTTCATGAATATTACAATAAGTATGTGATTCAGGTAGTGTAATGCTGCCTACTAACAATCAGTAACTAAATTGAGTTGTAATTAAATTTATCGTTCACTTAACAAGTTTATGTTTTAAAAATGCAGAACTAACATGAAAACATAAGAATACTAACAATGAAATGTGTTTTTAGAACTAATTTAAACATGAACAATGTTAAAAAAATAACCCTGATAAAATATTGGCAAACACCTAAGTATTAATTAATTTATTATTAAAATTATTTGTAGGGGTAACAGATGAGACAAAATAAATCAAGTTGTGAATTGGGGTCCACCTCCAGGCTTATACAGACTGCTCGATGTTATTACTTTAAACTACAGTAATAAATAACCTGTTATTTCTTTCTAATTATTTGAGTAAGTGTTATCACTATTGGGGGGGGGGTATAAGTACATGTAGTTTCAAACTTTCTTAATTAAGATACAACAATTACTAAAAGTTTTAATTTTATGAATAACATAATCAATGTATATACTCTATCAATGTAGATTATTATTATTTTATACTTTACATAAAACAAACGCTCTAAACATTACAAGTTAAGCTCTTGCTGTTGAAAAAGACTCTGCTGGGGTCGAAACGTCGGGTCTAGTCGAAATATTTTTCGCGATACAAACTCTGCGGTGTCAGGATCGACGTGTTCGCCATCTCACTGATGCTACATCGGAGTCGTCCTGCTGATGAAGACTGCAAATTAAAGGTGCGAAAATAATTCCAGGGTGTTGTGATTAAAAGTTCACTAGTGGGTGGGGGGGGGGGGGGGTGGCAATTAAGGGAAATAACATAACTGTGAGGCATTATTTATCAGTGTATCGTACTTTATCGCTGTGTAAATGTATCATTAATTACGGGTTATTATTTAACTTAACTAAATTAGTTAGATTTAAATAGCATAATTATTAGGAGTTATTTATCGGTGTATCGTACCTTATCGCTATGTAACGTATCATTAATTACGGGTTATTATTTAACTTAACTAAATTAGTTAGATTTAAATTACATGGTTATTAGGCGTTATTTATTGGTGTATCGTACTTTATCGCTATGTAACGTATCGTTAATTACGGGTCATTATTTAACTTAACTAAATTAGTTAGATTTAAATAACATGGTTATTAGGTGTTATTTATTGGTGTATCGTACTTTATCGCTATGTAACGTATCAGTAATTACGGGTTATTATTTAACTTAACTAAATTAGTTAGATTTAAATTCAATTTTTTAATGGACACCAACACAGTTGTTTAATTTTATTTAAATTTTTGTAGCTCGTGTAAAGGTCGAAGGTCATGGGGTGTATTTTATTTTATTTTTTATTTTACCTTTCCATTCTAAGGTTTAAATATTAGTTCCGAGATTTTTTTTTAAGAAGCCGGGTAGCGCAGTGGGCTAGCTCACAGCTCCAGGAATCCTGGAGCTGTGAGCAGGGTGGGTTCAAATCCCCTGGGGACCCTTTTTTTACCATTAAATAAGAAAAAAATTATTTTTTGATAAAAATGGGTAGGGCTTGAACCGGGGACCTTCAGCTCTGTAAGCCCACTCTCTCACTGCTGTGCTACCGAGCTGTTATAAAAATCTAACGGTTTTTGGAGTGATGAAGTTAAAAATGGCTGACTTAGAAAATTTTTCAAAATATTTTCTCCAAGGCTAGACCCTTGGATTTCTAGCTGATCTGAGGGCTGAGCAAGGGCTGACCAAGGGCCTTGGAGAGTAAAATTTCTAAGTGCTGAGGGGCCAAGGAGGTTGCTGGATAGTAAGTAGGCCACTGGGTTGGGCTTGATGGGATGAGGGCTTGGGATGATGGTAGGAGTGATGGGGTTGGGTTTGACTTGTGATGAGAGCTTGGAGTGATGGGCTGGGCTGGTTGGGATGAGGACTTAGGGTGATGGTTTGGGTGATGGGTTGGGCTGGTTGGGATGAGGACTTAGGGTGATGCTTTAAGTGATGGGTTGGGCTGGTTGGGATGAGGACTTAGGGTGATGGTTTAAGTGATGGGCTGGGCTGGTTGGGATGAGGGCTTAGGGTGATGGTTTGAGTGATGGGCTGGGCTGGTTGGGATGAGGACTTGGGGTGATGGTTTAAGTGATGGGTTGGGCTGGTTGGGATGAGGACTTGGGGTGATGGTTTGTGTGATGGGCTGGGCTGGTTGGGATGAGGACTTGGGGTGATGGTTTAAGTGATGGGCTGGGCTGGTTGGGATGAGGACTTAGGGTGATGGTTTGGGTGATGGGTTGGGCTGGTTGGGATGAGGACTTAGGGTGATGGTTTGGGTGATGGGTTGGGCTGGTTGGGATGAGGACTTAGGGTGATGGTTTAAGTGATGGATTGGGCTGGTTGGGATGAGGACTTAGGGTGATGGTTTAAGTGATGGGCTGGGCTGGTTGGGATGAGGACTTAGGGTGATGGTTTGAGTGATGGGTTGGGCTGGTTGGGATGAGGACTTAGGGTGATGGTTTGAGTGATGGGCTGGGCTGGTTGGGATGAGGACTTAGGGTGATGGTTTAAGTGATGGGTTGGGCTGGTTGGAATGAGGGCTTAGGGTGATGGGCTGGGCTGGTTGGGATGAGGACTTAGGGTGATGGTTTAAGTGATGGGCTGGGCTGGTTGGGATGAGGACTTAGGGTGATGGTTTGAGTGATGGGCTGGGCTGGTTGGGATGAGGACTTAGGGTGATGGTTTAAGTGATGGGCTGGGCTGGTTGGGATGAGGACTTAGGGTGATGGTTTAAGTGATGGATTGGGCTGGTTGGGATGAGGACTTAGGGTGATGGTTTAAGTGATGGGCTGGGCTGGTTGGGATGAGGACTTAGGGTGATGGTTTGAGTGATGGGTTGGGCTGGTTGGGATGAGGACTTAGGGTGATGGTTTGAGTGATGGGCTGGGCTGGTTGGGATGAGGACTTAGGGTGATGGTTTGAGTGATGGGTTGGGCTGGTTGGGATGAGGACTTAGGGTGATGGTTTGAGTGATGGGCTGGGCTGGTTGGGATGAGGACTTAGGGTGATGGTTTAAGTGATGGGTTGGGCTGGTTGGAATGAGGGCTTAGGGTGATGGGCTGGGCTGGTTGGGATGAGGACTTAGGGTGATGGTTTAAGTGATGGGCTGGGCTGGTTGGGATGAGGACTTAGGGTGATGGTTTGAGTGATGGGCTGGGCTGGTTGGGATGAGGACTTAGGGTGATGGTTTAAGTGATGGGCTGGGCTGGTTGGGATGAGGACTTAGGGTGATGGTTTAAGTGATGGGCTGGGCTGGTTGGGATGAGGACTTAGGGTGATGGTTTAAGTGATGGGCTGGGCTGGTTGGGATGAGGACTTTGGTGATGGGCTGGGCTATTTGAGATGTGGGCTTGGGGGGTTGGTTTTGGATGGGGGTTTGGGGCAATGGGATGTACTCGTTGAGATGGGTGCTTAGGGGGATGGTTTGGTATGATGGCTTGGGGCGATGGGATGTAATCGTTGAGATGGGGGATTTAAAGTGGCAGTAACATTAATTTTAAAGGTGTTTTTTTTAAAAGCCATCGATTACTGTTTCTTATTAAGGTATTAAAGGTATTTTAAAGGTGGTAATTTGGAATTAAAGATTTAGTATTAATTTCTTTCAAATTGAGTCTTTAAATATTGGAAGTGTTTATTTTAAGGTATGATATAAAGGTAGGGTATTTATTGGTGGTTTAAAGGTGTGACAAAGGTTTATTAATAATTTCTTACAATTTGAGTTTAAAGGGGTGGAATTCTTTTTTAAATATTGAAATGGTTTATTTTACGGTACAATTTAAAGGTAGGGTCTTTTTTGGGTGGTTTATAGGTGTAACAAAGGTTTAGTAATAATTTCTTTCAAATTGAGTTTAAAGGAGTGGAATTTTTTTAAATATTGAAATGGTTTATTTTAAGGCCCTATTTAAAGGTTAGGTCTTTTTGGGTGTGACAAAGTGTTTAGTAATAGTTTCTGTCCATTTTTTTATTTTATATTTAAATGGTTTATTTTAAGGTATGATTTAAAGGTATGGTCTTTTGGGAGTGGTTTAAAGGTGTGACAAATTTCGAATTTCCGTTAAATGTATTAAAGTGATCTTATTCCACTTTGCTGGAAAAGAATTAAGAAGGTATTTAGACCTTTTTGTTGGATTACATCACTGAATGGGACCAGTCCATTTTTAAGCGGAGTGGATTTTTTCACTCAAGTTTCATTAAGTCTAGGATCAAATAACTTTAATAATTGTAACCATAATACATTACTTGTACAATAATGCACGTAAAATAATGGAAGGAGAGAGATTTCTTGCTACATTTATAGAATAATTTTATTTGACAACTCCAAATTATAAGATACAAACAATTATTATATTCACTTACGGCTATTACTTTCATAACATAGAATCTTTAAGAGTGATATTTTTACGCTATTTTGCTCAGTTTTATTTAAGACTCATTTCAATTGTCTTACTTGATAATATGTATATGAACCCTTTAAAGGCATGAGCATAGTTGGTAATTAATCAAAATATATTTTACCATAAAACCTTATAGTTTTTGAGAAAGAGGTAATTTCTCACTCGAATAATAAAACCCTCTGGCCAGAAGCCTCTTATTCCTATCTGAAAGCACACCATTTTGTACAACAATGGTGTTTTTTCTTTCATCATTTTCTTGAAACTTCAATAACCAATTGAATCAAAATTATCACAGGCTTGTTTTATGCGTATTTTGGGATACACCAAGTGAGAATACTGGTCTTTGACAATTATCATACGTGTTCAGTGCCTTTAAAATTATTCGCACTATGCAAGCAGTCTTAGTAATTATATACATTTAATCAATAATCTCCAGTTTCAAATACACACAATGTCTTCTTTGCTTGTAAATGGTGAGCTTACTTTTTACAATAAACATTTCTGAGAGGTAATATTGCAGCAGGGATTTATTTAACGTCAATTAAACTGCCTTAAAGGCAGTGGACACTATTGGTAATTACTCACAATAATGTTTAGCATAAAACCTTACTTGGTGACAAGTAATGGGGAGAGGTTGATACTATAAATCATTGTGAGAAATGACTCCCTCTAAAGTGACATAGTTTTCGAGAAAGAAGTAATTTTCCATGAATTTGATTTCGAGACCTCAGATTTAGACTTTGAGGTCTCAAAATCAACCATCTAAACGCACACAACTTCATGTGACAAGGGTGTTTTTTCTTTCATTATTATCTCGCAACTTCGACGGGCAATTGAGCTTAAGTTTCCACAGGCTTGTTATTTTATGCATATGTTGAGACACACCAAGTGAGAAGACTGGTCTTTGCAATTACCATTAGTGTCCAGTGTCTTTAAATCTTACAATTAAAGTCAAAAGTTGTTTATCCATAATTACTTGATGTTTTAAATGCCTGAACCACATTTAATGTTTCCGCTTTAGATTGCTCTCTGGAGCCTTTAAGATTGTAGTGCTATTAAAAGTTACTGAAAACAAATTGACTAGGCCCTCCACTGGTGATATCAACTTACTCAAGAACCATAAATGTTTACTTGATTTCTTAAAAGGAATGTTACAGAATTGGTAAGAAAAAAAAATTGAGAAGATCACAGATTTACATGAAACTTCCATGGTCTAATGATGATGATAGTAGAAAATATTCCTTTGAAATATTTCTGTCTGAAATGTCATATTTGATGAGAATTATAAAATCTAACTTCGCATTTAGTGTTTATCGCTCAGTGAGCGTTTTATTAATTTTTATTTTGGCATTGATGCAATGCAAAATTTGTTATCAGGTTTTCACTATTCTCTCGTGACCCAGATGGCCGATCAATCTCAAACTTCTACAGGTGTGTCAGTTTATGAATATGGTGGATTACATAAAGTGCTTAAACTGCCAGCAACTGTTTTGTCAGCAAAAACCAATTCTGTAATGTTCCTTTAACTAAACTGTCTTAAATCTTACAAATAAAGTCAACAAGTTGTTTATCCACGATTACTTGATGGTATAAATGCCTTAACAATATTTTATGTTTCCAATATAGATTGCTCCCCTAAAAACCCTTTAAGGTTGTAGTGCTATGAAAAGCTACTGAAAACAAATTGACCTGGGCCCAATTTCATAGCGCTGCTGAGTGGCCGATTTTGAGCTTACTGTGTGATTTCCATTTCGTAGCGCTGCTAACCATAAGCACACGAAAAGCGTGCTTACCTTCTGGTGCTTACCCCACAAAGTTAAATGATGTCAGAATGCAAGTCAATGGTAAACGCGCAATATGGCCGCCCAATTTTTTCTGCTAGCCTGTGAAATACGCTTGTACCTTAGCAAAATTTTCTGCTACCATTAAGCAGTGCTATGAAGTTGCGAAGGCCCTCCTCTACGGTGGTATAAATTTACTCAAGAACCATAAATGTTTACTTGACTTCTTAAATAAAGTTTGTTTTATTTACAAATGTTGATTTAAACTTGGCAAAAAATGCAATCAGTTATGGATGATTTTTTGTTCTTCAGCATCTCAAAAATATTCATTACAAATTACATAATTAGTGTTACACAAAACTCATGTTTAATTTTACATTTCGATCTTCAACTACACAACACATCCATATCTGTACCATACAAGCAACTTTTATAATTCACCATATAGGTGGTATGCTTTAAGGAATGTGCTGAATTATCTATATAAATTAAGGGTGTTGTTAATCATAAACATGTTTCCTATTTTTTAAATCTGTAATCAATCTGAAGGGACGAACCACGCAAAATGGGTTAGA